>NC_056066.1:52117244-52420275 GCF_016772045.2 Ovis aries | reverse complement strand
GGGACGGATTAGGGGCAGGAGGAGAAGGGGACGACAGAGAATGAGATGGCTGGATGGCATCACCAACTCGATGGACGTCTGAGTGAACTCTGGGAGTTGGTGATGGACAGGGAGGCCTGGTGTGCTGCGATTCTTTGTGTCGCAAAGAGTCGGACACGACTGAGCGACTGAACTGACTGAACTGGTAGAGACAGCTACCTCTGCTCAACCTAATGAAGCTGGGGCTGCTCAAAAACTAGGTCTGGGATCATTTGAAGGCTTGTTTACTCACATTTCTGGTGGTCAGTGCTGGCTGTTGGCTGACCCTAGGCTGCGGACATGGGCCAAATCATGTACCTACTACCTCTCCACATAGCCTGGGCTCCCTCACAATGTGGTGGTTGGGTTTCAAGGGGAGTATTTCAAGAAAGAGTCAGATGGAAGCCATATTGCCCTTATGACCTAGGATTGGGGGTCAACAGTGTCACTCTGCCACATTCCATTCATCAAAGAGGTTACAAAGTTACTCTTGGTTCAAGGGGAGGAGAAGTAGACCCAATTCATGATAAGAAGTGGAAAGATTCTGGAAGAGCTTATAGGGTTGGAAATACTGCTGTAGATATTTCTGAAAATATATTGCCTACCATACTGTTACCTGCTGCCTGCTTTTTAATTCTGTGGATACTCATGGAATCCCATATTTCCCTATGTCTGGCCTGTTAGCATCCTCTCTAATCTATACATAATTTCGACTCCATCGCCTCTTGCCTAAGTCAGCAAGAGTCAGTTTTTGTTTTTGTTTTTATTGGTTGCAACCAAGAACCTTGACTCACAGGCAGTGAGGTAGAGGCAGAAAAAAGCACGATGTGTCCAAGGGACAAAGTGAAAGCCAGTGCACCCAAAGTGTCGTGCAGCTCAGTACCTTCCTTCTAACATTGGCCCGTGGCCCTGATCTTCAATTCCTGTATAGCAACCAGCAAGAGGGGATTCAGAGGACAGTACCTTGAACCTGACCACTTCAGTAGCTTCTCATTTGTGTCATCTTTTCAGTAGGCCTAAAAGGCTGTCCCTCAGAAAGATCCTTGGCATTCTATCTATTGGTCTGGCCGAGTGGGTTATCAGACTCTTTTTTTCTATCTCCCCCAAATTGTTACATGCCCCTCTGTAGTCAGTCCCTTCCCTCCAATTTATGACTCTTTCTTGAATTGAAGCAAAAAAGGCAGAGGGTGATTGTGGTAGTGGTGATGCTCATGTTAGTCAGGGTTCTCTACAGAAACAGAATCAGTAGGATATATATATATATATGATTTGTCAGCCTCCATAGCTGTGTGAGCCAATTCCTTAATCAAATGCATTTCTATGTACCATCAATGACTAATCCAAAAAGAATTTAAAATATATTTATAATCACTAAAAAAAATTAGATGTAAAGTTAACAAAACATATGTATTTATATGCTGAAAACTATAAAATGTTGGTGAAAGAAATCAAAGGAGACCCAAACAAATGGAGAGACATACCATGTTCATAAATTGAAAGCCTCAACATAATTAAAAAGTCAGTTCTACTCAAACTGATATACAGGTTTAATGCAATTTCTATCAAAATTCCAAGAAGAAAAACTGATATATTAGACTTCATCAAAAATCAAACATTTGCTCTGCAAAAAGATTTGGTTAAGAGAATGAAAAGACAAGCTACACACTGGGAGAAAATGTTTGCAAACCACATATCTGACACAGAACTAGCATATAGAATATGTAAAGAACAGCATAAAAGTTCTCTAAGAAAACCTGAAAATCTATAAACTATTCCTTGAGTAGGACAGAGATGGCAAACAAGCACATGAAAAGATGTTAATGTTATTAGACATTCAGTTCAGTTCAGTTCAGTCACTCAGTCATGTCCGACTCTGTGACCCCATGAACTGCAGCATGCCAGGCCTCCCTGTCCATCACCAGCTCCTGGAGTCCACCCAAACCAATATCCATTGAGTCAGTGATGCCGTCCAACCATCTCATCCTCTGTCGTCCTCTTCTCCTGCCCTCAATCTTTCCCAGCATCAGAGTCTTTTCAAGTGAGTCAGCTCTTCACATCAGGTGGCCAAAGTATTGGAGTTTCAGCTTCAACATCAGATCTTCCAATGAACACCCAAGACTGATCTCTTTAAGGATGGACTGGTTGGATCTTCTTGCAGTCCAAGGGACTCTCAAGAGTCTTCTCCAACACCATAGTTCAAAAGCATCAATTCTTCAGTGCTCGGCTTTCTTCACAGTCCAACTCTCACATCCATACATGACCACTGGAAAAACTATAGCCTTGACTAGATGGACCTTTATTGGCAAAGTAATGTCTCTGCTTTGCAATATGCTGTCTAGGTTGGTCATAACTTTTCTTCCAAGGAGTATTAGACATTAGGAAATTACAAATTAAAACCACAATGAGATAGCACTACATACCAACAAAATGTCTTTAAAAACAGTGACAATGCCAAATGCTGGCAAGGATACTGAGGAACATGATAACTCTACATTGCTAGGGTAAATGAAATGTTACAGCTACTTTGTAAAATAGTTTGGCAACAAAAAAACAACAAAAAAAAACTTTTTTAAAAAAACATGCAACTAACATGACCCAACAATTGTACTCTCCGCACTAATTCCAAGAAATGAAAAATGTGATCACATAAAAACCTGTACATAAATATTTATTGCAGCTTGATTTGTAGTAGACCCAAATGAAAAGCAGCCTAGATGTCTTTCAGCTGGTAAGTAGTTAAACTGTGGAACATCCATATTGTGGAATACTACTTAGCAATAAAAAAGGAACAGACTTGATACACGCAACACCTGGAAGAATCTCCTAGAACCATGCTGAGTGAAAAAGGTCAATTCTAAAAGGTCACCTGCCATCTGATCCTATCTACAATCATCCCTCAGTATCTATAGGGACTGGTTCCAGGACCCTCTCAGACGCCAGAATCCAAGGATACTCAAGTCCCTTGTACAAAACGACAGAGTACTGTCAACTGTCTTCATCCAGAGATTTTGCATCCATGAATTCAACCAATTGCAGAATGTCAGTCCATGGTTGGTTGAATCCATGAAAGTGGAACCCATAGATGCAGAGAGCCAACAGTATGTAACATTCTTGAAGTGACAAAGTCATAGAAATAGAGAACAGATTAGTGGTTGCCAGAGGTTATGGAGGTAGTTGAAGGCGAAAGAGTGTGGGTATAAAAGGGCTTAACAAAGATCTTTGTGATGGGATATTCTCTCTCTTGACTGCATCGTTAATATCCTGGTTGTGATACCATACAAGATGTTTTGCCAGATGTTACCACTAGGGGAAACTAGGTAAAGAATACGTGGGATCTCTCCATATTGCTTCTTACAGATGCATGTGAATCTATACTTACCTCAAAATAAAAAGTTTAATCTGAAAAATAATTGATTGAGGCTTCTTTCGTCGTCTGGCATTTAGTCTGTCCTTGAGAACGTTCCATGTGTGCTTGAGAAGAATGTGTGTTCTGTTGTTGCTGGGTGTTCCACAGATTTGTTAGGTCAACATAATGATAATAGCTGCTTTGAAGTCTCGTTCTGCTAAGTTTAACATCTGGGCCCCCAGAGAGATTGTGTTATTGACTGCTTTCTTCTCTGTAGGAGTCACACTTTCCTGGGTGTGGGTATGTGTGTATGTATGTGTTGCATGTCTTATACTTTCTGTTGAAGATTGGACATTTTGTGTATCATTGCAACTCTGAATTGTAATCCCACCAGGAGGGGTGATTGTTAATAGTGTTTTTTTGTGTGTGTCCTGGATTTGTTTGCCTGGATTAATTCTATGAAATCTATTTCCCTCACGTTGTGTGCTGATGTCTTTACTTAGGGTTCTTTTCAATTCTTGCTTTTACTTTTAAGCTTGACTGCCTAGAGGTCACTCTTAGCCAACATATGATTAGTCAGAGGTTGTGCTGAAACCACCTTGAGCCAGTAAGACACCCATTCTTTGCTGATGGATCTGTAAGTAGTTTAGAGAATGCATTTAAAGTTCAAGCAGCTTTCAAGTGGGGTCCACATTTTATGCTCTGTGTTTATAGTACCTCACCTTCAACAAGAAAGGAGTAGCTGGCTGGTGTCCTCTGGTCTCTACTTAGGAGCTCACAGCCTTGAGCATGAGCACAGCCTTTCAGACCTCCAGGAATTAAGCAGAGATCTTACTAAGATCCACTCCGGTTGACTCCTACCTAGATCTCCCTTGTTAAATTTCTGGCTGGTTTATCTGTCTGTTGCTTGCCCCAGCCATTACAGAGACCTTAGGTTAGCTGTGCTGTTGGCCTTCTCTAATTATTTGCCACTGATGTCACTGTTGATTTTTACAACCACCCTGGCAAGTGGTTCTGAACTCTTCTCCCATAAAGTCTGTCCCTTTCATTAGCCCTCATGGCCTACCATGTCTTCGTAGGACTACAGAGGTGGGTGTGGTGGGTAGTGGGAGAACAGCTAATATGCCATGGATTCCCATTGTTCATATCGAGGCTTGGCAGATGTTCTTCAATAAATGTTTCTCAATTTGTTGTTTCTAACATGACATATCAAACTGAATCTCTGACTCCTGTCCTTTCCCACTATTAGTGGAACCTCCTTCTTTCCAGCTTTTCAGGTCAAAAACCTTGGAATTATTCAAAATGTGGCCAAGATCATGGATTAGGAAGACCCTGAGATTACCTTGTCCTATGAGCACACCAAAATTACAACTATTTATTCTTTACAAGAATGACCTGAAAAATAGCAGAAAAGACTTTCTATAACTGAAGACACAAAAAAGAAACTACAATTAGAAGGGAAGGAGGGGGTGGAGATGCAGTATAGTCAAGACCCACCCACCTGGGTAGGTAACCTCAAACAGAAGGATAACCACAATTGGAGAGGTTTCGCCCAAGGAAAAAGGGCTGTGAGGCCCACATCAACCTCCCTAGTCTGGAGGTCCTGAAGCAGAAAGATGAGCTCCCAGAAGCCTGGATTTGAAGACCAATGGGGCCTGAGTATGGGAAAGCAAGGGCTGTAGGAACCAGAGACTTCATTCAAAATCTTCATTCAAAATCTGAAGCCCACCTCAGAAAGAGTAATATGAGGATCCTAGGTCAGACCAATTTGCTGATCTTGGAAAGCCTCCTGGAGAAGCAGGAGGCAACTGGGACTCCCCCTGGGGAAAGGGATGTTCATGATGACCATTTTTGAGAGTTTGTTCTACTACAAGGACAGTACTGTTGGCTGGTGCCATTTTGGAGTCCTCCCTATAGGGTCCATCCCTCTAAATGATGAAAGGAAGAAACCTATAAGCATGAATACTCTATCCAGAAATGCTATCATTCAGACTTTATATAACACAAGGAGCTCAACCTCCTACTCTGTGGCAACCTAGAGGGGTGGGATGGGGTGGGAGTTGCAGGGAGGTTTAAGAGGAGGGTACATATGTATACTTATGGCTGATTCATGCTGTTGTATGGCAGAAACAAACACAGCATTGTAAAGCAATTATCCTCCAATTAAAAATAAATTTTTTTTAAAAGTCACTTTCCCTGCAGAAATCCTCTAGAGCACAGCAGAACCAGGACAGAAAGCCCTCTTTTCCTGCAATATCTCTTTAAGTACCCTCCACTGACAAACCTTAACAACTGAAATCAATTGATAAGTGGCCTGTGACCTTCTTGATCGTCTCTGAAAAACTCACTCCTGCCTGAGTGCCTTTGCAGTCGCTGTGCCCTCCATCTGGAATCCTTCTTCTCGATCCCTAGTCTTTCCTGCATGACTTGCTCCCTTACATCCAACAGGTTTCTGCTCAAATTGCTCTTTATCAGTCGGGCCTTTTCTAACCAACTTCATTAAGTAGCACCATACTCACAGCACTCTGCAACTCAGACCTCATCCTTTCTCCAAAGCAATTATTTACTTGGGTATTTATTATTTATTATCCTTCTCCATGTTCAAGGATGTTAGCTCATCAAGTACAAAGAATTCTACTAATATTTTGTTCCTTTCAGAATTTCCCCTATGAGGATTTTTTTAGGGGTTTAACAAAGGCACAGAAATGCATTTGTATGTGAAACTTTCTGAATTTTCACAAACTGAACCCCCTAGGTAACCAGCACTCAGATCAAAAAAATAGAATACCGAGTACCCTAAAAATTCCCTTTGTGCCCCCTTTAAGGGTAAATGTTATCCTAGATTGCAGAATCAAAGATTAGTTTTTGTCCTTCATATGAGTGGAATTACACAATCTGTATTTTGTGATTGGTCTTTGGTTTCTGTCACTTGACATTTTTATAGAAGATTCATCCATATTTTGTTGTTTACTGTGTATCTTTCATACTCCTTGATGTGCAACATTCCAATGTGTGAATATACTACAAGTTTATTTATGTACTGTCAATGAATCTTTGCGTACTTCCCAGTTTGGGCTGTTATGAATAGAGTCACTGTGCGTTTTCCTGTGCATGTCTTCTTGTGAGCATATGTCAGAATTTCTGTTGGGTGTTTATCTAGGAGCAGATATACCATATTCAGATTTATCAGCCAGCTTCCTCAGCCAAGACCACAGGGATATTCTCTTTCATTCATGTCAAATACGTTCCCTGACATGACATATATGAAGCACCCAGCATTGGGCTGGGTTCAGTATGAGGATTCTGGAAACAGGCATTTTCTTTCTTAGACTCCATGCAAAGCACTGTACCTGGTTCAGTGGGATGAAACAAAGACTCAAAGTAAGTATTGTTCAAAGTAAGCCGTATGATATGTAAGAAGACCTGTCAATATTGTCACTGTAGATCTCACTCTAAAATGAGATCTACAGTGACAGCAGATCAGTAGAAAAAAAATTCTAAGGTTATATTCAAAATGAAAAAACAAGGGAAAAAAACTTCTTACAAAGCTACAATTGAAAGACTCAAGAATAACAATAATAATGGCAAATATTTATTGACCATTTCCTCTATGGCAAGCTTATTGTGTATATTACCTCATCTAATCTTCAGTGGTATAAGGCATGCTACGGTCCATGGAGTCAATGTCGGATACGACTTAATGACTAAACGACAAGAGATAAGGTTCTACCAAGGCCCCCTTCATTTCTTGTTTGACTGCTGACAGCTTCAAAGCTCATAAGAAAATTATGGGCACCCTCCCTTGGCACCTGTGGGATGTCCAAGCCATACATGCCCTGGCCCTTCTATGGGACCTCACGACAGCATCCCCTACCCCAACAACCACATGAAATGGGAGAGTTGCCCCACCCTGCTCTCTCAAAACATTTTCAGACCTGTCTGGGACCCTGCCTTGCCTCCCCAGAAAGCCTCATTATGTCTATAATAAATCGTTACAAACACTTGTGGTGCACAGATAGATCAGTCTCAGATATCCAAATCAAAGCTGATGAAGGGTGCAGTGCTGCCCCCTATGAGACAACAAGAAGACACAATAGATGAGGAAAGTGAGCTTAGAAAAGTTACTCATCATTAATTCATTCAACAACATGTGTTCAGTGCACAAAGTAGGAAACAGCATGGACTGATTTCCAGCCCTTGGTAGAGCGAAGGAAGTAGTTTACTGAAAGATAAATGTAAGTTACTTTTAAATATATGAAAATATAACTAGTATCCCTTTAGCTAAACACATACTAATTAAAACAAGGAGCTATTTTTAACTTAAACTGAATAAAATGTAACACTGTAACTACACACTATCAGCACCTGCATACACCATTGTGAGTGGTGTAGGGTAATACCACTGGAGGGATACCTGGTAGGTCTATCAACTTTTTAAATGTAGCCTCACTCTCCCTCGGTAACCCTACTTTCAGGAGTTTATACATACAGACATAGCTATAAAGGGGCAGGGTTTGACACTCCCTTCTTTCCTTAAGTGTATTTTATTTCTGTATGGGTCTTTGTAGAAAATTAGAAAATACAGAGTATTAGGGAGGGAAAAAAAAAAAAAAAAACCCACAATCCCAGCATCCATGAATAAGACTGAGCTCACATATCCACTGCTTCCTTCCTCCTGACAGAGCATGGATGCCTCCTAGTGGATTTACTTTTTTAAGTACATTCATTATTTTACAATTTTGAATTTTTAAAATGCACTTAATTTTTTAAACTAGGTAATGAACTCACACTGTTAAATATTTTAAGTTCTAAATGGTATAGAGTGGAAACTCTCCTATCCATTTGTTTCCCTTAAACTAGGTTTCTTTTCCCACAGGCAACTGAACTGCTATATATAGATATAGACATATAGATACAGATAAGGGCTCCTCTGGTGGCTCAGATGGTAAAGAATTTGCCTGCAATAGAGGAGACCTAGGTTCGATCCCTGGGTTGAGAAGATCCCCTGGAGAAGGGAATGGCAACCTGATCCAGTATTCTTGCCTGCAGAATTCCACAGACAGAGGAGCCTGGCAGGCTACAGTCCACAGGGTCGCAAAGAGTAGACACAAATGAGAAACTAACACTTTCATACAGATACACCTACAGATGTGGTATATATAGTATACATATATATCATATGCATGTATATATAAAGGAATACTATTCAAACATAGAAAAGAAGGAATCTTTGCCATTTGCAACAAAATGAATGGATTTGGAGGTCACTATGCTAAGTGAAAAACCTATATGCAGGTCAGGAAGCAAGTTAGAACTGGACATGGAACAACAGACTGGTTCCAATAGGAAAAGGAGTACGTCAAGGCTGTATATTGTCACCCTGCTTATTTAACTTATATGCAGAGTACATCATGAGAAACGCTGGGCTGGAAGAAGCACAAGCTGGAATCAAGATTGCTGGGAGAAATCTCAATAACCTCAGATATGCAGATGACACCACCCTTATGGCAGAAAGTGAAGAGGAACTAAAAAGCCTCTTGATGAAAGTGAAAGAGGAGAGTGAAAAGTTTGGCTTAAAGCTCAACATTCAGAAAACGAAGATCATGGCATCTGGTCCCATCACTTCATGGCAAATAGATGGGGAAACAGTGGAAGCAGTGTCAGACTTTATTTTTTTGGGCTCCAAAATCACTGCAGATGCTGACTGCAGCCATGAAATTAAAAGACACTTACTCCTTGGAAGGAAAGTTATGACCAACCTAGATAGCATATTGAAAAGCAGAGACATTACTTTGCCAACAAAAATCCATCTAGTCAAGGCTATGGTTTTCCAGTGGTCATGTATGGATGTGAGAGTTGGACTGTGAAGAAAGCTGAGTGCTGAAGAACTGATGCTTTTGAACTGTGGTGTTGGAGAAGACTCTTGAGAGTCCCTTGGACTGCAAGGAGATCCAACCAGTCCATCCTAAAGATCAGTCCTGGGTGTTCTTTGGAAGGACTGATGCTAAAGCTGAAACTCCCAATACTTTGGCCACCTCATGCAAAGAGTTGACTCATTGGAAAAGACCCTGATGCTGGGAGGGATTGGAGGCAGGAGGAGAAGGGGATGACAGAGAATGAGATGGCTGGATGGCATCACCGACTTGATGGACATGAGTTTGAGTGAACTCCGGGAGTTGGTGATGGACAGGGAGCCCTGGCGTGCTGCGATTCATGGGGTCGCAGAGTTGGACACGACTGAGCAACTGAACTGATGCTAAGTGAAATAAATCAGATAAAGACAAATACTGTATGATATCATCTGTTTGTGGAATCTAAAAAAATCCAACAAACTAGTGAACATAACAAAAAGAAACAGACTCACTCTCTCACAGAGAGCAAATTCATGGTTACCAACACAGAGAGGAAAGAGGTGAGGGCAATAAAGAGGTAACAATTTAAGAGGTACATAAGACTGTCAGTTTTAATTCCAATCCCAAAGAAGGGCAATACCAAAGAATGTTCAAACTACTGTACAATTGCACACATTTCACATGCTAGCAAAGTAATGTTCAAAATTCTTCAAGCTAGTGTTCAACAGTATTTGAACGGAGAACTTCCAGATGTACAAGCTGGATTTACAAAAGGCAGAGAAACCAGAGACCAAATTGCCAACATTCAGTGGATCATAGAAAAAGTGAGACAATTCCAGAAAAACATCTACTTCTGCTTCACTGACTACACTAAAGCCTTTGACTGTGTGGATTACAACAAATTGTGGAAAATTCTTAAAGAGATGGGAATATCAGACCACCTTACCTGTCTTCTGAGAAACCTGCCTTCTGAGACAAGAAGCAAGTTAGAATCAGACATGGGACAACGGGCTGGTTCAAAATTGGGAAAGGAATACATCAAGGCTGTATTGTCACCCTGCTTATTTACCTTCTATGCAGAGTACATCATGTGAAATGACAGTCTGGATGAATCACAAGCTGGAACCAAGATTCCTGGGAGAAATATCAACAACCTCAGATATGCAGATGGCACCACCCTAATGGCAGAAAATGAAGAGGAACTAAAGAGCCTCCTGATAAGTGTGAAAGAATAAAGTGAAAAAGCTGGCTTTGAAATTCACCATTCAAAAAACAAAGATGATGGCATCTGGTTCCATCACTTCATAGCAAATAAATGGGGAAAAAATGAAAACAGCAGATTTTCTTGGGCTCCAAAATCACTTTGGATGGTGACTGCAGTCATAAAATTAAAATATGATTGCTATTTTGAAGAAAAGCTATGACAAACCTAGACAGCATATTAAGAAGCAGACATCATTTTGCCAACAAAGGGACATATAGTCAAAGCTATGGTTTCTCCAGTAGTAATGTATGGATGTGAGAGTTGGACCATAAAGAAGGCTGAGTGTCAAAGAATTGATGCTTTCGAATTGTGGTGCTGGAGAAGACTCTTGAGAGTCCCTTGGACAGCAAGGAGATCAAACCAGTCAGTCCTAAAGGAAGTCAACCCTGAATATTCATTGGAAGGACTGATGCTGAAGCCCATACTCCAATATTTTGGCCACCTGATGTGAAAAGCCAACTCATTGGAAAAGACCCTGATGCTGGGACAGATTGAGGGCAGGAGGGGAACGGGGTCAGAGAGGATGAGATAGTTGGATGACATCACCAACTCAATGGACATGAGATTGAGCAAACTCCAGGAGATAGTGAAGGAAGGGAAGCCTGGCGTGCTACAGTTCATGGGGTCACAAAGAGTTGGACATGACTTAGTGACTGAACAACAACTACAACAACAAATATCTCAATTAAAAAAAAAAAGAACATGCAAACTAAAAAGAAAAAGGAGCCACATATGCCTTGCTGGGTCTAGTGTTGAGGGAAGAGATAAATAGGCCCCTGCACTAGACAGATGGTGATTGCTAAGTGGAGTAAAATTGGAGCTTTGTTCTCACCCAGACACTCCAAGGACAAAGCTAGTGGCAGAAGCTGAGCTCTGCTAAAATGGAGATAAGATGCCCACTCCTGAGGTCAAGAGAAACTTCCCTGTCTGCACATGCAGAGGAAGGCTCCTTGGAGGTCAGAAAGGGAAGAAGGGCTACCCTGGTGGCTCAGTGGTAAAGAATACACCTGCCAATGCAGGAGACACAAGTCAATCCCAGATCCAGGATGATCCCACATGCCAGAGCAGCTGGGCCTGTGCTCTAGAGTCTAGGAACCCTACCCCTGAGCTCATGCACCCTGGAGCCTGTGCTCTGCAATAAGAGAAGCCACCACACTGAGAAGCCTGTCCACTGCAACCAGAGAGTAGCCCCTGCTCACTGCAACTAGAGAAAAGTCTGGCAGCAATGAAGACCCAGGACAGCCAAAAAAAAAAAAAAGAAACACCAGGACAAACAGAGGGAGGATCAAGGAGGGACAGACAGTGGGGAAAAAAAAAAAAAAGAAAAGCTTAAAAAAGTGGGGGGTGGGGTGGGGGTAGGGAGCAACACCTCCCCGTAATAAGTGTAAACATGTACCCACAAGCCTCTGTGGTAGAATCCATCTTAGAAAAATGTTGCATAGGCATCTGGGGGAGGGTCCAAGGACTAGTTAAGAGTGAAGAAAGAAACAAGATAATTGGCCAAATGTAAACAAAGACACGGAAGGACTGTCCTATATGAGTGACTTCAATCACCTCTTTGTGTGGATCACAAAATGTGGAAAATTCTTTAAGAGATAGGAATACCAAACCACCTTACCTGTCTCCTGAGAAACCTGTATGCAGGTCAAGAAGCAACAGTTAGAACCAGACATGGAACAACAGATTGGTTCCAAATAGGGAAAGGAGTACATCAAGGCTGTATTGTCATCCTGCTTATTTAACGTCTATGCAGAGTACATCATGCAAAATGCCAGGCTGGATGAATCGCAAGCTGGAATTAAGAATGCTGCGAAAAATATCAATAACCTCAGATATGCAGATGACACCCCCTTATGGCAGAAAATGAAAAGGAACTAAACAGCCTCTTGATGAAGATGAAAAAGGAGTGAAAAAGCCGGCTTAAAACTCAACATTCAAAAAATGAAGATCATGGCATTTGATCCCATCACTTCATGGCAAATAGATGGGGAAACAATGGAAACAGTGACAGACTTTATTTTCTTGGACTCCAAAATCACTGCAGATGGTGACTGCAGCCATGAAGTTAAAGATGCTCCTTGGAAGAAAAGCTATGACAAACCTAGACAGTGTATTAAGGAGCAGAGACATTACTTTGCCAACAAAGGTCTGTATAGTCAAAGCGATTGTTTTTCCAGTAGTCATGTACGGATGACTTGAACCATAGAGTTGAACTATAAAGGCTGAGCACCAAAGAACTGATGCTTTTGAACAGCAGTGTTGGAGAAGACTCTTGAGAGTCCCTTGGATAGCAAGATCAAACCAGTCAATCCTAAGGGAAATCAACCCTGAATATTCAGCGGAAGGATTGATGCTGAAGTTGAAGCTCCAATACTTTGGCCACCTGATGCAAAGAGCTGACTCATTAGAAAAGACCTTGATGCTGGGAAAGATTGAAGGCAGAAGGGGACAACAAAGGATGAGATGGTTAAATGGCATCGCTGACTCAAATGGACATGAGTTTGAGCAAGCTCCAGGAGACGAAGCTGGTGTGCTGCAGTCCATGGGGTTACAGAGTTGGATATGACTGATTGACTGAACAACAAATCACCTCTAATCTGTGTCCTGCCTCAGTAGAGGGTGCCTATACTCTATCTCTCTAGCTGTGTATCTCTGGCTTGCTTCAGGTTTTTTGTTTGGTTTTCGTTTTACAGTATCCTTTTTTTAACACCATACAGTATATATAATTTAAAAAAAATTTTTTACAATGCTGTGTTGGTTTCTGCCATACAGCACAAATCAGCCATAATTATACACACAACCCTTCCCTTCTCTCCCCTCATCCCACCCCTCCAGGTCATCACAGAGCACCAGAAGGGGCTCCCTGCGCTACACAGCAACTTCTCACTAGCTATCCATCTTAAACCTGATAGTATACATATATATGCTGATGCTACTTTCTCTTTGTCCCCCTTTTCCTCCCCCACTGCATCCACAAGTCCATTCTCTACACCTGCATCTCCATTCCTTCCTTGCAAATAGCTTCATCAATATCATTTTTCTAGATTCCATGTGTTAATACATTATTTTTCTGACATTTCACTCTGTATAACATGCTCTAGATTCGTCCACCTGTCTTTAATAAACAAACTGCTTCTCTGTTGTGCTCTCCCACATCTCATTCTGTCTCAAATAATAAACTTCACACCTGTTTTCAGTTTCTGCTCTTTGAAACATTGTTTCAAAAGGCTAAGAGAGAAACTTTGCTTCTAACCTCTAGCCCCTGGTGGTCTAGTAGCTAGGATTCCTGGTTTTCATCCAGGCTGCATGCTGCTGCTGCTGCTGCTGCTGCTAAATCACTTCAGTTGCGTCCAATTCTTTGCAACCCTATGGACTGTAGCCCACGAGGCTCCTCTGTCCATTGGATTCTCCAAGAAAGAATACTGGAGTGGGTTGCCATGCCCTCCTCCAGGGGATCAAACCCGCATCTCTTTATGTCTCCTGCATTGGCAGATGGGTTCGTTACCACTAGTGCCACCTGGGAAGCCCCTTCATCCAGGCTACACATGTTCAATTCCTGGGCAGGGAAGTTAAGATCCCTCTTCAGGGCTGCTCACTGCTGTCTCTCTGAGATCAATTTCTTTTACTTAGCAGAATATTCTCAAGGTTCATCCAAGAAGTAGCAGTATCAGCATTTCATTTCTTTTATGGCTGAATAATAGTCCATTATATGTACAGCCCACAATTTACCTATCAATTAATTCACTGATGGACATTTGGGCTATTCCCACCTTTTGCCTGTTATGAATTCTACTACAAACATTCCTATACAAGTTTCTGTGTAGACATATATTTTCATTTCTCTTGAATACATACTTAAGAGTAGAATCATATGGTAATTCTGTTTATCTTTTTGAGGAACCACCAAATCATTTTACATAGTCACTGCAACATTTTACATTCTTACCAGTAATGCAGTATTTCTCCAGATCCTTGCCAGCTTTTTTCCCCCATTAAAGTCATCCTAGTACTCTTGCCTGGAAAATCCCATGGATGGAAGAGCCTGGTTGGCTACAGTCCATGGGCTCGCTAAGAGTCGTACATGACTGAGCGACTTCACTTTCACTTTTCACTTTTGTGCATTGGAGAAGGAAATGGCAACCCACTCCAGTATTCTTGCCTGGAGAATCCCAGGGACAGAGGAGCCTGGTGGGCTGCCGTCTATGGGGTCGCAGAGTCGAACACGACTGAAGCGACTTAGCAGCAGCAGCAGCAGTGGGTTGAAGTGATATCTCATTGTGGGTTTGATTTGAATTTCTTTAATGACCAATGATGAAGTTTTTCATGTGTTGTCCATTTGAAGAAATGTGTATTCCTTTGTTGACTTTTTAATTAGGCTGTTTATCTATAGTTGAGTTTTGAAAGTTCTTTATACACAATTAGTAGTCTGGATTTTAAACACAAATCAGATATATACTTGGCAAATATTTTCTTCCATTCTGTAAGTTACATTTTCACATTTTTGATGTCCTTTGATGCAGTTTCTGAATTTGATGAAATCCATTTCTTATTTTCCCTTGAGCTTTTAGTGTCAAATATAAGAATGCAACCCAAGGTCATCAAGACTTGTTTTCTTCTGGCGATTTAGTTTTTCTTATACACTGTTAATCCATTTTGAGTTAATGAGTGATTTATGAAGTGAGGCAGGTGACCAACTTCATTCTTTTCTATGTGGTTTTCCGATTGTCTTAGCACCACTTGTCCAACAACTATCCTTTTCCCAGTGAAAGCTGTTGACACTTTCGTGGTCAAATATGCAATGCCTTATTTCTGGGTTCTCAATTCTATTCCATTGGTCTGTATCTATCCTTATGCCAATACCACAGTTTTGATTACTCAAGCTTTGTAGTTAAAAGTTTTGAAATTAAGAAGTGAGATATCAAGATTGTTCTTGCTATTCAGTGTCCCTTGCAGCTTCATAGAATTTGAGGATGAGCTTCTTCATTTCTGCAAAAAGATCTCTTGGAATTTTGTTAGATTGCATCTAATCTCTATTTCTTTGGGAAATACAGCCATTTTAATACTGTCTCAATTCATGAATAAGGTAGGTATTTCCATTTTTTCTTTCAGGATGTTCTTAATTTTCAGCATACAAATCTTCCACAACCTTGGTTAAATTGATTCCTAAGTGTATTATTCTCCTGGATGCTGTTTAAATGGACTTTACCTTTTTTCAGATTACAGATAGTATATAGAAATATAATTTATGTGCACTCTCATAATTTGCAATTTTGCTGAATTCAATTATCACATCTAGGAGCTTTCTTACGGATTCTTTGTGATTTTCCACATACAGAATTGTATCTATACAATCTTCCTTTCCAATTTGGCTTTTTCTTCCTTAATTACTCTGGCTAGACCTTCCAGTATAATTTTAAATAGCAGTGGTTGAAGTGGGGACACTTATTTCTGGTCTTAAGGGTAAAGTTTTCAACCTTTCATTATGTTAGCTGTGGGTTGTTTTTCTTTTTCGTTTAAAAAAAAAAAAAAAACCCTGTATCATGTTTATAAATTTCCCTTCTATTCCTAATGTGTTAGAATTTTATCCAATGTCTTCTTACTGAGATGACCATACAGCTTTTTCTTTGTCCTATTAACTTGGTACATTTGTCTGTTTTTATACTGAACCACTTTTATTTCCCTGGACAAACACCTTCATTCTACAACAGTAGTCTCTCCTTTTCCACTAAGTTCTCTTTTACATTTAGGATGGTCCTCCATCCCATGCAGTAATTTTAAAGTGTTCACTTTATTTCTGTAGCCTTTTTAAGCTTGATGTACTAATAGTTTAGTGACCTACCAAACAGACTTTGGGTGGAAGAAATTGATACCCCACAACTCAAAAATCAGATTATATACATGCATATGACCACAGGAGAAAGTTATACCAAAACTGTTCCTCTTTCAATAGGATTCATTTCCATTTTTATTGCTTGCTTCATACTTTATTTTGGCTGCGATGGGTCTTCTTGGCAGTGCACAGGCTTCTCTTGGGGCATGCAGGCTCTAGAGCGTGCAGGCTCAATAGGTGAGGCACATGGGCTTAGTTGCTCCAAGGCCTATGGGGTTTTAGTTCTCCAACCAGGAATTGTCCCCTGCTTTAGAAGGCGGATTCTCAGCCACTGGATCAGGGACGTCTCAGTATTTGCTTCATAGTTTATTGTAGAAAAATGACAAAGCACTGCTCAACCACCACAGACACTGACATTGTGAACAATGTAGGGGAGGCTTGCACCAACTCGAAAGCTGAATACAACCAGTGGTTCAATCACTGGTTTGCCAGTAATTTCCTCAAGGCGGATGGCTCCAGGGACCCATGCACTGACCTCTTCAAGTGCTACCAGCAGTGTGTTTAGAAAGCAATGAAGGAGGAGATTCTTATTGAAGGACTGGGGCTCTTGGGCCATGGCAAAGAAAAACCTGAAAGTGCTTCCTGATCTTGGCAGTAACTTTGAAAATGGACTCCTCAAATCAAGAAATTGAGGACTCTCAATCATATCAAAGACCTGAAGACAGCCATCAATTTGACAAATTTAGGAAGAAGTTTCCTTTCCTTCTTGCTTTTTTCTTACTTGTAAAAGATGATGAACCATCACTCTTTGCTTCTAGCTAGCTCTGGCAACTCAGTAGAACTTCATGTGCTAGATAATGGAATTATTTGAGATTATGGTTGCAATACTTGGTCTGGGATCAGTTTTAGATACATCTTCTATGTAAACACCGTTAAGTTTGTCAGAATGACCAAGGATTCCTAACCTTTTGAGTTATGCTTCAAAGGACATTACATTACATACACCGAACTAGGGTTATTGTCCGTAGAAGCAACTGGTTAGGATCTCTCTTTTCTCTCAGGGAGTGAAATCTCTGGAAAGGATTCCCAGCATAACAGTTTCAAGCAATGCTTGAGAGTAGTTTTGTTTTTAAATAGTAAATTAATTGTTAACATTGCTGGTGGACTGCGTTAGCCAAGAGGAAGACGGCTTTTAACAGTTCCCTTCGTTAACAAGAGGTGTCAGATCCCATATTAAGATGTGAAAACTTCCAGAATGGTGTGGGGAACAACATTTCAGAGCTCATGGTGTAGTTTAGGAATTAAGATCTTTAGAGAGGCTATGGAGGAAGATCCTAAATTGTAAAGACTTGTTGCCAACTTTCAACTTTAAGATGGAATTATAAATTTAGTTTCTAAAGAAAATAAAGTGCTACTTAAGAAGTTATCTTGATTAGTGCCTTCCAAAGAGGATATACCAATTCACAATCCTCACCAATACAGTATTAAAGTTAACAAAATGATTTTTGCCAGTATAACAGGTGAAAATGTCTGCTTACAGTTCAATTTTGTAATTCTCTTGAATGAGACTGTGCATCCCTGCAAATGAATACAGTATTTTACAAGGGAAACAGCTAAGGATTAGGGCTAGTTTTTCCAAGGCAACCCTTCTTGATTCTTATCAAGCACCCAATACATCAACAGCTTTTCTGAAAATAAACAAACATACCAGGTGCATTTTTAATATTCTCTTAAAGAGTTTATTATAAACTAGTGTCACAGGCCACAAGGAAGTAAAAGGACTATGTACAGCCTTACAGGTAACAGGCAGGGAGCTGAGGAGGGCCAAGATGAGCCTAGGGCCTTGGTGGGCGCATTCCCGGGGGAGGGGGCCCTGTAAGGGAAACCAGACAATCCGGTGAGACTCCGCGAACAACGGCTTAACAAACAAACAGGTGTGGTAACGTGGCCCTGGAGAATCGGGCCCAAGCCTCTGTGGAGCTACTTCCATAACTCTGTGGCCAAGGTCAAAGAAGGCCTGAAGTAAGAGTAAGAAGTTTAGTCAGTGCCTGATCTGCAATTCAAATCCGCACCCTACCCCAGCCTCCCACACCCGGCAGTTACCAAATGATCAGAGGGATACTTCTCTGGGGCCATGGGCTCCTAAGCTTATAAAGCTCAGTAATGGAAAACTATAAATACAGTAATCAGCCAGTTTGGCCACAGGTTAACTTATAGGCCACTATGGCTTCATGAAAAGAACACTGGCCTGGACACTGAGCTCTCTATGGGCCTGTTTCTCGCCTATAAAACAAGAGAACTGATCTACGCCAGCATTTCTCAAACTGGAGTTAAACAGATAATCCATAATACACAGTACACCAAAGCCCAGAGTCCCTCCTTAATTACTAGCCACTCCCAAACCAAAGGGCCTAAGACCTTTCTCGGTCATGCAACAAAATGCACTATTTTACAGTGACCAGGGAATACTGCCTTAGACACTGGAAGTACTGTGCACAGGGAGGGTCTCACTATTCTAAGAGGGAGGTAAGGTCCATTTAAGAAGTGATTGTTCCCTCTTTCCTTTCTGAACAAAGCTATCCTCTAAGTGTTCACTTCTCTAAACTTAAGGCATAAAAGCCAAGAACGTATGGTCAAAATCCAACCTTCTCTCCAATTCCTAACCCAACACAGCTCTAGGCAATCAACACCACTGCTACAGGCACTTACCTCGCATCCCTGGGGGAGGGGGCCGCATCCCCGGTGGCGGCATGCCCATAGGAGTTCCTCGTCCAGGTGGGATCCCCATTGGGGGACCCATGGGAGGCCTCATACCAGGAGGTGGGCCCATCATGCCTGTAAGAGAAAAATCCCAAGAATACAGCTCAAGTGTCCATCATAGCAGGAAAAGTACAAAACTGTTCACCACATTCTAAGACAGAGGGACCATTCCACCCTTCCAGTCCTTCCTAGCACTAGGACTTGAGCCAGAGATAGAGCTCTTGTCTGGCTAGTTCCAAAGTTAGTCAACCAAGCTGGATCTCAGAGTAATCCTGCTTAATTACACAAACTCGTCATTAGTTTCAGTCAAGCTTATGTCTCATCATAAATCCAGCTAAGGCATCTTCTATCAATTAACAATGGACTCCTCCTGGGCTCCTCACCTGGAGGGGGTGCCCCTCGGCCCATAGGTGGTGGAGGACCTGCACGGCCAGGTGGGTACTGGGTTGGGGCCCCTGCAATACTGGCTGTGGCAGCAGCTGCAGCTGCTGCAACAGTACCTCTTCCTTGTGGGGTCATCACCTAGGAAGACACGGGAAAGAAGTTAGGCAGAACAGTACAGTGCAATGCAGTGCCCCTCTCTCCTCTCCAACTTGGTAAAGAAGGAGCAGACACCAAAACCGCTGAGCTACAACTCAAAGCATCAGACTTCTATCAAAACCTATTATGCCAGAGGAGATCAAGCGTGATCTTAAGTTCATTTCCTGTTTTCCAGGCCTAAGTTAAGGATGCCCAATCCAAATTAGATAAGGCATTTGCATGCTCAAACAGGACTGACAATAGGTTGTAAAAGCTATAGTACAGCTGATCCTTGAACATGGTTTTAATCTGCCAGGGTCCACTTATATGCATTCTTCTCCCTAAATAGATACTATAGTACTATGCACAATCTTGGCCTGAATCCATGGACATAATGAGCCAACTGTAAAGTTATATACAAATTTTTACCTGCAGAGTTGGCATTCCTAACCCCCATATTGTTCAAGGGTCAAGATTTCAAATGTTGTCATGGAAATACTTTACTCTAATACAGTTGGTCAGAAACTTCATGCATCTCTTACAGCATCAACATAATGCATAATAGCAAGCTTTCCTTTTTGCTTGACTCTCCAACCACATATGAAGCACAGTGAAATACTGATAGCTTGACAATCACAGCCTAATTGGTCATTCTGGACTCAGATCTTCACTCTATCCTTTATTTTAACTACAGAAGCTAGTGCCCCTTCCTCCAACTCCTCACCTGTTGGGATGGACCACCAACCCCACGGACTGGCCCAGCAAGTCCTGCAGGAGCCTGAGGCATAGGAACCCCAGCTGGGATTCCTCTACCAGCAGCTCTGCCAATCCCTGGGCCCCCAGCAGCTCCAGCAAGTGGCACTCGGGCAATGCCAGTCTGAAAAATAAATATATATGTTAATATGCTTGTGGCCTAGAGAATAAGAAGTACACTTTGGAATATCACTGCCAAGAGAACCCCTCAGATTTACAGGGCATCAAAACACCTTCTTATAAACACTATCCATTCCTGTTAACACCACTCTTCCTCCATCCAAGATTATATGCCCAGCAGGCTAAAAGAACTTAAGGGTTTTAAGTCAAGAGAAACAGGTACAACTCAACCAATATGCATTCCTATGAAAATCAAATAAACAGCCAAGCCTCCACCCCAAAGGGTATCTATGTTAGATTAGTGTTTTGACCCGACAAAGAGATATGAGGTCCAGTCCCAGCTCTGATTCTCACTTGGTGGGTAATAGTGGGGATAGTGGGCAAGTAATCCCACCATTCTAGTACTGCTTCTTCATCTACCAATGAAGAGGTTTTAACAAAACTGGTTGTGGTCCTGAAGGCTTACAATCGGCTACATTAGAGTAGCAAATTCTACTGGAAATAGATACCAAAGCTATGAATAGGTACCTAGGCCTTGAATCAGAAACATGGTAACATCCTTTGCATATAAGAGTCTAAACAAAAGGAAATAACTAGGATAAACTACTCTGCACTCACTTGAAAGTATCTTTAAGTCATTAACATGACTTTTGAATACAGCAACTGGAAAAATGTTTACAATGTTAAGTTAAAAAGCAGAATGATACACACCTATTACAAGTTTAAAAAAACCCAACATATATATATGTGGACAAAAATTAACACAAGGTAACAAGATTATTCCTTTAACAAACATTATCTTAAAACGAAAAAGGGGAAACAAATTTGGTTAGATTCTCTAAAGCCTCTCCTATTTCTAAAGGGAGGCTGATGTTAATGAACCAATACTGCTTGGAATCAAATGACAGTTTCACCACTTTCCAGCTGTGCCACCTTGTGCAGGTTACTAAATTTCAATTGGCATTATCTATAAAGCGGGAATAATCTATCTCAAAAGACTGTTACATGAATTAAATACTGAAGGGCGTGGCAAATAGCAGATGCTTAATTAAATATTAACTATTATTCTATAACTATACAAAAAATATACATGCATTCTATTGTTTGGAGTTACAATTTTTTATGGTCCAACTAGACTGTCATCACATTAAGAACTGATCCAGGAGGCCTTAGGTGCCTCTTCTATTGACTAGGTACATCAACTAAGGAAAAGAGGGCTTTAAAGTTACAAACCCTCAAATCCTAGTTCCTTACTTCTGACTTGCAAAGGAACCTCTTTAAGATTCTGGTTTATTATCTGTATAAGGGAAACAGAAACCAGAAGATACCTATGAGAACTGCAATGAAACAGAGAACCCCACACAGGGCCCAGGTCAGGGTGGCACCTCCCTTGCACAAGGTTCCTGGCCTTGCACTGGCTCTCAGTTCTGACTTACATCTTTTGGAGGTGGTCCCTCTACTGTCATTGAGACCAGGTTCTCCCCTCGAAGTAGTACAAGACCGAGGACTCGCTTCTCTTCTCTCTCTGCTTGCTTTGAGTTCTTTGGTCTAAAGACAGGTTTAGGAGAAGAAACAAAACAAAGCAAAACAGCATTAGAAAAAGGGTAAAGTTCATGTTCACCTACCTAGGGGCCCTCCGAGACTTTTTTTACACTAAATCTACTGACAGGCTAAACTTGTAACCTCCCCCCATTTGATGGTTGTCTCCCATGCCAAGAGAATGCACAGACCAAGAGACAGGACAAGATTCAAGAAAGCCCAGCCCTGGCTCACTCACAAAGCCACTGTGAAAGCCTTCCCTCAGTCAACTCTTTGTTGCCATTACCCTTTTTCTTCCTTCAGTTTAAGGCCTTAACAATGTCAGGAAGGCAGTCGGAACAATTCCTCAAGTCAACTGAATCCCATTCACTCTACTTACATGCAGTATCCTTCTAGTATTAATTCAGCCCCACAGAACTATAACTCTGTCTCTCACCTCATATTAGAAATAGAAGCCATAAAGGAAAAGGTTAAGAGATTAGCTACATAGAAATTACACTTCTATCCTCAAAGAACAAAAACAAATCTCCAAATATCCACAAGTAGAAAAGGATGAGCAAAATATAAACGAGATAGACTGGGAAAAAGTAATTGCAACAAGACAGGGAAAGGAAAGTCAAAGCCAATATCCTAAAGTTAAAGGAAATACAAAATATCTTGATTTTTAAAAATTACTTAAAGTTTTCATTTTAATGATATTTTATATAAATTTTCTATAGGTGGTCATTTTTTCCTCTTTTTTAAAACTTATCTATAGTTCTTATTTTTTTTAAAAAAAGCATGTACTGCCCTTTCACAATTTAAAAAAAAAATCCTTTCTGGGTCTCTTAAGTTTTTTCTCATATACTTCTATGTACTTTTACAAAATATTTTCTAATGGGCACATTTTCATTACCAGAATAAAGTTAGTCTCATTTAAAAATGTTGGCCACTCTCTAATGTACACCGGGCACTCAGCCATCACTACCATTTTCTGTCTTATACTTCTTGACCTCATGCCACAAAGAAAACAAAAGTCCCAAAGAGAATTAAAAGGAACTGACAGCCACTGGTAACACACTATGGACACTCCAGTGGCAAAAGAGAGCTGGATGGTCAAGGAAATTACGTAACTTCTTTGGGCCTCAAGATGCCTTTACTGTATAAAACACTAGACCACATCTTTTACCAGGCTAGAAGCTTAAGATCGGTGAGTCCTAAGACAAGGGAATTATCTAACAAATTATGGGACTGTATTCTCCAATTGTTTCTGTAAATGACAACAAAAATCACTGGCCCCAAACCCACAAGGGGAGTTGAGCACTTACCCTGAAGAGGGTCAGAGGCTTCTTAAAGCAGTTTCAGACCAGGCTGCACTGTGAGAGCCCTTTAGGCTACAGCTTTACAAATAGGCAATGAGGCCAGAAAATCAAGCTCTCCCCCCTTACACACCTGTGGGGAGAACATGAGAGCCCTTTACCCCAGTACCCCCGGGCACACAAAATCAGAGAAATAAAAAGCCTGGCAGCCCTACTTACAACTTGTACTCTGCTAGAAGTAAAGAGCAAGACTAAGGAAAGAGATTTAAGAAACTCTCCATTTTAATCTGCCCTGTAAAACAGGAGAGCAAACTGAGAGGAACCAGCCAGCTAGTCACCACCTAACACTTGGCCCACCCACCCGATCCACTCCCCATCCACTCAACCCCTCCCCCCACAGCCCACTCCTTACTTGATCTTCCTGAACTCATCACAGTCACAGAGGATCAAATTCATATGTTTGTCAAAAGCTTTAAAGGTGCCAATGAAGATACGGCCATCTTGCAGGATACACCTCATCCTGTAGTCAATGTGTTGCAGCATCTTGCTGCTCTTGCCCACCGTCTGCAAGGAGAAATCAGCAGGAATGAGACTCAGCTCTTTTGGACCCACAAAACTGCTGCCTTTCCTTAAAACTTCTGCTGCAGCCTTATTTTCTGTTTGTCCTTCTCAGTATTCTCAGTTCTATCTTTCAACCACAGCCATTTCCTAGGAATTCTCTCACCTGTTTTCAAACCTGACCTGTTATTGTCCCTTCTCGTAAAATCATCTTTTTCATATAACAATTGCCTTTGTCTATGTTGCATATCTTTGTCTATGCTGTAGTCATATATGGATGTGAGAGTTGGACTATAAAGAAAGCTGAGCACAGAAGAACTGATGCTTTTGTACTGTGGAGTCGGAGAAGACTCTTGAGAGTCCCTTGGACTGCAAGGAGATCCAACCAGTCCATCCTAAAGGAAATCAGTCCTGAATATTCATTGGAAGGACTGATGCTGCAGCTGAAACTCCAATACTTTGGCCACCTGATGCGAAGAACTGACTCATTTGAAAAGACCCTGATGCTGGGAAAGATTAAAGGTGGGAGGAGGGGACGACAGAGGATGAAATGGTTGCATGGCATCACCAACTCAATGGACATGAGTTTGAGTAAACTCCAGGAGTTGGTGATGGACAGGGAGGCCTGGTGTGCTGCAGTCCATGGGGTCACAAAGAGTTGGACACAACTGAGGGACTGAACTGGATTCAATGTTGTATTATGTTTCAGAAGTGAGAGGGTAAGATGGCTCCAAACTACTGAACCCCATGCATATTAGAGATCAGTGGCCATCTACCACTGTGCAGATTACAGGTGACTCCAGTGCTGTGGAACACCACCATCCCATTAAAAAGACTGAGGTAAAAAAAAAAAAAAAAAAAAAAAACACCGAGTAAAAGAGCTGGAATGGGACTGGCACTAAGAACCCAATCAATGAAGAGCCTGTTATCAGAAAGGAGATGAACAGCTTAGAAGAGGAGAATGGAACCACCGAATCAGTGATTTGTTAGTGTGCCTCCAAGACTATATTCAGCAACGTCAAAACTTCCTAGTAACCAGAGTGCTAATGAGTTTGAACACATAATGAGAATATACAAGCTGCTATACTCCTTAACCCAACAACCTTTTCTCCTTCACAGCCTGGCTTCAAATGTAGTTGTGCTAAAATAGAGTATACAGACCTCACAAGAGGACTGTCAAGTGCCCTTGGCAGTTACATCTCTATGAATAAACATTTGTTATATCAGCCTCCCATTAGTTTGACCAGTCTTAACTCATCCAAGAGCCTTTGAGGTACCAGGCACTGTGGTTGCTATTCATCTCTGTGAGGTTGAACAAACACAGGTTTTCTGAACGTACAAATGCATGGATCAGAATCTTGACTCCTGTTACCCTGGAGACTCAAGTTATGCGGTGCAGTTTCTTTTACATGACCATTTTAACCAAACTGTAACCACAGCTTCTAACCACTCGTGTCTGAACCTTTACAGTAACATTTACAGCTCCATTTGTCTTCTACAGCTAATTCGCACTGGGCGCTGACTGGCAGGCACTGCCACAAGCACTACTTATCTCATTTAATCCTTAAAATCAGACTTTACAGATGAGGTCACATGGCTGTAAGAGGTCAAGCTGTGCTGAAAGCTAGTGAGCCTGAATCCAGTGCCTACTTTTCTAACCAACTCTCTAAACTACACCCTGCTTCCGGTTCACCCGATATATAACAGCTACCTAACAGTTATCTTTCTGAACACAAATAAGTACGTGTCCTTTTGCTTGTTAAAAATCCTTCAATGGCATCCCTTACCACTAACAAAATTAAATAGCATGTAAAGCCTTTAATAACCAGATTCCCGCCATTTCCTCCCACCAACATTCTTCCCTTTCCCCTCTAAGAATCTTCAACAATGCTACCCTTCACGCTTTGTTCTTGCAGTCCTTCGGATCTATACCATTCTTTCCCATTTTCGCCCGAGTCTTAGGACTCTGACAGGGATCACCGAGTCTAGAAAACATTCTTATCTCGCTCCCCGCCGTTACTTTTACTTAACGCTGAATTACCACTCCGAATTATGTTACCCGTGTCTCCAAATAAGAGTGAACGCAGTGAAGAAAGGAAACACTTCATTGTGTAGCCCCAGGGCCTGAAAAGTCAGGCGTACTCAAGCATAAATGCTGAACAAAAGAGTTAAACTTTTCCTCCCTCACTCATCCTCCGTTCCCTCCTCCCCATCTACCAGAATCAACACTGTTTCCGGCCACAAGTCCTTCCACGTCTTTCCGCAACTCCTCGGACCCTCACCCTTCACAAGTCTGAGCCTCTCACTCGGTCTTACTCAGTCCTTCTACGGCGCTAGTGCTTGCTCAGAAGCCCCCTACACACATACATGCCGCAAAGTTTACTCAGCGCCTGTGGGATCCCACAGCGGCTTGGAGAGACCCAGCCCTAACCTCGCGCGTACCAAGCGACTTCTGGCCTCGGTCCCTTATTTCCAGCCTTCTACCCCACCCCCCACCCCGGACCCCCTCGCCCAGTCCACCGAGGGACGACGGTGTGAGTCTTTCCTACGCAGACGGAGGCGCCGCGGCCCGGGCCTTCACCCCCTGAGCGGCCAACCCATGACCTCCTTCCTGGTTAATCGCGATCCCCACCCCACAAGAGGCTCAGGAGCTCCCGTGCTGCTGGTCTGCGCCTCCTCACCATGGTGGCGGTTCTGATGGCTCAGATTCCCGCCGGATTCGTCTTCGTGGAGGCCTAGAAGCCCGCGAGTAACTCGCTTCCCGCCGCCGCTACCGGAAATGTAACCGCAGGGAAAATGGGGTCGGGTAGCAAGCTGCTTCCGGTCCCGGAGTTGGGCCTTGAGTTCCGGCCGAGGCGCTGAGTTATGAGCTTAGGGCAGGGCGGAACTTTGGGCGGTGCTATCTTCGGATCCTCTTTGTTGGACTGCTTCCCGGCTTCAGTCGGTACTTAGAGCTGCTCCTTTTCACCTTCACCACCCATTCCCCCGCGTCCCAGCCCGTTAACTTTCGGTCCTCATCTCCCAGCACTTTATCCCGGCTCTCTTGTCTACAGGACTTTCGTGGTAGTTCAGCTGGTAAAGAATCTGCCTGTAATGCAGGAGACCCCTGTTTGATTCCTGGGTCGGGAAGATCCCCTGGAGAAGGGATGGGCTACTGACTCCGATATTCTGGCCTGGAGAATTCCATGGACTGTATCAGCCCATGGGGTCGCAGAGTCAGACACCACTGAGCGACTTTCACTTTCATCTCTTGTCTACAGCCACAGTCCCTGCTTTTCCGTGAACTTACTCGACCTGCTTCTGCACAGCACCTTTGCTGTTGCCTCTGCCTAGAATGCTAGTCGTCCATGTATGTGCACGGCTGACAGCCTCACCTTCATGAATTAAGTTCAAGTAACGTTTTCCCACTGAGGGCTTTCCTGGCCGTCCTTTTCTAAAACTGAAACCTTCCCACCCATCCCTGTTTTATTAACACCTTTCTCCTTAACACTGATTGCTAACATACTGTATGTGTGTTATTATCCCTCCGCATTAGAATGTGAGTTCAAAGGATATGAATTTTTCTTTGTCCATTGTTCATTGCTGTAGTGCCTAGAACACTGCTTAGCACATAACAAGGGCTTAATAAATATTTGAATGAATGAATTTATCAGTCACTCCCATCCAGTCCCATGACTTTTTTTTCAATGATAACCTTTACTAAAATGTCCTAACACACACACACAAAATGTATTTCCAATGCATTACAGAAAATATGACCATTCAGGTAAAGACACAAAAAAGAAAATTAATGTTTTAATTTTTTTATATTTTGAATTTCCATAATTTTTTTTGTATTTTTGAGATTTGGACAAAATCTATACTTTAGTTAGTAATACTATATTACACGCTAATTTTCTTGTTTTTTTTGCAGCATATTTCTTTATATATTCAGAATTGAATTAGAAGTGTCAAGCCTAATTCAAATTTTTTTTATCACTAAGATAATAAACTTTTAAGACTTTTTTTCTAGATGCCAAAATACATGGAAGTATTTCAGAATTTTAAGTGAATATAAATTAGAAGTCTAGAATTCTATTAAGGCTAAGTTAAACAAGTGGAATCAAAATGTCAAATATTTTATTTAGGCAAAAATTCACAAGTTTTATAAAATATGTATATATTATATTATACATACTATTTATGTATATATTTGTGTATACAAAAGCTTTTCTACTATGCTTAGTAAACACTTGAGAAAGGACGTCAAAAAAAAAGAGAGAAATTGGAAAACATAAACTAAAAGAAATGGGAGCACCAAATATGAAATAGAAAAAGTGAAACAAACTAGATAAAAGTAAAAAATAATCATATAGTCCACTTGTTTTTAAACATGGCTACTTATTAGAAACACATCTGGAGCTTTGAAGGAAAAAGAGCAATACCTGGACATTTGTATTTTTTAAAAAATTCCAAGTAATTGTGATATGCATCTGGATTTTAAAAAGTGACCACAGGTTTTTCTATTAAATGATAGTTTTACTGATATAGAATTCTACTATTTTCTGTTGACTAATCATGATGCAATTACTGTATTAAGCAAAAATCACAATAGTAGACGTTTACCAGTTTTCACAATCAGTAGCCAGAAAAACATAAAAGATTATTGCAATTACAAGCCATAATGGAAACATAATTAACCTAATACCAAATAATTACATCCAGTTTGGAGGGTTAGGTAGAGTGATGTGGGATTGTATATTTGTGTCATACATGTATTTCTGAGTAAGTCTGTACATATAAAATTTACATATCACTTATGAAGCTTATAAATTTCATTTATAAGTGGGTGAGTGATTTTGAGCTTGATTTCACATACACTGACTAATTTAGATGAGCTATATCTCTTAGCAAGGAGAGATAAGAAAGCCTCCCTCAGCGATCAATGCAAATAAATAAAGGAAAACAACAGAATGGGAAAGACTAGAGATCTCTTCAAGAAAATTAGAGATACCAAGGGAACGTTTCATGCAAAGATGGGTTCGATAAAGGACAGAAATAGTATGGCCCTAACAGAAGCAGAAGATATTAAGAAGAGGTGGCAAGAATACACAGAGGAACTGTACAAAAAAAGATCTTCACAACCAAGATAATCACGATGGTGTGATCACCCACCTAGAGCCAGACATCCTGGAATGTGAAGTCAAGTCGGCCTTCGAAAGCATCACTACAAACAAAACTAGTGGAGGTGATGGAATTCCAGCTGAACTATTTCAAATCCTGAAAGATGATGCTGTGAAAGTGCTGCACCCAATATGCCAGCAAATTTGGAAAACTCAGCAGTGGCCACAGGACTGGAAAAGGTCAGTTTTCATTCCAATCCCAAAGAAAGGCAATGCCAAAGAATGCTCAAACTACCGCACAATTGCACTCATCTCACATGCTAGTAAAGTAATGCTCAAAATTCTCCAAGCCAGGCTTCAGCAGTACGTGAACCGTGAACTTCCAGATGTTCAAGCTGGTTTAGGAAAAGGCAGAGGAACCAGAGATCAAATTGCCAACATCTGCTGGATCATGGAAAAAGCAAGAGAGTTCCAGAAAAACATTGATTTTTGCTTTATCGACTATGGCAAGGCCTTGACTGTGTGGATCATAACTGTGGAAAATTCTGAAAGAGATAGGAATACCAGACCACCTGACCTGCCTCTTGAGAAATCTGTATGCAGGTCAGGAAGCAACAGTTAGAACTGGACATGGAACAACAGACTGGTTTCAAATAGGAAAAGGAGTACATCAAGGCTGTATATTGTCACCCTGCTTATTTATATGCAGAGTACATCATGAGAAATGCTGGGCTGGAAGAAGCACAAGCTGGAATCAAGATTGCCGGGAGAAATATCAATAACCTCAGATATGCAGATGACACCACCCTTATGGCAGAAAGTGAAGAGGAACTAAAGAGCCTCTTGATGAAAGTGAAAGAGGAGAGTGAAAAAGGTAGTTTAAAGCTCAACATTCAGAAAACGAAGATCATGGCATCTGGTCCCATCACTAGATGGGAAATAGATGGGGAAACAGTGGAAACAGTGTCAGACTTTATTTTGGGGGGCTCCAAAATCACTGCAGATAGTGATTGCAGCCATGAAATTAAAAGACACTTACTCCTTAGAAGGAAAGTTATGACCAACCTAGATAGCATATTAAAAAGCAGAGACTACTTTGCCAACAAAGGTCCGTCTAGTCAAGGCTTTGGTTTTTCCAGTGGTCATGTATGGATGTGAGAGTTGGACTATAAAGAAAGCTGAGCGCCGAAGAATTGATGCTTTTGAACTGTGGTGTTGGAGAAGACTCTTGAGAGTCCCTTGGACTACCAGGAGATCTAACCAGTCCATTCTGAAGGAGATCAACCCTGGGATTTCCTTGGAAGGAATGATGCTAAAGCTGAAACTCCAGTACTTTGGCCACCTCATGCGAAGAGTTGACTCATTGGAAAAGACTCTGATGCTGGGAGGGACTGAGGACAGGAGGAGAAGGGGACGACAGAGGATGAGATGGCTGGATGGCATCACCGACTCGATGGACATGAGTTTGGGTGAACTCTGGGAGTTGGTGATGGACAGGGAGGCCTGGCGTGCTGCAGTTCATGGGGTCGCAAAGAGTCAGACATGACTGAGTGACTGAACTGAACTGAATACTCTAACTGCCTAAGAAGTTACAGTTATTCTTGGAAACAATGTCTGATCCTGAGCTTATATTTATTAATATGTTGCTTAATTTTGACTAAATATACTCTTACTCACCTTAAGGAGAAGCGAACTGGGAAGATTACTGATTGGCTCTGGTTCCAGTAGTTTTGTTGGCACCTCGTTAAAAGTACTTGTGAATGTAGGGACTTGTCTTCTGCAGGGAAAAGTAGCAACTTAAGACTATGGGACAGGGGCACATATATAGCAGAATATGGGGACAGTCACTAGCAGCACAAGTTGACACTAGACTCTGGATCTGAAATGGGGACTCAGCATCTGGAAGAGGGACAGGGACTCAGCCCAGCAGTGAGTTCTCATCCTCTGGAGAGAAAGCAGGGGTGCCACCTCTCAGGCGAGAGCTGGGGACTGCCTGTGGAGCCAAAGTCTAGACTCAGCCTCTAGAAGGAGGAATGTGGACCTAACCTCAAATGAGAGCTCTGAGGACCTAGCTTCTGGATGGAGAAGCAGAGACCGACTCAGATGAGAGAAGCAGGATGTAGTCTCTGTGGCATCAGGTGACCTCTGCAGCCAAAACTGGGGTTCAGCCTCTGTAAGGGGATGTGTGGACCTAGCCAGTAGGGCATGTGGTAGGAAATTAGCCTCTAGATGGAGAAGTGGGGTCTTTAACTTCTGGTGTGGGGAACGGGGTCTTAGCTTCTGAAATGGAAGAGTAAGACTTAGTTTCTGGAGCTGAAATATGGACTCAGCTGAAGCTGAAATATGGACTCAGCCTCTGGAGGGGGACAGAGAGCTGAGATTTTGGCAGCAGTCAAATCAGCTTCTGTCTGTCCTGAGGAAAAGAGTGGCCTTTGTGCCAGGCCTGAGGAGCTCCCCCTGGTGATTGAGGGAAGCAGGAAATTTTGAGATGAATGTGTTTTCTGAGCTTGTTTGCATACCGAAAATTTACGAAGTACTTCTAAAGCTGTTTGAAATGAATGAATGATTTTTTATCTTGATTTCACATAAACTCTTAGATACACTCTAAGTTATCCCAAGAAGGTCCTTTAGATTACACTTGAGTCTGTACTTGTTTTTAATATATCAACTGTTACATATGAATATCTCTAAGGAGCAATAAGAAATTTCATTTGAAATGAATGAGTGATTTTGAGCTTGATTTCACCTAAAATGCTTAGAAGTGACTATATTTACTCTGATTCCTCACAAGGTAAATTAAAGAATAATGGCATATTCCCTAATACTGCTTAGATTTCTCTAAATTAGTTCTAACTCATTCTTATTTGCTCTTTCTCTCACCATTAGAAATTTCCTTAGAGGGCAATGTCTGATTCTTAGATTGTTTATAAACATACTGTTTGTTTGTAGACATAGTATAGTTTCATCTTTATTTTCACTAACTCAGCATAATAAGGTACTTTTGATTTACTTTATAAGTAAAAGTGTATGATTAACATACTACTTAATCTATTTAATTTGCTATAAATTAATCTTAATTTGCTTTAATTTGCACAAAAATAGTACTTTTGAGGTGATGGTGTGTTTCTGAACTTATCTGCACATAAAAAGATTTTTTCTTAAATTTTTTCTAAATATAAATATTTTTATTGAAGTATAGTTGGCTTACAGTGTTTCAGATGCACAACAAGATGATTCCATTATACATATACACATATATTATTTTTGAAATTATTTTCCATTACAGCTTATTATAAGATATTGGCTATGGTTCCCTTTGTTATACAGTAAACCTTTTTTTTGCTGCATATCTATTTTTAGTTAGAAATCTAGCACTCTATGCATACTAAGTCAAACAAGTGGAATCAAAATGTCATAAATTTTTTTGGTTAGGCAAAAATTCATAAATGTTCTAATATATATTATACATATCATTTATATATACATATACAAAAGCTTTTCTACTACACTTGACAAAGGCTTAAGAAAGAACACTTTAAAAGAAAGAAGAGATGGAGAAAATGGAAAACAAACTAAATGAAAAGGAAGCACTGAATATGAAATAGAAAAAGTGAAACTAGATAAAAGTAAAAGGTCAGCATATAGTCCAGCTGTTTTTAAACATGACTGCTCATTACAAACATATCTGAAGCTCTGGTGGAAAAAAAGCAATACCTGGGCATCTGTAGTTTTCAAAAAATTCCAAGATAATTGTGATATGCATCTGGATTTTAAAAAGTGACTACAGGATTTTCTATTAAATGGTACTTTTTGTGATATAGGGTTCTATTATTTTCTGTTGACCAATCATGATACAATGGTATTAAGAGAATAATAGTTACATAATCACAGTAGAAAAGATGTTTATCTGTTTTCACAATCAATAACCAGACAAAAAATAAAAGATAATTACAGTTGCAAGCCATAATGGGAACATAATTAACCTAACATATGAAATAATTAATACAGTTTGGTGGGTCAAGCAGAGTGATGTGGTAAGTGCATACATTCACATGTTTTCATCTGCCCAGCCAGTCTGTGTCTTTTGATTGGTGAATTCAATCCATTTGCATTTAAGGTAGTTATTGATATGTGTGATCCTATTACCGTTTTCTTAATTGTGTTTCTTTTCTGTAGGTCTTTTCCTTCTCTTGCATTTCCTGCTTAGAAAATTTCCTTTAGCATGTTTTGTAAAGCTGGTTTGGTGGTACTAGATTCTCTTAATTTTGCTTGTCAGGAAAACTTTTGATTTCTCTATCAAATATGAATTAAGAGTCTTACTGGGTAGAGTATTCTTTGTGGTAGGTTCTTCCCTTTCATCACTTTAAATATATTATGCCATTCCCTTCTGGTTTGTAGAGTTTCTGTTGATAAATCAGCTGATAGCTTTATGGAAGTTCCCTTGTATGTTATTGGGTTTTTTTCCCTCATTTTTAATATTTTATCTTGGTCTTTAATTTTTGTCAGTTTGATTACACTATCTCTATGTGTTCCTTCTTGTTTTTATTCTGCCTAGGACTCTCTGTGCTTCCTGGACTTTTTTGACTATTTCCTTTTCCAGATTAGGGAAGTTTTCAGCTATTATCTCTTCAAATATTTTCTCAGGTCCTTTCTCTTTCTTCTCCTTCTGGGACCCCTATTATTTGAATGTTGGTGCATTTAATGTCCCAGAGGTTTCTTAGGCTGCCTTCATTCCTTTTCATTCTTTTTTTCTGTATTCTGTTCTGCAGCAGTGATTTCCACCATTCTGTTCTCCAGGTCATTTATCCATTCTTCTGCCTCACTTATTCTGCTATTGATTCCTTCTAGTGTATTATTCATCTCTGTTTGTTCTTTAGTTCTTCTAGGTCTTCGGTAAACAATTCTTGCATCTTCTCCATTGTTTCCCTGAGATCTTAGATCATCTTCACTATCATTATTCTGAATTCTTTTTCTTGGAGGTTGCCTATCTCCACTTCATTTAGTTGCTTTTCTGGAGTTTTATCTTGTTCCTTCATCTGGGACATAACTTTCTGCTTTTTCATCCTGATTGACTTTCTATGATGTGGTTTTTGTTATAGCCTGTGGGACATGGACGTGAGTCTGAGTGAACTCCAGGAGTTGGTGATGGACAGGAAGGCCTGGCGTGCTGCAGTTCATGGGGTTGCAAAGAGTCGGACACGACTGAGCAACTGAACTGAACTGAACTGAACTGTGGGACTGTGGTTCTTCTTGCTTCTTCTGTTTGCTCTCTGATGGAGGAGGCTAAGAGACTTGTGTAAGCTTCCTGATAGGAGGGACTGGTGGTGGGAAAAACTGAGTCTTACTCTGATGGCAGGGTCTTGCTCAGTAAAAGTGAAATTCACTCAGTTGTGTCCAACTCTTTGCTACCCCATGGACTGTAGCCTGCCAGGTTCCTCTTCCATAGAATTCTATAGGCCAGAATACTGGAGTGGGTAGCCTTTCCCTTCTCCAGGGGATCTTCCCAACCCAGGGATCAAACCCAGGTCTCTGCATTGCAGGCAGATTCTTTAATGTCTGAGCCACCAGGGAAGCCAAAGCCTTAATCCAGTTATCTGCTGGTGGATGGGGTTGAGCTCCTCCCTGGTAGTTGTTTGGCTTGAGACAACCCATCCTGAGGTCTGTGGGCTGTATGGCAGTTAATGGTGACTTCCAAGAGGGCTTATGCCAAGAGGGATCTTCCTGGACTGCTGGTGCCAGTGCCCCTGTCCCTGTGGTGAGCCGCTGTCAACCCACGCCTCCAGAGGAGACCCTCCCACACTAGCAGGTGGTTTTGGTCTTGTGGGGTGACTTGTTGGGTGACAGTCTGTTGTGAGGTGATGGCTCCTTGACTGCTCTTGGTGTGCTCAAGTGTCCTCCAAGACTGGTGTCTCTGTTTCCCCCAGTCCTGTAGAAGTCCTGTAGTCAAATCCCACCGGTCTTCAAGGTCAGATTCCTTGGGGATTCCCAGTCCCTTTGTTGGATCCCCAGGCTGGGAAGTCTGATATGGAGTTCAAAACCTTCACAGCAATGGGAGAACTTCTTTGGTATTATTGTTCTCCAGTTTGTGGGTCACCCACCCAGCAGGTATGGGATTTGGTTTTATTATGTTTACAACCCTCCTACCATCTCACTGCAACCTCTTCTTTGTCTTTGGACGTTGGGTATCTTTTTTTGGTGAGTTCCAGCATGCTCCTATCTATGGTTGTTCAACAGCGAGTTGCAGTTTTGGCTCTCTCACAGGAGATGAGCGCTTGCCCTTCTACTCTGCCGTCTTGAACCAGAAACCAAAAATTTTATATAGCACTTTAAAGATAAGACATTTTATTTTAAATGTGTTAAAATAAATGAGTTAAATGAGTATTTTAAGTTTGATAAATAGAAAATTTGTTCCAAATTTTCCATGCCAAATTTGGTTTAGGAATACTTCTTAGATGTATATTAATTTGCTCTAACTTGTTAAAAGATCTTTAGTTTGAGATGTGTGTTTCTGAGCTAATGTGCTATAACTCACTATAAGAAATCAAGGAAATCACTATAGCTTATTTTTCATTTCAACATAAATTGCTTGGTTACATTTGTATGTGCTCTAATTCACAAGAAGTTATTTTTGAGATCAAAGATCTGAGCTTCTTCTAATTATACTGCTTAGATTCAGGTGAAGTTCCTCTAATTCACAACAGATTCTTACTTTGGCAAGGAACAAATGTTAATTTGTTCTCACCAGTGTACAAACACTCGTGGAATCTCCAGCCGCCAAGGCCCAGATAGGCTGCGTTGCACCTGTAGAAGCTGTTTCTGGTTCTGGTTTGTCTGTCACCCCCGCGTCGCTGCAGAGGCAATGTCCCGGCTTGGCCGACAGGGGGCGTCCGACCGACCGCCAGGACCCAAGCGCAATTTCTCCTGTCCCCTTGGGGTAGGAAAGCGGCAGGAACCACAGGGGAAGCCAAGGGGCCTTCACAGAGGATTCAGGACCTTTCAGTCCGGCCGCTTGCTTTCCCCAGGGCCGTAGGCCAGGGGCCTCCCTCACCTGGTCCCTTCCTGACCCCTTCTAAGGATGGAGAGCGCTGAGTCTGATCTGCAAACCTCCAGGGGAGCCCACCCCGCTCACAGGGCCTTCTAGGGAACACCCTTGCAAGCTGGTCCCAGAGGCCAAGTTTCCTGGTTCCAACTTAGACACGGAGTCTCCCTCCCAAAGTCCACCTGAATCCCCAGTGACCACTCCCAATGCCTAGTCCCACTCTCCCTCCAGTGGCTAGGGTCCCTCTGTTCCCTCAGTACTCTCTAACTGTTCACCCCATAACCTGAATTCAGAACTTTTTATCCAAGGTCTAAGTCCTGACCTTCCGCTCCAGAGACTAAGACGTATGTCACCCTCCCCATACCCCACCACCAGAGGCTGAGTGCCAGTGTCCACCAACCTAGTCCCCGCTTTTTGCCCAGAGGCAAGGTCCCCACTTTTTTTACCTTGGTGTCCTCCTTGTCACAACTTTTACAAGCCTCTGTAGGGAAGCGCCCCACCAAACAGCCAGGAAAGGACGAGATGGCTGTGAACTCCAGCCCTGCACAAAGTGCAGAGCAGATGAGGGTGGGCCATGTTCCTGAGCCAAGAGGAGAGGAAGCCCCAGACAAGGCTCACCCTTCCCACACACCAGCCAGCTCTGCTCCCTCTCTTCTTCTGGACTTGGGGCACGGGGAGCTAACAGAACTTTCACCAGGAAAGGGTTTCCACCTTTCCCTTTCCAGAAAGGGAAAGTGTTAACTATGATCACAGTCAGCACCAATTTGAAAAAGAATAATGAAGCAATCACTTCTGAAAACCAGAGACAAATGTGTGAATGTACTAAGACCCACTGAATTGTACACTTTAAAAGGGTGAATTTTTTGGTAAAGCTGTTATTTTAAAACCATGTTCAGTTCAGTTCAGTCGCTCAGTTGTGTCCGACTCTTTGCGACCCCATGAATCGCAGCACACCAGGCCTCCCTGTCCATCACCAACTCCCAGAGTTCACTCAGACTCACATCCATCGAGTCAATGATGCCATCCAGCCATCTCATCCTCTGTCGTCCCCTTCTCCTCCTGTCCCCAATCTCTCCCAGCATCAGAGTCTTTTCCAATGAGTCAAATCTTCGCATGAGGTGGCCAAAGTACTGGAGTTTCAGCTTTAGCATCATTCCTTCCAAAGAAATCCCAGGGCTGATCTCCTTTAGAATGGACTGGTTGGATCTCCTTGCAGTCCAAGGGACTCTCAAGAGTCTTCTCCAACACCACAGTTCAAAAGCATCAATTCTTCAGCGCTCAGCCTTCTTCACAGTCCAACTCTCACATCTATACATGACCACTGAAAAAACCATAGCCTTGACTAGACGGACTTTTGTTGGCAAAGTAATGTCTCTGCTTTTGAATATGCTATCTAGGTTGGTCATAACTTTCCTTCCAAGGAGTAAGCGTCTTTTAATTTCATGGCTGCAGTCACCATCTTAGACCCCTGCAAAAGATTCAGCATTGATTGGAGAGGCTGACACAGAGGGGAGCTCTGGACTGAGAGCAAGACAAAGCACCACAAAGAGGACAGATTGGAGTGAAAAACCACATGCTGAAGAGTGGGACTCCCAGCCTCCTCTTCCTCAGCTTCCCACACTTTGAGCCAAGGTTATCTTCCTCAGGCAGGAGATGGGAAGATTTCTCTCTGGGAAAGAAAAGGCACACAGACACTGAATGGGTGTCTCTTATCCCTGCCTCATCATTCTAGGACAGCGACTCTCAACCCCATGGCACTTTTGCCCCCAGGAGACACTTGGCAATCTCTGGAGACCCTGTAGGTTGTCTTACCTGAGATGGGGGTGGGACTTAATAAATATCTAATGGGACTCTGCTTAACATCTTCAAGTCACAGGACAGCTCCCACATAAAGAATTATCTGGTCCTAAATGTCAATAATGTGCAGGTTAAGTAACCCTGTCCTAAAGTGAGCGACCCCCCCACTCCAGTCAGCAGGCCCACCCCACCCATGGGCAGAAAGCTTCCCTGGGCTTCTTAGTACCTCAAGGTTAAATATAAACAGATAGCCAAAACCTCTAGATGATAAAAACAAACATCAGAAGAGTGAGGACTCATGAGACCTTACCCGTGAGTTTACCCATAAGTCCTCACTCAATTATTACTGAGGCAGACACCTGCATCCCAACAAGTGAAGTGCCCTTGTACCCTTCCCAGTTCCTTCCCATGGTCCCTGCTCACCAAGCAAGCAGCATTCCAACCACACGACTTGTAGTTTCCCAGGAATCTTAAACCATGGACAGTCTACAGCTCAGTAAAGGGCTTTTTCTCCACCCCAATCTGTGCATGATCAACTTGGTCATCAAGTTTATCAGATGAGAGGCATCTTGCTAGGAAGGTTGAGCTCTGGAAACCAAGTGGCAGGTAGCATTGAAACACTTGGGGAGGGGGGAGGGCACAAGCCATCAAGAAAATTCGAGCTGTTGAGTTTTCCCTGTTTGAGACTTCCTGCCCTGGGCTCTGTTACAGCCACACCTGGTTATCTGCAAGCTGCTGATGACAGGCAATACATCCTGGGCTTAGCGCTGCTCTGTGGGTTGGAGGAGAAGCTGCTCACCCACCTACCCCTGCCTCCATCAGAGCCACATGGGCACAGGCAAGCACAGCAGAGGCCAGAGGTGAGCAGCAGCAGAGTGAATTTAACCCCTCTCTGCCTTGGTGAAGAGCATCGAGGCAGGTGCATGGAGGAACAGAGGAAAGGGCCTGGTCCGTGCTCTCCTAAAAGTGGGGCTGTGAGCAAGAGAACCCCTCTGAGCACCTCAGGGCTTCAGGGTGTTCCTGTTCATAGCCACATGACACCCTCTACCCCCAAAGCACCCTTGTAGGACTCGTAGCAAAATTACCTCCACCAAACAGATGAAGAAATCAAGTATCTTGCTTATGTCCTGTATATAATGGGGGCTGAAGAGGGATTTGTTACCTGTTTGATCCAGGTGATATCTGTAATCAGCTAGCTTGTGGGGAACATTCCAGTTATTAATTGTCCTTATCCCCTATGGGCAGAACTAACAAGGCCTCGGAACCCTGATTCCCAGCTCTCTTTGCCTGACTGCCTCCTGAGAAGGAGGGGAAAGAAGCAGGTGCATAAAACCCATGGCCCCAGATACCACCTGGCTGCAGTTTTCTTCATGGATTGTGAACCATGCCCAGCCAGATCTCTTCATCTGCCCAGCTAATATCTGGTCAGAATCATCCCCTCCCTGGGAGTAGTGCGCCCTCAGGTTCCAAATACCAGATGTGGCTCTCCCTTCCTAACAGAGGCCAGACTGGCAGGCAGATCCTTGTAAATACCCTCAGTGCTCTGCCCCACCCTTTTCCTACTGATCCAGGAAAGTCGACCAACTAAGAGCCTGTACAAAGGAGCCTTAGAATCAGCTGTTCATAATACAGTCCGCAAAACTTGCAGGGACACGTACATGGCTGCCATCCAGATCTCCATGGCCCCGTGGCTGCCCTGCCCCCGCAAACTTCCCTGTAGGAAGCTCTTTGGTGCAGCTTGTAGGTGGAGGGGAAGAGCCCGGCCATCACACCAGCTCACCTTATCCAGAGAAGGCATTCCCTCCTGTCACTGGAGCCTCTCCATTGTGCTGGTTTACAACATTCTGTGAGCGATACTGGATGTTTGTAAGAAGATACCCATAGCTAATTATATATAGAGAGATGTTTTTTTAATTGGGGAGTTAAATTAACAAGGTGATCTAAGAAGTTCCCAATTGATGAGGGTTTCTGAGACAAAATCACCACCAGATTTGGATGCCCAGGGACTTTTGGTTGAAATTGCGCATGTCATCTTGTTGTTTTGTTGGGTTTTAGGGTTTTCTCAGATCAAGCCACACTCATGAAAGGGAATTACTATAGAGCTTACCACCTGGAACCTTAGCAATAGGCATATTCACCATCATGGTAAAATACTATTCCAATTGATAAGGACAGAGTAAAAGGACAAAGTAAGTTATTAAATAGTTAATTCCTCTAGGGGATTGTAGGAAAAGAAAAAAGTATAGGAGACTCTGTAAGTTAATGATCACTCTAGAAACCAGGTTTGCTTAACCACAAAATCGAACAGGCTTATTTAGCAACAAAACCATGCAAGAGAGGCCCCAAGACAATAAAACAATGTGGGCATGAGACCCACCTGCTGCCCAGTGAGCTAAGGACGTTAATGATCCCTAGAACATGCTCTGTGCATACATGAAAACCAATAGTTTATGGGAAGGTAAAAGGTCTTTCAAAGTGAAAGACCCTCATTGTACTGAGACCTGAAATGATTTTCCTATAGTGCCTTGACAGTCCTTATTTGACCACAGAGGGACAAGGAAACTCCCCCCTCAACCCACATGGAGGTGGAACCGATGGCTGAAGTGTGACATCTGTTCAGAAATAAGGAAGGAGATGGTCTTTTCCCTCTCCCCTCTTTTCCTTTGATTATAACACTGTAACCAATAAGTTCTTGCTTGAGGCACCCTCCCGCCCACCCACTTGTAAGCTTCACAAGCATCCTATTCTTATTAAATCACTTCTTATCTATCACTTTGCCTCCCACTGAATTCTTACTGTGCTGAGACAGGAAGTACTGGAGCTCCTTAGAGCTGCCCCCAAAATACCATCTGGCAGTTTCACGTTATTACTCTTCAGAGCAATGTTTATTTATGTTGAGTTGACTGTCCAATAAATGCAACTCAAGTATTAATTAGCTAAAGCCTGTGCTGAGCAGAATGAAAAATAAGAATATGTATGAAAAGTTAAAAGATATGTTTTTGCACCACCTGTTTTGGTCTTACTGTCTACAAAGTAGATTGCTTTTCTGAAAACTTGCAAATATGTGAAATCAAGAGATTTCACCTTATAGTCATGGTGAAATCACCACAAAGAAAAGGCAAATATTGAGCCAAAACTCAAGGGCAAAGGGGAGAAGGAATCTTCCCAGAGGCTCAAAGGATCTCAGACACCAGCCGCCATGTGATGAGCCGGGATACAGTTCCTTCCCGTGGATGGAGTGTTGACTTCTGCCTTGCAGCATCTCCCCAAGTAAAGAGCAGAAGTTCTTACAGAACTTCTCAAGATGGTATCAGGTACACCACTTTCTCATCCGCTGAAAGAAACCTGCCACCTATCCCAGCAGAGCTGTGTGTCTGAGTGCTCATGTATCCACCAGCCTGGAACAGTGGCAATGATACAAGAAGGATATATGTCAGAATCAGACATTTGGCAAAGTGCTGACCATCCCAAGTAGACTTGGAAGCTCCACAGGAAAGATATAAAAAGGATGTGGACACAGTGTAACTATGATACCCATGCTGCCACCCAGGGAGCACTTCCAAAGCCCTGGCTGCCCCACCTGCCCTGCAACCACCAAGCAGGATGCCTGTTCTCTCCCGCTGGTAGCTGGGGTTGGATACTGTTTTCTGATATTCCATATCCCATGACTGGATTGCCTCAAAGACAGCAAAACCTTTGGAACTCCGTAAGTCAGTATCACAGACATTATGACTCACCTGCTTCTAACCATTCTCTGTTTGTTTGAGATTCTTATGCCTTTGATCAAAAAGCTTCGGTGTTCTGTATCCTTGAAAGATGATTTTAGGTCTCCTTCACTGTCTGCCCGGTCTGCCTGTCAGCCTCACCCTCCTCCTGGCGTCACCTCCCCCTGACCCAGCAGCACCACCAAAGGACACATACTAGGCTTCTTGCCCTGCCCTAGCCATTAGCTCTGCCCAAGACACTCCCTTTGTCTCTCAGTAAAACTCAGCTTAACACACTGCTTCTTGGGGGTCCCTGATCCCTCCCCGCAAATGAGACAAGCTACCTCTTTTTCCCAGCGTTGTGGAGGGTTAAGAACTGCCTCACACTTGAGGGAACACAGAGGAGGAAGATTCAAGTTGTCAAATGTGATCAGTGCCATCAAAGAGTTGTGGGAAGTTAGGGGCTGGCATAGGCATTATGGATGCAAGCAACCATGTATGTGGCTGATCCCTTGGGAAGGAGTACACTGGGTGCTTCTGATGGTTAGCCCTCTGTGTTTGTGAAGCTTTCATAAATAGGGCCCAGAGTGAATTCTTCCCCAAACCCGTGTGGGCGTTGGTGAAAAGAACAGCTTAAAGAGGGAGTAAGCTCCTCATCCTGAGGTATTGGATTCCTGCTCACAAGAACCCCACTGTCCTCCAGCAGGAGGAAGACAAGCAGAAACCAATATGGAAGGATGTGAAGCCCTTCCAGCAGGAACAGCAGGAGACAGACTGCATGCAGGTGATCTTGAGACGCCCTGATGTGGCTTCTGCTGTTCTAACAAGGTTCTTCTCTGGTTGGGAAGGATGTTACTTGAAGTCTAAGAAATGCACTTTAAAGTGGAGAATCCACTCTAGCTGGGCTTGGCTACAGTTTTTAGGAGGAGCTGTTCTTGGATTCTGGCTTGGGTTGAGTTCAGGTGCTTGCCTACTGATGGCGAGCAGAGTTTCTTGGCTGATCCAGCACCAGCCTTGAGATCTTCCTGTGACAAGTAAGAGACAGCCCTCTTTGCCCTGCTGCCAAGGACACAGAGGGGCATGAACAGAGCACATGGAGTGAGGGGAGATAAATGAGGCCCCATAGGGCTCAGAGCTTGAAGCAAGCACCTCCCATAAGTGGGAGTGGGCATGCTCTTCATTTACTGGAATTCTCTGGCTTGTTGCAGGTTCCTTTACCTACCTTCATCCATCTGTCCCTCACAAGTCCCAGAAGGAGCCCTCTTAACCCCATTTTCCAGATAAAGAAACAGGGTCAGGAAGGATAAATAACATGCATAAGGTCATACAGGACTGAACTCTGCCTGATATCCCAGCTCATGCTCTAAATCACCTTCATACACTGCCCTTGTTCAGCACTCAAAAATTCTGTGGGGAAACACCATTCCAAGACTTACTTTTAAATGTTGAATGGCTGGTGTGCCCAGGGCTCTGCCACAAGTCCTCATGGCAGCATCCTTCAGAGTTGGATCCTCAGCTGAGACAAAGCAAAGCAAAGGAAGATAATAGCACTGGGAGTAAAGAGCCAGTTGCATTTTCAAGATGGGAAGCTGGCCTGAAATGGTGAGGCGGAGGAGGCTGGAGACACCCGAGTTCTCAGGGGCCTTGCCTGGCACAGTAAGGAGTCTGAGTTTCATCCCCAGGCCGTGAGGTTTTAGGGCAGAGCTTTAAGCAGAGGAAAGATGCAGTCAGATTTCTGCTCTAGAGGCCTCCCAAGTGGGAGGCAAAGGCAGGGTCTTTTGAAAGGAAGGATGGGGTGTGACCCAGATTTTTCCTGAGAGGTCAGAGAGTGTAGGGAGTAAAAGCTTGTGCCCTGGAGTAAGAGCAGCCTCCAGGGACTGAAGGACACTTACTATCTCAGCCTCAATTTCCTATCTGTTTACAAAAAAAAAGATGAGACTGCCCACCTCAAATGGTTGTTGTAGTACTTGAATAGGGACTTCCCTGGTGGCTCAGATGGTAAAGTGTCTGCCTACAATGCAGGAGACCCGGGTTCAATCCCTGGGTCAGGAAGATCTCCTGGAGGAGGAAATTGGAACCCACTCCAGTACTCCTGCCTAGAAAATCCCATGGACGGAAGAGCCTGGTAGGCTATAGTCCGTGGGGTCTCAAGTCCTTGAGATTGTATTGCTATAAACTTCCCTCTTAGAACTGCTTTTGTTGCATCTCACATGTTTTGGATCACTGTGCTTTTATTTTCATTTGTCTCTAGGTAGTCTTTCTTAATTTCCTCTTTGATTTCTTCAGTGATTCATTTTTTTAAGCCGTCTATGGGGTCGCACAGAGTCAGACATGACTGAAGCGACTTAGCAGCAGCAGCAGCAGCAGAAGCAGCAGATTGTTTAGCCTCCCCATGTTTGTGTTTTTTATAGTTTTTTATTGTAGTTTACTTCTAATCTCATAGCTTTGTGATCAGAAAAGCTGCTTGATAAGATTTCAGTTCTCTTAAATTTACCAAGGCTCACCCTGTGGCCCAGGATGTGGTCAATCCTGGAGAATGTTCCATGTGCACTTGAGAAGAACATGTATTCTGCTGCTTTTGGAAGGAACGCTCTACAAATATCAAGTCCATCCAGTCTAATGTGTCATTCAAGGCCTGTGTTTCCTTATTAATTTTCTGTCTAGAGGATCTGTCCATTGAAAGTTGGGTGTTAAATTCCCCCACTATTATTGTGTTACTGTTGACTTCTCCATTTACATCTGCTAGTACTTGCCTTACATATTGAGGTGCTCCTATGTTGGGTGCCTGGCATGCTACAGTCCTTGGGGTCACAAAGAGTTGGATATAACCTACCGACTGAACAACAACAAATGTTGGGTGCATATATATTTATAATTGTTATATCTTCTTCTTGGAGATCCCTTGATCATTATGTAGTGTCTTTCGTTGTCTCTTATAACAGTCTTTGTTTTAAAGTCTATTTTGTCTGATTTGAGTATTGCTACTCCAGTTTTCTTTTGATTTCCATTTACACTTTCAGTCTTTATGTTTTCCTGGGTCTGAGGTGGGTCTCTTGTAAACAGCATATATACAAGTCTTGTTTTCAATCCCCCCAGCCAGTCTACGTCTTTTGGTTGGCACATTTAATCCATTTACATTTAAGGTAATTATCGATATGCGTATTTCTATTGCCATTTTCTTAATCGTTTTGGGTTTGTCTTTTTCTTCCCCTCCTCTTTTGTTCCCTCTATTGTGGTTTGATTACCGTCTATAGTGTTGTGTTTGGGTTGCTTTTCCTTTTGTGTGTGTGTCTGTCTATTGTAGTTTTGGCGTTTCCTGTTCTCATGAGGTTGTGATATAACAGTACATATATGTACAAGATTTTTTTGTTTGTTTTTTGGTTTTTAAGTTGCTAGTCTTTTTCCCACCTAGAGTTCCTTTAGCATTTGTTGCAAAGCTAGTCTGGTAGTATTGAATTCTCTTAGCTTTTGCTTATCTAAAACTTTTGATTTCTCTGTCAAATCTGAACTGGAGCCTCACCAGGTAGAGTATTCTTTGTTGTAGAGTCTTCCCTTTCATCACTTTAAATATATCATGCCACTCCCTTCTGGCTTGCAGAGTTTCTGCTGAGGAATCAGCTAATGACCTTATGGGCTTTCCCTTGTATGTTATTTGTCATTTTTTTCCCTTGTTGCCTTTAATATTTTATCTTTGTCTTTAATTTTTGTCAGCTTAATTACAATGTGTCTTGGCATGTTCCTCCTTGGGTTTATCCTACCTGGGACTCTCTGCACTTCCTGGACTTGGTGGACTGTTTCCTTTCCCATGCTAGGAAAGTTTTCAGTTATTATCTCTTCACTTATTTTCTCATATCCTTTCTCTTCTCTCTTCTCCTTCTGAGACCCCTATAATGTGAATGTTGGTGCATTTAAAGTTGTCCAAGAGATCCCTTAGGCTGTCTTCATTCCCTTTTATTCTTTTTTCTTTATTCTGTTCTGCAGCAATAATTATCACCATTCTGTCTTTTAGGTCACTTATTCATTCTTCTGCCTCAATTATTCTGCTATTGATTCTTATAGTATATTTTTCATTTCTGTATTGTATTCTTCTCTGTTTGTTCTTTAATTCTTCTAGGTCTTTGCTAAACATATCTTGCATCTTCTCAGTCTTTGCCTCCATTCTTTTTCTAAGATCCTGGATCATCTTCACTATAATTACTTTGAATTCTTTTTCTGGAAGGTTGCCTATTTCTTCTTCATTTGGTTGTTTTTCTGGAATTTTATCTTGTTCCTTCATCTATGACATAATCCTCTGCATTTTCATTTTAACTTTCTGTGATTGAGGTTTTTGTTCTGGAGGCTGCAGTTGTAATTCTTCTTGCTTCCGCTCTAAATAATTCTTCTCCTTGCCAACAGCCTGGTGGAAAGAACATGGGGGTCTTGCAGAGGGTTCCTGGGCAGGACCCAGCAAACAGCAGCAGACAGCACACATGCTACCTGGGTAAGAGTTTTAAAGTACCTATGTTGTTCTCTTTTTCTCACTCCTTGAGCAAGTGGCTCTAACCTGGGTCCCTTTGCCTCGCAAGATGTCATCAGCCTTCTGCATCCCTGTTGCAGCCTAGGAACCCTGTGGGTGGGCCCCATGGAGACAAAAATGTCTTCCTCCCTTCCTCAGGAACCTTCTCACTCTCCCCTGGATGTGTTTTCCTCTAGAAATATTGAAATTGATGTAAGTGCCATGCAACAAATAAAGCAAAATACTCATATTATTTATTTGACTCCCAAACTTGACTTTGGAATTCCATAGAAATAATTGTGGAAAGTAGACACTATTGTGAGAGGGAAGAAATACCTAAATCTCAGATCACTTGTTGAGACACCACAGGCTGAAACTAACCACCTTACACATCAGGAACACACCAGTTCCCAAGGCCAAAGTTATTATTCACTGTCTTATTCACAGTCACTTATTATTCACAGTCTTATTCACTGATGAATCCCCAAATGCCTAGAATTGGGTCTGGCCCTAGTGAGTGCTTGAAATTTTCTGAGGGAAGCAGAGAAGGGGAGTATTTCATGGTGTAAACAGGGCAAGTGCTGAAACACAAGGGATTTCTCCTCCAGAGAGGAAGGTGAGGCAGAAATCATCCCTCCTCCAATGGTAGAGAATAGGGAAGGGCAGGGTAGGTCTGCTGGGAGGGTCTTCCTCATCAGCAGATGGGGAGAGGCAGCAGAGGCCAGAGAATGCAACTAAGAGTCCCCTCACTTCCCCTGAACCCCAGAGGGGGGCAAGGACATGCTGCAAAAACCAGCGACATGATCTGAGAAGAGCGTCAGTGACAAAGAGAAAAAGTTTAAAGCTTGAGTTGAACTTTTGCGTCCATTTCAGATGTTTTACCACACTTGGTGGTTCTTTTGCCCTTGCCATTTGCCAAGGTCCCCATGTGGCACACAGTCCTACTCTTGACCCTGTTAGGGGCGTAAAAGTCCCAGATTGGGTCTGTTCCAACACCCTTGTAAGACTTGCCCTGGAGTAGGTTCATAATCCTATTGTGAGAATCCTGGTGAGATATATAGACTACCCTCCTCAGAACATTGATTTTAATTCCATGTGATAAAGTACTAGGATTACAAAGGAGACTAATGATCCTGAAATTGGTGTTGAAATAATTTTTAAAACCTGTCAACAGTGACATATGTGCTTCCTCAAAATTAAGCAGCAAGATCTAGTGGAAAATATAAAACTATCATAATTTCAAAGTGGTGATAAACATAAATGATATTTTGAGAGCTCTCCAACAGCTTTATAGTTGTTAGAGGAAACACTGACTGAAACTGTCCGTGCTGGCTGGGCACCATAGTAACCATCTGTCTGAGTTATTTTACAACAGGAGGCCTGGTAAGGAACATAGAACTAATACGCCACCACCAACTGGAAGAATTCAAGAAAGGTCAGAAGGAGATGCCATGTGTCCTACCACCTCCCAGAATCATCCTCGCTGAAATGCATGCACCACCAGGAAGGACCCTATGTCAGAATGATAGGCCGAAGACAACCCAGAAACTAGTCCTGTCACCATAAAAACTGAGACTGTGAGCCACATGGCAGAGCAGCCTTCCTGGGTTCCCTGACACCCCTGCTCTCTGCCAAGGCTGCCCTTCCCAGTAAGGGACGCCTCGTCTGTCTTGTTTTGTCAGCACATGTGTCTCCTCAGACAGTTCATTTCTAAGTGATAGACAAAAGCCTACTCTTGGGCCCTGGAAGGTATGATGTGAAAATAGCTGTGACTCCATCCAGAAATAAGTCCACACACTTATGGTCAACAAAGGAGGCAAAAATATACAACAAAGGAGGCAAGAATGTACAATAAAGAAAAGACAGTCTTATCAATAAGTTGTTGACTAAAAAAGTATGCACGACCTAAAAGTTGAGAGTTCTGTTTTATTCAGCAGACATACTGGGGAGTTCAATCCCAGGAGCACCATTTCAAGGAACTGCTCCAAGGAGCAAAGGAGGGGAGCCAAAATATATAGAAGTTTTGCAACCAAGGGCAGGTAGTCTGAACATCAAATTATTATCATTAATTAAAGAAAACCAGATATCTCAAGTTAAGGAATTTAGTGCTTTTCTGTATACGAGAAGATACAAGAGTCTGGGCTCACTGAAATCATTCCTTTGCTGTGCTCCTAAGCTATCTGGGGCCAGGATCCTGTGTTTTCTTATTTTGAGTTTCCCCAGGGCTCACCATTGGGAATGGCTGCAGGCCGATGGCAGCTAGATGGCAGGAATTCTTTGTTTCTTTCCTGAGTTCCCACAGTACTCAATGGCTCACAATGGAGGGCTGCAATCACTTCTGACTGTGACATCGTTTGTTTATTGACATGACAAGAAACATTTTATTTCTCAAAGTGGTGCTGGGAAAACTGAACAGCTACATGTAAAAGAATGCAATTAGAATATACTCTCACACCACACATAAAAATAAACTCAAAATGGATTAAAGATCTAAATGTAAGATCAGAAACCGTGAAATTCCTAGCAGAAAACATAGGCAGAACACTCTGACATAAATCACAGCAATATTTTTTTAGATCTATCTCTTAAAGTGGAGGAAATAAAAGAAAAACTAAACTAATGGGACCTAATTAAACTTAAAACTTTTACACAACGATGGAAATCATCAACAAATGAAAAGACAATCTACAGAAATGGAAAAAGTATTTCCAAATGATATGACTGACAAGAGGTTAACATCCAAAATATACGAATAGCTCATGCAACTCAACAACAATAAAAAGACAAATAATTTTAAAATGGGCAGAAGACTTGAATAGACATTTTTCCGAAGAGGACATGGAAATGGTTAACAGGCACAGGAAAAGATGCTCATCCTCAGGGAAATGCAAATCAAAACAATCAGGAAATATCACCACACCTGTCAGAATGGGTATCATCAAAAAGAACACAAAGGATGGCAAGGATGTGGAGGAAAGGGAACCTTCATAAACTGTAGTAAGAATGTCAATTTGTGCAGCCTTTGTGGAAAACAGTATGGAGGTTTTTCCAAAAACTACCATATAATTCTTGGGTCTTATCTTAAATTTAAAAAACCCACTAATTCAAAAAGATACATGCACTCCAATGTCCATCACAGCATTATTTACAATTGCCAAGATGTAGAAGCATCCTAAGTGTCCATCAACAGATGAATGGATAAAGAAGATGCGGTCTATATACACAATGGAATCCTTCTCAATCATAAAAAAGAATAAAATCTTGCCATTTGTAGCAACACAGATGGACTTGGAGGGTATTATGCTAAGTGAAGGGCATCCCTGGTGGCTCAGACAGTAAAGAATCTGCCTGCAGTGTGGAAGAACTGGGTTTGATCCTTGGGTCAGAAAGATCCCCTGGAGAAGGGAATGGCTACCTATTCCAGTACTCTTGCCTGGAGAATTCCATAGACAGAGGTGACTGGTGGACTACAGTCCGTGGGATCGCAAAGAGTCAGATACAACTTTCATCTTTCTTTCATGCTAAGCGAATTAAGACAAACAGATATCATATATAAGTCAGATATATGATATCACTTACATGTGGAATCTGCAAAACATAACAAATGTGAATATAACAAAAGAAATAGACTCACAGATGTAGAGATCAAATTAGCGGTTACCTGTGAAGAGACGGATGGGGGGAGGGGCAACATAGGGGAAGAGGATTAAGCTGCACAAACTATTATGTATGAAATGAGCTACAAGGATATATTCCACAATATAGGAAATATCACCAATATTTTACAATAACCATAAGTGGAGCATAACCTTTACAATTGTGGATCACTGTACTGCACACCTATAACTCATATAATAGTGTACACCAACTATACTTCAATTTAAAAAGAAAAGAAAATATTTGTGACTCCTATTGGGGACAAAATCACACTTTTTTTTTTAGGGAAATGCTAAATTTTGGTTTAAGGCAAGGAAAATAAAAATACAATGTTTTCCCCCATTCCTGTTCTCAGACCCACAAAATTCCATTCATGACTCTTGGAGTGCCAGGGACCTCAGGTTAAGAACAGAGCACACTGAGGACTGTGATCACCTTTCAGAGGCACCCTGAAAGGTGGTTTCCAACCCAGCCAAATCTGCCCTTTTTGAAGCCAGGCAGCAGTGGGAAGAGCTGGCGAGCAAGTGAGCAGATGGTGCGAACAGGAACAGTTCATCAGAGTGGGCTCATGACTTCCTTATCAGGATTCAGATCCAGACTAATCTGAATGCCCATTGGTACCCTGGGAGTTTGTGTTTTAAGTATAAGTCCTGGTGATAACTTTCACATATATCCTATCATTTCCCCAGTGCCTGTCCCAACCAAGGACCCAAGATAGAGGGAAAGAGCCCTGGGAAGCTCCTCACACCTCCCCTGGCTGGAGTGAAAGTGGCATCCCTGCCAGGAAATGAGCCAGCAGCTTCTGGCCCTTTCAGGGCCCCTTCGTGTGTAAGTGATGCCTGACATGTGAGACCACAGCGCCTCTATGCAGAGAAACCTGAGCAGAGGACTGTGCAGCCGGATTGAAGGGCTGGGAACTCACCGCCTCCTGCTTCACCTCTCTCCCAAACTTCACCAGCCTCCACGTTCAATCTCAAACAAGCCAAGGAGCCTCGGCTACCAGGAAAGGAAGCCAACCACCATGAGAGCCCCAAAACACCCCAGGCCGAAGGTGTCCGTGGATGAGCGAGACTTGTGAGCCCGCCTGGGGGCTGACAGAGCCCTGCGGACCATGAGCCATCAGCTGAAGGGCCGAGGGGAGGAAGGTGAGCTTATCCTCATCTCTGCAGAGCCCCTTCCCAGGTTTCCTGGGCCGCAGGGGGCAGGGAAGCAGACGGGATGTTTTGCGGGACCCAGGTTTGAGTTGCAGGGCCTGCCACTTGCTTGCTGAGCAACTTCAGTCTGGTTATCCAAACTCTCCCTGCCTCATCCATGAGCAAAGGCAGCGATAGCCTCCTTGAAGGGCTGTTGGAGGGATTAAAAACAGCCTGTGCCTGCTTTAAGGTTGACTGACAGAGGCCATCTGTGCCCACCGGGCTCATTCAGCCTCACCTGCCTTGGTAACAGTCACCTTTCCTTAGCAATCCTCTCCACAGATTTCCCTTTCTCTCTGTGGTTGTGGAGATGTTCTGACCTTGCGAGTTTCCAGGGTGCCAGAGAAATGTCAGAACGAGGGCCCCTGGAGCTTGTGGAGCTAAACAATTGGAGCCCAGATCCCTCTGATAGGGATCAATCTGCTAAGGGTCCTTGTGGTGAGATGGGCAGTGTAGGGAAGGGCACTCTCCAGAGGTCAGCCATTCACACCTGTTCCATCTCTTACAGGAGGAGGTGGCATGAGGGGGCAGGCAAGGAGCGGCTCTCTGGGCACAGGTGAGAAGGGGTGAGGTATCCTGGGTAGCTGAAAGTCTAGCCATCCACTCAACCTTCTCTTCCACCCTCCTGCTTCCTGCCTTCCCGCCACTCACTGTAAGGAGCCCTCCCAAGGCAGGTATAATAGTTTAATTGGGGAGGAGGTCTAGGGCTGCTCAGAGAGGGCCTGCCCTCAGCCCCGAGAGTCAAGGGACAGGCCCAGAGTGAGTGACACTGAGTTGAGCCTCAAAGATCAGTGAACATTCACCAGCTTGTGGGGTCGGGATGCCATTCCAGGCAGCCGGTAGGGAGTGAAGCCAGAGCTCACACCCAGGCACCCTGACTCCAGAGGACAAGCTCTCACCCTCACAAAGTGCCAGCAGCAGTGGGTCACCTTCCCATCTGAAATGTGGACACAGCTCCTCTGGGAGACAGTGAGGGGTTTACCCAGAGGGGACAGCCTGCTCTAGGAGGAGCTGAAGTTACAGGTGGAAAGCCCTCCAATGCCATCAGGGGAGCTTGAGCCATACCCAGGGGTCAGGCATCCTGCACTTCAGGTCAGGAGACATGTGGTTATGGTACGTTTTCTCCTCCTTGCATCCCAGGCAGGGCCTTGCTTGTAGGTGAGGAAGCAGAGTCTCAGGAAGTAATGGACTGGGGGGAGGCTGTTGGGAGAGATCCCCCTCCTCATTCCCAGGAGAAGAACATGTCCTGACCCCATGCTGGCGCACAGAGCATAGGGGAGCTGGCCCCAGGATCTACCCCACTGCATCTGCCAACCCCTTCCCTCCTGCACCTACTACTCACCACTACTTGGGGCCTGAGCCCTTGGTGAGGCAGTCCAAAATGGGGTGGGGGGTACACCCAAGAGCAGGGTATATAGCAGAGCTATGACTCTGGGCAGAGAGAGGCTATGGAGGCACCACGCGTCTCAACACTCCTTCCTGCCCCCGGAGCTGCCACATGGCCACTGTCCCTCCTCCCCACCCCACCTCCTCCCTGTCTAGTCTTCCCATCCCTCCAGAGTGTCAGGAGCGAGTGTGAGAAAGAGCACAGTATCCCGGTGGGGCTGGATGAGGCCCTCTCCTCATGGAGGGTCCAAGCCTTGGTAACACTGTGTTGATGCCGGTCTGGTCCACATTCCATTTCCCTGCTCTCTTCTGATTTCTGTCCATCCTCCTCCCATCCCAACTCCCCCTCTGCCCCCTGAAGAGGTGGGCCTTATGGGGGCCACCTGTGGGCAAATGGTCCTGCAATGCAAAGTCATTTTGCCTAAAACAAACCTTTTTCTACTGAAATATGCCACATACACATCTCTCCCCGCCTTGCCATTTTCCCTTGTGCAGAGAAAAAAGGAATTGAGTCAAAATTTTCACTTCAGGGATGCCAGTGGTCAAGACATGCAGTGAAGTTAAATAATGGGAATTCATTCAATGAACTGGAACCCAATTACATAAAGATTTCCATTTTAAATCTCCTCTGGAGTGACCTCTGAGGGACCCAAATCCTACTCCTTCAGCTTCCATTCTACAAGAAGGAAAAAATATCTGAGAATACAAAGTGTGTTCCTCAAAATAATTACAATTTTTTATTCCATCCATCAAAAAAGAGGGTCAGAATTCTCCCTTCTCTTGTATCCTTTGTTGAACATACTTAACTGTGAGGAACTGGAGGGTGAGCCAGACCCACTAGGTCTCCCAGCTTCTCTATTTTCCTTTCAGCCTATTTTTCGTTCTGAATTTTTCACTTGAGGCAGGTGCATAAACGTGAGGAGGCCTGTTAAGTATAAGTGAGTGCATTCAGGGCTTGGAGGTCTTCCTAATGTGACAGCTGCTCTCCTAGCTCCTAAATTATGCATTATGTGAAGTCTATTGAAAACTGACTATGAAAGAAAAACTAAAGCAGTTTGCTTTCTGTGAAAAAAAGGTTAGAGAAGACTGAAAGGCAAATTCTGGCTTGCTTTCCACATGCATTTCATTCAGTTGGGAAATGAGATTACATTAGGAATTACAGTTTGGAAAAAATTTATGAACCCTCTAGTTATGTCTACAATGCTTGGAAGAATGCCTGGGACAGTTCATTACTGAAGAGAAAACCACTTCTTAGCTAGCTGAGGATACACAGTTCAGAAGAGAACACAAACATATATTGACTTTCTTACCCAGTCTTTTCAACCAAGACTGGAAGCAGTCTTGGATGAATCATTAATCCCTTGCCCCCCTGTCTCTGTTCCTCTGCCCTCTCTGAGAGCAGAGCTCAGGTCTAGAACTCTTCCCTGAGATCACAGCTGTGGTGACACACACTTTTTCACACTCCTTCCCACATCTTTGGAAAGAGTAGATTTGTTTCTGTCCAAAGCGTTGCCAAGCACAGCAAAGAGCATCTGTAGGACAAACCCATCTTTCACTGGCCAATGCTGACCAGCTTCCTAACTTGATGAGTTATTATTACACCTAAGCAATTTGTTGTCACATTGTCTAACCCAAAACCCTCTTCCCCTAAGAGGTGAGAAGGAGAAGAGGTTAGGGCAGGAGTGGGTGAAGAAAACCTTCCTGCCACGCATGTGATTGTCTATCTTTGAGTCTGTAACACGCACTCAGTACTTTTCAGTGTGTTTACATCAGGTGTCTCCACCCTCAGCAACTTCTTCAGTGCTGCTGTCATGATCCTTTGATGTGATCATATCTGGTAGATGCTCCAGAGTTATATTCTCTCCCTGTAGATTTCCCCCTGCTCCCACAGGTATGCATTGCTCTCTGGGCAACCTCCTCTCCCCATGCTCCCTGCCGCAGCATCAGTCATAACCAAGACTCAGCTCTGCCCTGGGCACCTACACCTCCAGACTGCTTGGCCTTTTCACTGGGGCCCTTTAAACCCCCATTTCCTCTGTCCGGAATCTGCCCACTTCACCACCAGCTCTCTATTTCCACCCCTTTCGTCTCTTGACAAACCCTTGTTCATCCTTCAAGATTCAGGGAAAACATCAGTTCTTTGTGAAACATTTTCAACCATCCTAGCCATAATGCATCACTCTTCCTCTATATTTCCAAGATCTTTTTTCCTTTATTTCATCTTTTATTCCTTCTTTTTAAAAGATATTTACCTAAATTTTTGTCAAGAACTGGCTCCCTAAATATCATCAACACAGTCTGTTGATAAGACAAAACTGATTTAATGCTTACAGCAAGCAAAGTCTTGACAATATCTCACAGAAGGAAAATAAGGTCAGAATTTATTAAGAAATTAAAGTTTGGTTTAGGATAGGACTTTCAAAATGAGGGCTTAATTAGGATTGGGTAAGAATCACAGTATAACAGTCCACAACAAACAGCAAGGCCAGGATTTTGAATCAAAGCATCAGAAGGATCTTAGGGGGCAAATTAGAGTCTGTGAGGCTTTCTGCTGAAGAGCTGATGGGTGTCTGAGAAAATTCTATAATGAGCAATCAAGTCATTTTCCAGGCAGTATATTCCTGGAAAAAGAGTCATGCTAATGAAGACAGAAGCATAGAACAACGTCATCTTCATACAGACACTAAGGTGTAGTTTGATTTCTCTGTGTCCAGGCTGAGTGTGAGGAAATGGTTTCAGTTCTTCAGCCTGAACTGAAGGACTAGCCACTAATAGCGGAGAGTATCAGCCCAGATCTTCACTACTGTTTAAGGCGTCATAATTGTGTGTCAAGTATTGCTGATGGTCCTTTCAATCTTGTGTCTGTCGGGTTTTCCAGTTCTTTCTGATGGAGGATGCTTTGCTGGATCATTTGACACACAGCAGCTGTGCAACAGCTTCAAAGCTCTGGATTAAGAGGATTGTGGCCAGAGTTTGTATAGCTCACTTGTCAGGCAGGAGCCAAGTGCTCAGACTGAACAAGAGAACAGATCTCATGCCCAACATGAGGAGGAGTCCACAGAACTATACATGGGGCCGTTAGGCGTGTTACCCAGCTTTATGATATTTTCATTTACTTTCTGGATCTTTTCAGTAATGTTCAAGATCTCTGAGTGGTCTGTAGGAATGCAGGTACAACATTCTTTCACATAACCTCTCATTCTGAACCTCTCCGGAGGTTCCAGTCTTGGTAGCACTCTGTGAGTCCTATAGCTTTTCCTCTCTGTGTTAGCATGTAAGGTTCATCGTACTATCTGGGCTTCTTGTAAAGTATGAAATGAAGAGTTCTGAAGAGAGAAGAGAGGAATTCAGAATTCCTATAGAGTAGTTAGGGTTTCAGTTCTGGAATCAGGGCCACTGTTTGTTCTTTTTCAGTGAAACTACCAACTGATCTCTTTTTCCTAGCAGACAAACCAAAGGGCCAAAATGGACCTTGGGTAATGTCAGAGGTGATCTTGAGAGTAGGGATTAGTGTACCAATGTAACAAGTTCCTGTCCAATTTGTGGGTAGCAGCTAGTAGACTTCTGTGCCAGATTCAATACCAGTCATTGGGAGTCGCCCAGTAATCTGGTTTTGGCCAAATATTCCTAAGAGATTATCAAATAATGCTGTAAAATTTTGACACCATTCATGAAGAGTAGTCTGGTGTCAGGCAGTGAATTTTGTAGTATCAAAGATCATTGGCTGGGGGCAGGGGGAGGTGTCAAAAGAAAAATGATATATCTTAACTTAATCTATGAATGTGAGATACTCCCCTGCCACTACCTGTTCCCTGATCCCCTTCCAAGTTCTATTTCAGTGAAAGTTCAGTTGCAAAGACTAGTTATCACAAAAAGACCCCAAGTATTGTTTCCACAGAGGCAGGATTTCTGGCCACTTTGCTTGCTGTGGAGTTTGCCAACTAAAAAGTGAGTCCAACTACCTAGGAAATAAACTGATTTTTTACAAGGAACTGGGTCCAAGCAAAGCTGGTTGGTTCCCAAGAGAAGCTGGCATTTTCACCAGTTCATGGGTAAATTGTAGCTGATATGAAAGTCATGGGCTTCCCAGGTAGCTCAGTGGTAAAGAAGCCGCCTGAAAAATACAGGAGACGCAGGTTTGATCCCTAGGTCGGGAATATCCCCGGAGGAGGAAACGGCAACCCAATCTCATGGGGACAGAGGAGCCTGGAGGAATATAGTTCATGGGGTCACAAAAGAGTTGGACATGACCAAGCGTCTAAACAACAGCAACATGGGAGTCATACTAAGGAAGGATAAGGATGCTAACAGCAATATTAGAAATAGGGATTATAAAGAACACAGTGAAATGTAGACTTAAGTCTACATAAGAGGAGTGGAACATAGGTAAAGGAACAGAAAGCCGAGGAGCACAGATTATAAAGTAACAGTCTGGGATCTTGTGCCATGGATCTTGGGCACAGCTGTCTACGTCCAAAGGCTGTCTGTTTTAGGATGTTTCCTGAGAACCCTCAGGCTGAGGTCACCAGTAAGGGCAGTCTTCCAATAATTTGAGGATGGTTTATGTCTCTTGAGTTGAAGGACATGAATCTAAGAATCAAACTGCTTAAGCATTTCATTACTGTGCTAGTTGTTAACAGTACCTGACAGAGTCCTTCCAGACAGGGTTCTGAGAAAGTAGAAACCTCTACAAAGTTTTCTTTGTAGAAAATAGAAATTCTGGCCCACAGCTGAGGTTTCAAGGAGGCTTTGGGGATACAAATAGTATCTGGAGATAACAGAGACGTAAAATGGCTAGGTTAACTTTTAACCATCAAAAGTGAAATAGTTCATAGCAATAATGAAATTGACAAGGGTTTGGTTGCTTCCATAGCACACAGAACAAACACAGTTAAGGCAATCTTTGAACAAAATATCTATAATGATTAAGTATGTTTTTATAGACAATGAACATTATGTCCGATTTATAGATGGTTGAACAGATAAAGATATGTCTTTATAGATAAAAATATCTTGAAGTATAATACACAATTTAAAACATATACACACATACCAAGACATACCAAGCATATAAGAAAAATATTTCAAGATTATATCAAGTAAAGAGATTTTGTAAATTTGAAGTAGGTCCTAAGCATCTGTATTTTAATGAAACTCCATAGGTAAGGCTGATGTTCATCTCCAGTTGAACACCGGAGGCAGATGAAACACTGACCTTAAAAAGTTAGATTCAAAATTTTAAATTGTTATCAAATAAACATCTTAGATGATAACTGAATTGTGACTGATAATTATAATACTGCCTAACAGGAGAAAATCATCACCAGGACTCTGATTAATAGGAACAAATCATGGCAGAAAAGTCACTGACAAATCTCTAGGAGCAGCCGGTAGAGCATACAATTGCTGAAATATTTATTAACATTTGACTTTACCAGTTTAACCTAGAAAAGTCTCAGCATCTGTTCTGATTGACGCCTCTTCCCATGAAACTCCAAATAACTCCAGTAACATATCAAATAACCTTAATCGTTTCTGGTACATCTCTTTTTTAGGAAATGGAAGAGCAAATCTTTGTGACGTCCCAGGGCCGTCTGGGACGTCACGAAGATAGTTTTAGATACAAAAGATATGTTGAAAGTGATTTTACTTCATTTTACACTTCCAAATCAGTCTTAGGAAGAAAAATGAAATAAAAAGTTTTCAGATTTGATGGGAAGTCCCTGGTGATCCAGTGGTTAGAACTCATCACTTTCACTGCCATGGGCCCAGGTTCAATCCTTGGTCAGGGAACTGAGATCCAGCAAGCCATGCAGTACAGCCACACACACACACACAAATAGGATTTGAATGCAAGATAGGATCACGGGTGCCTTGGAAACAGTATTTGGCTATTTAGTTGAAAGTGACAAAAAGACTTCAAAAATATATATATACTTAGAAGGTAACGTGATCACCTACAAGAACCTTAGCACTTTCAAAAATAACAAAGATTTTTTTCCCCTAAATAACCAAAGCCATAATGAAATCAAGACAAAACACAGATAATTATTGTGGGAAGACTCAGAATCTTTGCTATATAGGCAGATAAGTGATGGGAGGATCCTTTATATTGTAGACGAAGGCAACAAACAGTAAACAATAAAAATAAACAGAAACAAGCCCATCAAAATTGAGCAGATTTTGTTAGAATTTTAACACGCTTAATAGCTTCTCAGACTCATTATTTACTCATCTATAATCCAAGGCCAATAAAATTCACTTTCCATGAACCTTCTCTTATTTTCTGTATCCATTCAGGTTTTGCCCTTCACCATGCTCCTTTCTCTCTGCAACAACCTGTCATTTCATTTTAGGACAAACATATTCCTTTTCCCTTAACAAAAGTACATTTCTTTACTTTACATACAGAGTTGTACCTTTCTGTCAGAACGTATCATAGTAGAGTCTCACTGAGTTATAACCCTTAACTGAAGAAGCTTTTGTTTCACAAAACAAGCTGGGAAGATGGAGACTTGTCAGGTGTCACACATCAGCACTTTAGATGAGCAGAACTCATGAGCACACAAACACAACTTTCTACACACTTAAGCCACACATAATCTTCAAAGGGAAAGGAATGTACATGTTCATTTATAGACACGGAGCTATCTCTTCTGTGTAGCATATTTTTTAAAAAGAAGCAGAAGTATATATACTTAAAATGATGGTGATGTTTTTTTTTTTTTTTGCACCCCCGTGGACTGTAGCCTGCCAGGCTTCTCTGTTCATAGGATTCTCCAGGCAAGAATACTGGAGTGGGTTGCCATTTCCTTCTCCAGGGGATCTTTCCGACCCAGGGATTGAACCTGGGTCTTCTGCGCTGCAGGCAGATTCTTTACAGACTGAGCTATAAAGGAAGCCCATACTTAAAATAATGCTTAGCAATCATGGACAGAGGAGCCTGGTGGGCTATGGTCCATAGGGTCGTGAAGAGTTGAACACAACTGAAGCAATTTAGCATGTAGCACAATCAATGTTTTGGAATTCCATCTTATTTAGAATGAGCTAAGCATTCAATGAATATTCATTAATTCCCCTTAATATCAGTCCAAAGTTTCAAGAGACCTATAGATCTTGGAATTTTTAAATTAATTAATTAATTATATTTTTGGTGCTGGGTCTTTGTTGCTGCCTTCAGGCTCTCTCTAGTTGCAGGGAGCAGGGGCTACTCTCTACTTGCAGTGCACAGACTTCTCATTGTGGTGGCTTCTTCTCGTTGTGGAGCACTGGCTGTACAACACACAGGCCTCAGTAGTTATGGATCATGGGCTTAGTTGCCCTGCAATATGGGGAATCTTTCCAGACCAGGGGCCAAACCCATATCTCTGCATTGGCAACCCCTATACCACCAGGTAAGTCCTAGATCTTGGAAATTAATCTTGCAGCTGGGATACTATAAAATATAAATACTATTGAAATCAAATGTTCATAATAATGAATCAATTTAATTAAGCACAAATTTAGGTACTTCATAATTTTAAACATGATGCAGAAATAATGCTGAAAAAACGAGGTCCATTGGAGGAGTGAATGACAAACCACTCCAGTGGTTGTCTCAAGAACCCCACGAACAGCATAAAAAGGCAAAAAGATATGACACTGAAAGATGAGCTTCCCAGGTTGGAAGGTGCTCAATATGCTACTGGGGAAGAGTGGAGCGCAAATCAGTGAACTAAAATGGACAGGAATGGACAAATTTAATTCAGATGATCATTATGTCTACTACTGTGGGCAAGAATCCCATAGAGGAAGTGAAGTAACGCTTATAGTCAACAAAAGAGTCTGAAATACAATACTTGGGTGCAATCTCAACAATGACAGAATGATCTCAGTTCATTTCCATGCAAACCATTCAACATCACGGTAATCCAAGTCTATGCTCCAACTACTCTAATACCTAAGAAGCTGAAGCTGACTGGTTCTATGAAGACCTATCAAGACCTTCTAGAACTAATGCAAAAAAAAAAGATGTCCTTTTCATCATAGGGAATTGGAATGCAAAAGTAGGAAGTCAAGAGATACCTAGAGTAACAGGCAACTCTGGCCTTGGACTACAAAATGAAGCAGGACAAAGGCTAACAGAGTTTTGTCAAGAGAGCATGCTGGTTATAGCAAACACCCTTTTCCAACAACACAAGAGATGACTCTACATGTGGGCATCACTCAATACCAAAATCAGATTGATTATATTATTTGCAGCTGAAGATGGAGAAGTTCTAAACAGTCAGCAAAAACAAGACTTGGAGTTGACTATGGTTCAGATAATCAGCTCCATATAGCAAAATTCTGGCTTAAATTGAAGAAAGTAGGGAAAACCATAAGCTCACTTACATATGACCCAAATCAAATCTCATATGATTCAGTGAAGGTGACAGATAGATTCAAGGGATTAGATCTGATAGACAGGGTGCCTGAAGAACTATGAATGGAGGTTTGTAACACTGTACAGGAGGCAGTGGCCAAAATCATCCCAAAGAAAAAGAAATGCAAGAAGGCAAAGTAGTGGTCTGAGGAGGCTTTACAAGTAGCCGAGGAAAGAACAGAAGTGAAAAGCAAGGGAGAAAGGGAAGGATATACCCAACTGAATGCAGAGTTTAACATAAAAGCAAAAATAGATAAGAAGGCCTTCTTCAATGAACAATGCAAAGAAATAGAGGAAAACAATAGGATGGAGAAGACTAGAGATCTCTTCAAGAAAACTGGAGATATCAAACAAACATTTCATGCAAGGATGGGCATGATAAAGGACAGAAACAGTAAGGATCTAACAGAGGCAGAAGAGATTGAGAAGAGATGGCAAGAATACACAGAAGAATTATACAAAAAGGTCTTAATGACCTGAATAACCATGATGGTGTGGTTATTCACCTAGAGTCAGACATCCTGGAGTGTGAAGTCAAGTGGGCCTTAGGAAGCATTGCTGTGAACAAAGCTAGTGGAGGTGATGGAATTCCAGCTGAGCTATTTCAAATCCTAAAAGATGATGCTGTTAAGGTGTTGCACTCAATATGTCAGTAAATTCGGAAAACCCAGCAGTGGCCACTGAACAGGAAAAAGTTAGTTTTCATCCCAACCCTAAATAAGGGCAGTGCTAAAGAATGCTCTAATTACCAGACAGTTTTGCTCATTTCCCATGCTAATAAGGTTATGCTCAAAATCCTTCAAGCTAGGCTTTAGCAGTACTTGAATCAAGAACTTCCAGATGTACAAGCAGAGTTTAGAAAAGGCAGAGGAATACGAGATCAAATTGCCAAGATTTGTTGGATCATAGAGAAAGCAAGGGAATTCCAGAGAAACAGCTACTTCTGTCTCATTGATTATGGTAAAACCTTTCACTGTGTGGATCACAACAAACTGTGGAAAATTCTTTAAGAGATGGGAATACCAGAACATCTTACCTATCTCCTGAGAAACCTGTATGAGGATCAAGAAGCAACAGTAAGAAACTTACGTGGAATGGACTGGTTCAAAATCAGGAAAAGAGTACAACAAGTCTGTATATTGTCACTCTGTTTAACTTCTATGCAGAGTATATCATGTGAAATGCTGGGCTGGATGAATCACAAGCTGGAATCAGGACTGCTGGAAGAAATATGAACAACCTCAGATATGCAGATGATACCACTCTAATGGCAGAAAGTGAAGAGGCACTAAAGAGCCTCTTGATGAGGGTGAAAGAGGAGAGTGAAAAAGCTGGCTTGAAATTCACTATTCAAAAAACAAAGATCATGGCATCCAGTCCTATGGCTTCATGGCAGATAGAAGGGATAAAAGTAGAAGCTGTGACAGATTTTCTCTTCTTGGGCTCCAAAATCACTGAAGATGGTGACTGCAGCTATGAAATTAAAAGACACTTGCTTCTTAGAAGGAAAGCTATGACAAACCTGGACAGTGTATTAAAAAACAAAGATAGCACTTTGCCAACAAAGGTCCATATAATCAAAGCTACATTTTTTCCAGTAGTCATGTAGGAGTGAGAGTAGGACCATAAAGAAGGCTGAGTGCCAAAGAATTGATGCTTTCAAATTGTGGTGCTGGAGAAGACTTTTTAGAGTCCCGTGGATATCAAGATCAAACTAGTCAGTCTTAGAGGAAATCAACCCCTAATACTCATTGGAAGGACTGATGCTGAAGCTGAAGCTCCATTACTTCGGCCACCTGATGTGAAGAGCTGACTCAATGGAAAAGACCCTGATGCTGGGAAAGATTGAAGGCAAAAGGAGAAGAGGGCATCGAGATGTTGGATAGCATGGATAGCATCACCAACTCCATGGGCATGAACTTGGGCAAACTCCAGGAGATAGTGAGGGACAGGGAAGCCTAGCATGCTGCAGTCCATGGGATCGCAAAGAGTTGGACACAACTTAGTGATTGAACAACAACAGAAATAATGCTAGCATATTTAATCAATGAACCAATTTTAGTTTAGGAAGAACCTAAGTAGAATAAAGCTGCAATATTGTATTATATTTAATGCTGAAAAATCAAAGAAGACATATTTGTTCTTATTAAGCCAGAAGTATTAAACTAATTCCCCTGGAGTAGGAAATGGCAACCCACTCCAGTAATCTTGCCTGGAAAATTCTATGGATAGAAGAATCTGGCAGGCCACAGTCCATGGAATCACAACGAGTTGGACACAACTCAGTGGCTGAGCATGCACACACACGTGCATTAAATTAATTCATTTGCCAAATGCTTATTACTTCCTAGGATTTTTTGGAATATTTAATTTATATAAATACATTGATACCTTACGAACCAATCGAATGAGCTCCTTTATTTTACTATTACTCATTCGCTCATTTATGACTGCAATGCATCTTCAGTGCCGCTTGTGCACTTTCTAAGTGCACTTTCTGATGCCTGAACTCTAAGGCTTGCAGACTTCAGAAGTTGTGGCTTACAGGCTCTAGAGAGCAGGCTGAGTAGTGATGCATAGGCTTAGTTGCCCAGTGGCAAGTGGAATATTCCCAGACCAGGGATCAAACTCATATCACCTGCATTGGCAGGTGGATTCTTAACCACCGGACCACCAGGAAAGTCCCTCCTACAAATTTTAATAAGTTTTATTTTCATTTAAATTTAGTTCAAAGTATTTTAAAATTTCTCTTCAGACTTCTTTATCCCATATGTTACTTAAAACTGTTTTGTTCTATCTTCAATCATTTTGGTATTTTTTAAGTTATCTTTCTCTTAGGGATTTTTAATTTAGTTCCATTGTGATCTGACAGCATATTTTGAATAATTTCTATTCTTTTAAATTTGTTACCTTATGTTTATGGGCCAGAATGTTGTCTATCTTGGTAAGTTCTTCGAGAAGAGTGTATGTTCTGCTGTTGTTGGTTGAAATGTTTCATAAATGTCAACTCGCTTCACTTGATTGGTGGTGCTGTTCAGTTCAATTATGTCCTACTGATCTTCTGCCTGCTGTATCTTTCAGTTACTGGTAGATGTGTGTTGCAGTCTCCAGCTGTAATGGTGGACTTGTCCCTTTCTCCTTGCAGTGTTATCAGATTTTGCCTCACATATTTGGGTGCTCTGTTGTCAGGTGCATAGATATGAGAGATGGTTATGTCGTCTTGGAGAACCAACCTGTTTATTAGTTTTTTACACTTTTTATTTTGTATTGGGGTATAGTCAGTTAACGAACAGTGTTGTCACAGCTTCAGATGAACAGCAAAGGGACTCAGCCATACATATACATATATCCATTCTCCCCCAAATCCCCCTAATGCCCTACTTTATCCTTAGGAACTTTCCCTGCTCTGAAATCTGTTTTGTCTGAAATTAGCACAGTTATTCTAGCTTTCTTTTGGTTACTGTTAGCATGATATTTTTTCTCCATTCCTTTACTTTTAGTCTATATGTGTCTTTATAGTAAGTGGATTTCTTCTAGACACATATAGTTGTCTTTTTTAATTCACTCTGACAATCTGTGTCTTTAACTGCTATATTTAGACCATTAACAACATTTACCATATTTGTTGCTGTTTTCTATTCATTGCCCTTGTTTTTTATTCCTATTCTTGTCTTCCACTCTTTTTTCTGCATTTTGTGGTTTTGATTGAGCATTTTATATGACTCCAGTTTCTTTCCTCTGTAGCATATCAATTATACTCCTTTTTCACTTTTTTTTTTTTGGTGGTCATAGAGTTTGCAATATACAGTTAGGACAAAGTCAAGTCCACTTTCAAACAAAACTATACCTCTTCTTGGGTAGTGCAGGTACTTTATGACAGTGTTCCCAATTCCTTCTCTCATCTCTTTAACACTGTTTTCATTCATTTCGCTTACCTATTAGCTATGATCATCTAATATACTGTTGCTATTATTATTTTAAACAAACTCATCTGTTAGATTAAGAATAAGAAAAATAAAATATTTTACATGTCCTTTGTTCCTTCTTAAGTGCTCTTTCTTTATGACCTATATCATTTTCTTTCTCTCTGAAGAACTTAACATTTTTTGCAAAGTTGAGTTCTATCAGTACTCAACTTTTATTTGTCTGAGAAAGTCTATTTCTCCTTTATGTATGAAAAATAATTTTGTTTAATACAAGATTAGGCTATGGGACTTTTTATTCCTTTTATTGCTTTAAAATATTTCACCTCACTCTCTTCTTCCTTGTGTGGTTTCTGAAGAGAAATCTAATGTAATTCTTATTTTTCCTCCTCTATAGGTAAAATGAGTTTTTTTCTTCCTCTCTCTGGCTTCTTTCAAGATTTTCTCTTTGTCTTTGTTTCTCTGTAGTTTTAATACAATATGCTTTTATATTGAAGCATATTGGCACTTGTTCTTCCTGTTATTTTCTGAGCTTCCTGCATCTGTGGTTTGGTGGTTGTCATTGATTTTGGACATTTTTCAGCCATTATTGCTTCAAATAGTTCTATTTTTGTCTCTCTTTCTTCTCCTTCTGGTATTCCCATTACTCTATGTTACACATTTTGTAATTGTCTCACAATTCTTGTGATAGTCTGTTCTATCTTTTTTATCCTTTTTTCCTCTTTGCTTTTCAGTTTGGAAAGTTTCTATTGATGTATCTTTTACTCAACTGATTTTTTCCCTTGACTATGAAAATTCTACTACTGAACCCATCAAAGTTATCCTTCATCTCTGTTACGGTGTTTTTTGTTCTTATCATTTCCTTTTGATTCTTTTCAAAAGTTTGAATCACTCTGCTTACATTCAGTTCAGTTCAGTTCAGTTGCTCAGTCATCTCCGACTCTTTGCGACCCCATGAATCGCAGCACGCCAGGCCTCCCTGTCCATCACCAACTCCCGGAGTTCACTCAGACTCATGTCCATCGAGTCCGTGATGCCATTCAGCCATCTCATCCTCTGTCATCCCCTTCTTCTCCTGCCCCCAATTCCTCCCAGCATCAGAGTCTTTTCCAATGAGTCAACTCTTTGCATGAGGTAGCCAAAGTACTGGAGTTTCAGCTTTAGCATCCGTCCTTCCAAAGAACACCCAGGACTAATCTCTTTTAGAATGGACTGGTTGGATCTCCTTGCAGTCCGAGGGACTCTCAAGAGTCTTCTCCAACACCACAGTTCAAACGCATCAATTCTTCGGTGCTCAGCTTTCTTCACAGTCCAACTCTCACATCCATAACATGACTACTGGAAAAACCATAGCCTTGACTAGACGGGCCTTAGTCAGCAAAGAAATGTCTCTGCTTTTGAATATGCTATCTAGGTTGGTAATAACTTTCCTTCCAAGGAGTAAGCGTCTTTTAATTTCATGGCTGCAATCAGCATCTGCAGTGATTTTGGAGCCCAAAAAAATAAAGTCTGACACTGTTTCCACTGTTTCCCACCTATTTCCCATGAAGTGATGCGACCAGATGCCATGATCTTTGTTTTCTCAATGTTGAGCTTTAAGCCAACTTTTTCACTCTCCTCTTTCACTTTCATCAAGAGGCTTTTTAGTTCCACTTCACTTTCTGCCATAAGGGTGGTGTCATCTGCATATCTGAGGTTATTGATATTTCTCCCGACAATCTTGATTCCAGCTTCTGTTTCTTTCAGTCCAGCGTTTCTCATGATGTACTCTGCATATAAGTTAAATAAGCAGGGTGACAATATACAGCCTTGACGTACTCCTTTTCCTATTTGAAACCAGTCTGTTGTTCCATGTCCAGTTCTAACTCTTGCTTCCTGACCTGCATACAGATTTCTCAAGAGGCAGGTCAGGTGGTTGGTATGCCCATCTCTCTCAGAATTTTCCAGTTTATTGTGATCCACACAGTCAAAGGCTTTGGCATAGTCAATAAAGCAGAAATAGATGTTTTTCTGGAACTCTCTTGCTTTTTCCATGATCCAGCAGATGTTGGCAATTTGATCTCTGGTTCCTCTGCCTTTTCTAACACCAGCTTGAACATCTGGAAGTTCACAGTTCACATATTGCTGAAGCCTGGCTTGGAGAATTTTGAGCATTACTTTACTAGCATGTGAGATGAATGCAATTGTGTGGTAGTTTGAGCATTCTTTGGCATTGCCTTTCTTTGGGATTGGAATGAAAACTGACCTTTTCCAGTCCTGTGGCCACTGCTGACTTTTCCAAATTTGCTGGCATATTGAGTGCAGCACTTTCACAGCATCATCTTTCAGGATTTGAAATAGCTCAACTGGAATTTCATCACCTCCACTAGCTTTGTTCGTAGTGATGCTTTCTAAGGCCCACTTGACCTCACATTCCAGGATGTCTGGCTCTAGGTGAGTGATCACACCATCGTGATCATCCGGGTCTTGAAGATCTTTTTGTACAGTTCTTCTGTGTATTCTTGCCACCTCTTCTTAATATCTTCTGCTTCTGTTAGGTCCATACCATTTCTGTCCTTTATCAAGCCCATCTTTGCATGAAATGTTCCCTTGGTATCTCTAATTTTCTTGAAGAGATCTCTAGTCTTTCCCATTCTGTTCTTTTCCTCTATTTCTTTGCATTGATCGCTGAAGAAGGCTTTCTTATCTCTCCTTGCTATTCTCTGGAACTCTGCATTCAGATGCTTATATCTTTCCTTTTCTCCTTTGCTTTTCGCTTCTCTTCTTTTCACAGCTATTTGTAAGGCCTCCCCAGACAGCCATTTTGCTTTTTGCATTTCTTTTCCATGGGGATGGTCTTGATCCCTGTCTCCTGTACAATGTCACGAACCTCAGTCCATAGTTAATCAGGCACTCTATCTATCAGATCTAGGCCCTTAAATCTATTTCTCACTTCCACTGTATAATCATAAGAGATTTGATTTAGGTCATACCTGAATGGTCTAGCAGTTTTCCCTACTTTCTTCAATTTCAGTCTGAATTTGATAACAAGGAGTTCATGATCTGAGCCACAGTCAGCTCCTGGTCTTGTTTTTGCTGACTGTATAGAGCTTCTCCATCTTTGGCTGCAAAGAATATAATCAGTCTGGTTTCAGTGTTGACCATCTGGTGATGTCCATGTGTAGAGTCTTCTCTTGTGTTGTTGGCAGAGGGTGCTTGCTATGACCAGTGCATTTTCTTGGGAAAATTCTATTAATCTTTGCCCTGCTTCATTCCTCATTCCAAGGCCAAATTTGCATATTAATCATAGTTATTCTTAAATTCTTGGTCGATAATTCTAAAACCTCTGCCATATCTGAGTCTAATTCTGATATTTTCTCTGTCTCTATAATTTTTTTTTTTTTTTTTTTTTGCCTCTTAGTGTGCCTTGTAATGTTTGTTGAGAGTCAGCATGACGTACTGGTTAAAAGGAATTGAGGTAAATAGGCCTTTAGCATGAGGTTTTACTTTTGTCTGGCTAGGTGTTAGACCGTGTTCATTGTTCATTGTAGCTGTAGGTGTAAGAGAACTCAGTTTCCTTTAGTGTTCTTGTTCTTGTCTCTCCAGATGTTTTGAGTTTACTTGGGAACTCCTTTTTATTTTGGTCTGAGCCTTGCAGTTCTTTCCATTGTCATCTCCTCTCATTATATCAGAGTCCTGTTGATGTAGTGGTGAGATAAGGGGCAGGGGAAGTTCTATAATCTTGAGACTAGATTTCAGTCTTTCCTGAGCCTGTGCCTCTAGGCTGTGACCTTCACAAATGTTTCTTAGCCTTCTCGTGCTAGCCTTCAGTGAGACTAATTATCTAGAGGTCTGGAGTGGGGTACTTCCCTTCCTCCAGGTCAGTTAAACTGGTAAACTCTGGTCAGTTAGGCTCACTCTGGGAAAATAGCTTCCCTGGAGCCTAAGTGTAAAGGAAAAACTCAATTTTTTCTTTCCCATGTAGGGAAATACCCAATTCTTCCCTACTGTGAGTTTCTTCCCTGTCTGTCTCCTTGATCACTTACACAGAATATTTCACTTCCGACATTTCACCAAATGTGTGGATATTTTTCCTTATAACAAACAATTCTCTATGACATTAGCTGGGTGTCCCACAATATAAGTCAATTCTGACACTACCTACCCAAAGATAGCATCAGACCCCACACTCATTTCCTCAAGGCTACAACCCACTTCAGACACCAATCACAAGCCCAGGTGCTTCTGACCAACCAGCTATAGATCAAATGTTCCAAAGACCCCCTCCTTGTGTTCAGTTAATTTGCTAGTGTAGCTCACAGTTCAGTTCAGTTCAATTCCTCAGTCGTGTCCGACTCTTTGCGACCCCATGAATTGCAGCATGCCAGGCCTCCCTGTCCATCACCAACTCCCAGAGTTTACTCAGACTCATGTCCATCGAGTCCATGATGCCATCCAGCCATCTCATCCTCGGTCGTCCCCTTCTCCTCATGCCCCCAATCCCTCCCAGCATCAGAGTCTTTTCCAATGAGTCAACTCTTCACATGAGGTGGCCAAAGTACTGGAGCTTCAGCTTTAGCATCATTCCTTCCAAAGAACACCCAGGGTTGATTTCCTTCAGAATGGACTGGTTGGATCTCCTTGCTCACAGAACTCAGAGAAATATTTAGTTACGTTTACTAATTTACTAAGGGACGTAATAAAGAATGGGCTTCCCTGGTGGCTCAGATGGTAAATCTGACTGCCAATGCAGGAGATGTGGGTTTGGTCCCTGGGTCAGGAAGATCCCCTGGAGAAGGGAATAGCTACCCACTCCATTATTCTTGCTTGTAGAAGTCCATGGACAGAAGAGCTTAGTGAGCTACAGTCTATGAGGTTGCAAAGACTCAGACCCGACAGAGCAACTAACACAACTACAACATGGTAGAGAATGGGCTCTCCAGGGTACTAGTGGTAAAGAAAAAGTTAGTCACTCAGTCGTGTCGGACTCTTTGTGACCCCACGGACTGTAGCCCGCCAGGCTCCTCTACCCATGGAATTCTCCAGGCAAGAAGACTGGAATGGGTTGCCATTCCCTTCTCCAGAGATATTCCCAACCCTGTGATCGAACCCAGGTCTCCCACACTGAAAGTGAAGTCGCTCAGTCATGTGCGACTCTTTGTGACCCCATGGACTGTAGCCTACCAGGATCCTCCATCCATTGATTTTTCCAGGCAAGAGTACTGGAGTGGGTGGCCATTTCCTTCTCCAACACTACAGGCAGATTTTTTGCCATCTGAGCCACCAGGAAAGCCTGCTAAAGAATCTGCCTGCTAATTCAGGAGACATAAGAGACGCAGTTTTGATCCCTATGTCAAGAACATCCCCTGGAGGAGGGCATGGCAACCCACTCCAGTGTTCTTGCCTGGAGAATCCCATGGACAGAGGAGCCTGGCAGGCTACAGTCTATAAGGTCACAAAAAGTTGGGACACAACTGAAACAACTTAACATGCATGCACATGATAAAGAATACAGATGAAGAGACACAGACAGCAAGTCTGGGAGTTGGGGTATGTCACCCTCCTGGTCTGTGGATGTGTTTACTCATCTGGAAGCTCTCCAAATCCACTGTTACTGGAATTTTACGGAGACTTCCTCACATAGACATTAGCAATTTTTACCTTCCTTTCTAGCCCCTCTCCCAGCTCTTGAGGATGGGAGTGGGGTGGGGATGACAATTCCAAGCTTCTAATCATGGAGTGGATTCTCTGGTGATCAGCCCCCATGTAGCCATTCAGGAGCCCTCCAGAGTCACGTCTTTAGAACAATAGATGCTCCTAGTGCTTTTAGGGTTTTACAGAGATTTTAGGACCTCTGTGTGGGAAAGTGGGGACAGAGACCAATGCACATTTTGCATTATCTCACAATAGGCCTTTGTTAAAGACAACACTCTTTCTTAAAGAGAACACTTTGTTAAAGAGAGACACTCTGAGTTACTTTTCATATTTTAAAGTAATAACATTCTCCTCCCCCTGCTGGAAGCACCAGGGATTTTTCTCCAGTCTCCACAGTGAGAACCTGTTAGGGCTCCCAGGAGGTAAAACTCATTTAAGTGTGCCCCCTAGGGAAAGGAGAAAAGGAAAGATATACCCATTTGAATGCAGAGTTCCAAAGAATAGGAAGGAGAGATAAGAAAGTCTTCCTCAGTGATCAATGCAAAGCAATAGAGGAAAACAATAGAATGGGAAAGACTAGAGATCTCTTCAAGAAAATTAGAGATACCAAGGGAACATTTCATGCAAAGATGGGCTTGATAAAGGACAGAAATAGTATGGACCTAACAGAAGCAGAAGATATTAAGAAGAGGTGGCAAGAATACACAGAGGAACTATACAAAACAGATCTTCATGACCCAGGTAATCACGATGGTGTGATCACTCACCTAGAGCCAGACATCCTGGAGTGTGAGGTCAAGCAGGCCTTAGGAAGCATCACTATAAACAAAGCTAGTGGAGGTGATGGAATTCCAATTGAGCTATTTCAAATCCTAAAAGATGATGCTGTGAAAGTGCTGCACTCAATATGCTAGCAAATTTGGAAAACTCAGCAGTGGCCACAGGACTGGAAAAGGTCAGTTTTCATTCCAATCCCAAAGAAAGGCAATGCCAAAGAATGCTCAAACTACCACACAATTACAGTCATCTCACACGCTAGGAAAGTAAATGCTCAAAATTCTCCAAGCCAGGCTTCAACAGTACATGAACCATGAACTTCCAGATGCTCAAGCTGGATTTAGAAAAGGCAGAGGAACCAAAGATCAAATTGCCAACATCCGTTGGATCATAGAAAAAGCGAGAGAATTCCAGAAAAACATCTATTTCTGCTTTATTGACTACACCAAAGCCTTTGACTGTGTAGATCACAACAAACTGTGGAAAATTCTTAAAGAGATGGAAATACTAGACCACCTGACCTGCCTCCTGAGAAATCTGTATGCAGGTCAAGAAGCAACAATTAGAACTGGACATGGAACAACAGACTGGCTCCAAACAGGGAAAGGAGTACGTCAAGTATTGTCACCCTCCTTATTTAACTTATATGCAGAGTACATCATGAGAAATGCTGTACTGGATGAAGTACAAACTGGAATCAAGATTGCCAGGAGAAATATCAGTAACCTCAGATATGCAGATGACACCACCCTTATGGCAGAAAGCGAAAACGAACTAAAGAACCTCTTGATGAAAGTGAAAGAGGAGAGTGAAAAAGTTGGCTTAAAGCTCAACATTCAGAAAACGAAGATCATGGCGTCCGGTCCCATCACTTCATGGGAAATGGATGGGGAAACAGCGGAAAGAGTGACAGACTTTTTTGGGGGGCTCCAAGATCACTGCAGATGGTGATTGCAGCCATGAAATTAAAAGACTCTTACTCCTTAGAAGAAAAGTTATGACCAATCTAGACAGCATATTAGAAAGCAGAGACATTACTTTGCCAACAAAGATCTGTCTAGTCAAAGCTATGGTTTTTCCAGTGGTCATGTATGGATGTGAGAGTTGAACTATAAAGAAACCTAAGCGCCGGAGAATTGATGCTTTTGAACTATGGTGTTGGAGAAGACTCTTGAGAGTCCCTTGGACTGCAAGGAGATCCAGCCAGTCAATCCTAAAGAAAATCAGTCCTGAGTGTTCATTGGAAGGACTGATGTTGAAGCTGAAACTCCAATACTTTGGCCACCTGATGTGAAGAACTGACCTATTTGAAAAGACCGTGATGCTGGGAAAGACTGAAGGTAGGAAAAGGGGATGACAGAGGATGAGATGGTTGGATGTCATCACCAACTCAATGGGCATTAGTTTGAATAAGCTCCGGGAGCTGGTGATGGACAAGGAAGCCTGATGTGCTGCAGTCCATGGGGTCACAAAGAGTCAGACACAACTGAGCGACTGAACTGAACTGAACCTCCTCCAAAGACTGGACCCTGCAGTTTTTAACTCTCAAGTTAGTCCACACTGAACCTCCAGCATTTCATCCATTACAGTTTGTATTCCTACCAGTAATAGCCATGCTTTTTATCTTCTAAAGTCTGATCCTACAGCACCTTGAGGCTTTGCTGGCCCTGGAAAGACAGCCCTCCCAGTTTTAGCTAATTCTTACAGACAGCAGACAAGTCATCTACAAGCTTTCCTTTCATATGCAAACCCACCAACCCAGAGCTTATAAGCTCAACCACCTCCTTATTAAGTTCATATGCTGGACTTCTATCCATCCACCTTATTCAACCCAGGACCTGTTACCAGAAAACTAGGGAAAGTCCCTATGCTTCAGGGCCCACTGAAATTACTCAAAATAGCCAATCCTAACTCTGCATATGCTGGCTGATCCCTTCCTTTCCCTCGAAACCATAACATTTCTTCCCCACATCTTTCCTCTCTGCCTTGCCATTGACTGAAGCTGCTGCTGCCTCATATGGCCCTATGTGGCGTGGTGTCTCTTGGGATCTGTAAGTACATGGCGATCATTTCCATGTCTGAGTATCTTACCATACCTAATTAAAATAAGCCCTGAATGCTCTTCTGTTGGGCTTCCCTGGTGGCTCAGCAGTAAAGGATCCGCCTGCAGTGCAGGAGACAAGGGTTCGATACCCGGGTTGAAAAGATCCCCTGGTGAAGGAAATGGCAACCCACTCCAGTTTTCTTGCCTAAGAAATCGCAAGGACAGAGAAGCCTAGCAGGCTACAGTCCATGGGGTCACAAAAGAGCCGAATACAACTTAGCAGTGGAAAAACAACAACTCTTCCTTTAAGCACTACAAGTACTGGCTTCCATGGAGGGCTTCTGCTCAAGATAAGCTATGATTCTCTGCCTCTCTCTCCAGTTTCTGGACAGTACCTTGCCCTACAAACCCAATTCTCTGATGGATCTATTTATAATTGTTTTTTAGTTTGTTCAGATTTTTTTTCTTATTGTTAGGATGGAGCTCTTTACATATTGGAGTGAAACTCAGAAGCCCAATCATTTAATTTTCTTACCTATTTTCTCTATCTTCTTAGCCAAGGCAGAACAATTCTTTTTCCAGTATGCTTTGTGGTTATAGTTTCTCCAAGTATCTTTATCAATAAACTCCCTCCATTGGGGTTTGAATACTGAAGGGGACCTTTATAAAAGCATGAACTGACCATATCTTCTCTGATGAAAATATTTCTGGGTCTTTCCCACCCACTCACTACCTAATCTCCCCTATACCCACCCACTGCACACACACACACACACACACACACACCAACACACACACACTCTGTTTTCAGGTCCTAGTTTAGAAGTTTCTTCCTCCAGTTCTGGGTAAAACTCACCACAGTAGTTCTTGAATCCTGCAATATCCTACCTTGAGATCCAAGAAGAGAATTTTGGGTAGTTTTTATTTGAAACTCTGAGTAAATTCTGCTTGCTAAATCCAGCATGTTGCAGCTTATATCACACTTGTAGACATATTTTTTCAGTTGAATTTACCTACCACACTTTGAGATAGGTGTCTATAGATAGATCAGGTCCCCTGGAAGAGATGGGGATTCCTGATGCCTGTGATTTACTGAGGGCAGTTTTCAGGAGATAAGCAGTAAGGGAAGCAGGACAGATCAAGGGAAGAAGCTGAGCAAAGATGTGTGTTCAGCTGGAGTCTAGCCTCTGCCTGATTCCATGGGGAGCCCTGGAACATGAATGAACCACCAGCCTTACTCTGCCTGGAGGCCAGAGGACTGGACATTTGTATTCCATATCAGTTAGCAATTGTCTGTCAACTGACTTGAAGAGAGGGGACAAATGTAAACTCCCAGGCATTTACCAGCAAGACGGTTTCCATCAACCTTGGGCTCCCTTGGGAAGGGAGAAGCTATGAACTGTCAGGGCCAAGATGCAGAGCAGCTAAGGAACAATGCAGATAATGGAGGTCTGGTTAGACCACCAACAGCATACCCACGAGGAAACTGACTTAGGAGAATAGGCAACCTGCCCAGAGTTACCCAGGTAATAACCAGCAGAACAAGGCTTCAGACTCAGATATCCAGACTCAATCCCCCAGCTCAGTCTGCTCAAATCCACCAGTGACCAGTTTTTGTTGCTGTTTCACAGGGTGGCTTGCCTCTCATTCGTAAAGCTCAGGGATCAGGGAAGCAGTGAGGAAAACTCTCTGTGGCTGCTACATTACATGCACAACCTTGAGAAGCTGGAAAGGGAGTGGGACAGAGGCAAGAATTTGAGAACTTGGGATTCCTTGTCCTGGACTCTATCGCTGATGCGACTGCCACTGGGGATGCTGGGTGACAAAACTCCACTCTGTTCTGTTTTGCCCAAAGTTGGGGCTCTCACAACTCTGTTGGGAAAATCAGCCTGGTCATAATCAGGCAGAAAAGCCTGGGTGGGGAGCCACTGTGAACAGTGAGAAACTGTGCTCTGCAGCCAATCGGGTTCCAGCTGCCCACCTAGAGCACAAACGTGGCAAGGCAGGCTGAAGGGGCACTGAGGGAGAGGCCTTTGTTGTGTACTTCCCATGAATCAGATCCTTTATTCCTATTTAAATTAACCCAACCACGTAGGGAAATAGCAGCTACTAGAGCCATTTTACAGATGAGAAAACTGAGGTGCTGTAAAGCTAAGTAGTGTATCTGTGGTCACAGAGATAAGTAAAAGATAGAACTGATATGTTCATGCGGACTGGCCTAGCTCCAAACCTGTGTTCTTTTTACAAGTAAGATCTTATTTCTGGATAAGAGTATCAGAGTAATGATGTCTGTTCTCAGATGTCAGTCACTGCGTCATGTTCATTAACAAGCTGTTGGAGTGGTAACATCCCCATGTTAGAGATGAGCTGAGAACCAGAGAGGTTAAGTGACTGGCTCAAAGACATCCTGCTAGTAAGTGATGGAGAGGCTGCTTAATAATACTAGAACCGCATTACAATTTTTCCTGTGTTTAATGTTGTAAATGCCACATAGGATAGCTGTGCTTAAACAAGGGGTTGGGCAAACTATTGCACAAAGATCACACTGTAGAGCAGATTCTGTTTAGCCAGGCCTTTTGCCAGTGTTATAAAGTAGTGGTTTAAAATAGCAGCATCAAAAAATTAAATAACAGCATCAAGGTTGGGGCAGTGCTGAGGAACAGGATAGGCTCTGACAGGTGTCCTGTCTCTCATGTCAGGCAGGACACATGAGGGGACAGCCCCTGGAGAGTGGAGCCAGCGGGCCAGTGGTCCAGCCTTACCAAACAGAGGCCCACGCTTGGCCTTGGCCCTGGGCAGAAGGAGAGGACTCAGCTGTGACCCCACGGGACTGCACCCCAAGCAGAGGAAGGCCTGGGTCTCTAGCTGAGGTTTAGATGAGAGTGTGGGAGTGCCTGCTGCTCAGGGGAGAGAGACCTTAGTTCTCACCCCAGACCAGAGGCTCTATCTGAAACAGCCTTTGGAACCAGTAAGCTCCAGGAAGCATCTTTTTTAAAAAAACCTATTTATTCATTTATTTTGGCTGCACCAGGTCTTGGTCGTGGGCGTGAAAGATCTTTTAGTTGCCATGCTAGCTCTTAGTTGTGACGGGTGAGATCTAGTTCCCTGATCAAGGATGCAACCCGGCTCTCTGGTTGGGAGCAGGAGTCTTAGCCACTGGACCACCAGAGGAGTTCAAAGGGAGCCTCTTGAATGTCTGACTTCTCACAGCTGGGGGCACTTTCCTGGGGAGGAGGCCTGTGAGGCCAGAACTACTTATTCTCTGCCCTTGCAGGTGACAGGTCCAGGAGGAGCCCCTCGATGAAGCGGCCTCATCGAGCCGAGGAGGCGCCAGGCAGGCGCAGAGCCCAGCCAGGACAGAAGGAGCGGGCCGGGGGCAGCCCGGGGTCCGGGTCTCCTCCGAGGAAGCAGGCCGAGCGCAGGGGACGCCGGGAGCTGCTGGGGGACCGGGAGCGGGGGTCAGCAGAGAAGATCTGCCGAGGGAGGAGGAAGAAGGATGGGAGGGCTTCCCTCAGGGAGCAGAGAGCTCCTTCAAAGAGAGAAAAGGAGGTTCGGAGGAAGGAAGAGGTGTGGAAGCAGCTGAAGAAACACAGGTGTGTTGTGACCCGACTTCAGACGCGTTTCAAAGCGCCCTCTCCCTCCTGCCAGCCCTGCTCCCTCCCTTGATAAGGGTCAGGTGCCTTCATCCTCCCTACCCCTCCCACGAATGGAAGGCCCTTGCTCTCTCCAGCCTCCCTCTGCCTCTAGCTTCGTCCCTGCCCAGCTCACCGCTGGGGCCAACCGGGATGAGGATCACACTCATCCCAGGTGGCATGGCCCTGCCCACTGTTGTCCCAACCCCCTCCAGTAGGGCAGGTGCAAACAGAGGCTGTGAATAGGGAGGTGACAAGATCCCAGATCTCCTGAATTTCAGTCGTAGTGGTGACTCACTACGGCTCTTGAAGAGGAGCTGAGAGAACTTTAAAATTAATTATTAAAAATTAAAAATTCTAAATTTCTAGTTAAAACTGGAAATTAAAAATTAAAACTGAATTTAGGAGTCATAAGAGGGCTTAAGCATGCCATTTCCCAACCTGACCTGCATCCTCTTCTGTGAAATATGGTTTCGATCTAGAAGAACTTCAAGAGTCCCATAAGCTCTGAAATTCCAGGATTAGGGGGTTTATTTGCTATATTTCCTTTGTTACATCAGCATTGGCATACGGGGGGTTAATTGACAGAGTCAGTGTATGGAATCAACAAGTTGGGGTTTTAGTTTCATTTTTTTTGCTACCAATTTTGATGAGCCATCTCCCTCTCTTTGCCTCCCTCTTCCACTTTACTTTGCGGCACTTCTCAGGATGTTTTAAGAATCCCCATTGATAATGGGTGAAGAGGCTTTGGAAATAGAGATACTAGGATTATGGCAAAGAGTTGATACTCCTTCCACCCATTTCTAATAAACCTTATTTGCCCACACCCTCACTCAGATATTCCACTGTACATCTCCAACTTTACAGAGGGGAAATTAAGGCCCTCAAAAGGGGCCACTGATTTCTTCCATCACCCCTGCCAGCCATCCCTGGCTCCCTTAGGGCTTTTGTCTATTGTCTGGTTGTCCCTAGCCCTGGACTAATGGGATACAGGATGCATGGTGCCCCTAGCAACTTAGAACTTGAATACATCATTGCCAGAGTGTCCTGAATTTTAGAAGGAGGCTGTCCCATCCTGTCTGGAAGGCAGATGCAGAGTAAAGGATAAGGACTCAATTGTGCCATTTTCAGCTTCATGCCGTAGCAGGGCATAGAGATGAAAAATATCCAGCCTTCTTCCCCAGAGGCTGACAGTCTGACATGTGAAAAAAGACAGGGTTATCAGCTATCATTGGAGAAGGCAATGGCAACCCACTCCAGTACCCTTGCTGGGAAAATCCCATGGACGGAGAAGCCTGGTAGGCTGCAGTCCATGGGGTCGCAAAGAGTCAGACACGAATGAGCAACTTCACTTTCACTTATTAGCTATCATAGCACAAGTGTTAGTTGCTCAGTTGTGTCCAACTCTTTGAGACCCCAGGGACTGTAACCCACCAGGCTCCTCTGTCCATGAACTTCTCCAGGCAAGAATACTGGAGTGGGCAGTCATTCCCTTCTCCAGGAGATATTCCCAATCCAGCATTCAAACCTGGGTCTCCTGCATATTTCAGGCAGATTCTTTACCATCTGAGCCATCATCATAGCACAAAACAGAAAGCAATATGTATACCAGAAAGGATTTGATGAAGAGTGTACTGCTGGGAGGCTGGGGTTCCTCTATGGAGGAGTTAAACATTTCAGTAAGACTTTGAAGACCAGGTGGAATTTGAACAGTGACTGAATGTCACATCTCCACCACCACCCAAACTAAGGGAACCACTTATACAGAGACTCAAGGACAGATGTCCTGGGGTGTGCGTGAGGCATGGCAGAAAGCCCCTGTGCTCTAGGCTTCCCAGCATTCAAGAGCTAGGGTCTCTCCTCTCCACCTCATTCCTATGACCTCTCCTTGCTCTTCAGGAGTTGATCAGAAGCTAAATTCACAGAGTCTGCTGCAAACTGGTCTCTAAAGCCCATGGTAACCCAAGTCCACATCCTGATATTTCCAATTATGAAACTTGCTAAGCAGGCTGCCCAGGAGAACCCTTCTCCAGCCCTTCCCTCACCCCCTGTCAGTTGCTGCCAACTCAGCTAAGAGTCACAGTTTTTATGAGTGAAGGAGGCTGTGAGCCAACAGACAAGAACTTGGATTTTGTGGCAGCTGAGCGCACAGTCTGTGAGATGGTGAGGGTCATCACACCCTCCCCAGCTGGAAGGGTTCTGCAGCTGTGCTGTCCTATACAGTAGTCACTAGCCACATGTTGGGCATTTGAAATGTGCCTGCTGTGACTGAGGAACTGAACTTTTAATTCAATTTAACTTTAATCTGATGTTAATACTACTGAGTTAAAACAAGAATTAGCCTTGCCCAATGGCTCAGCAGGTAAAAAATCCTCCTGAAATGCAGGCGATGCAGGTTCAATTCTGGGTCAGGAAGATCCCCTGGAGGAGGAAATGGCAACCCACTCCTGTATTCTTGCCTGAAAAATCCCATGGATATAGGAGCCTGGTATAGTCCAAAGGGTTGCAAACAGTCAGACACACTGAGCGTGTACGCGCGTGCACACACACACACACACACACAACAGGAATTAGTAAATTTACTTGGACAGACAAAGGTAGTTTTGAGGTTGATTTAATTTTGAAACTAAAGCATTTCTTCTCCCCCAAAAAAAACAGTTTTGTCAGTACAGATGTGAACATCAAAGGAAAATGATATTCTATTACTTGATTCATTTATGAGAAAATTTTTAAGTATGCCTAAAACAATTTAGATATGTGAATCTACTCTTTCAACTAAATGTTATGAAATCCAAATACAGATTAAATATGTTCAATGAAAATTTCATGTCTGAATTGACAGTACAAGATGAACACTGGATTTTGAAGACAGTACAAAAAGGGTGTAAATTGTCTCATTAATAATTTTTTCACTGATTATATGTTGAAATTATAAAATTTTAATATATTGGGTTAAATGAAGTATTATTAAAATTATTAATAATATATTCATGTTATTTTATAATATAGCTACTAGAAAATTTTAAATTATGATATATTTCCATTGGGCAACCCTATGCAAGTGAGGATGTCTGGGTAGGATTCAGAGGCATGGAGTTTAGGGAGGCAGCCCTCAAGACACTCTGGGTTGCAGGAAGAATAGTGGCCTCCTCTACCAGGTGGGTGAAGTCACAGAGGGTTCTGAGCAGGGCAGGCCTGTGTAAGGTGGCAGCTGGGAGCATCTCCAGTGGGGCTCCTTGCATCCCACAGAATCCCCGAGGACCCTGCCCTCCTCCCCACTCTCCTCCACTCCACCCCACCTCTGCTCCAGGTCATCCTCCATGGCCTCCAGCACCTCCAGTGGGGAGTCTCTGTCTGAGGAGGAACTGGCCCGTATCTTGGAGCAGGTGGAAGATAAGAAGAAGCTGATCGCCAGCATGCGGAGCAAGCCCTGGCCCATGTCGAGGAAGCTGGCAGAGCTCAGGTGAGTGGTGGCAGTTGGCCAGGGCTCTCCCAGTTGAGAAGGCTCAGCTCCTCTAATGGTCTTGGGAATCCCTTCTCTTCTCCTCTTCACCCAAAAGAGCTCGACAAGAATAGGGGTTCACCCTTCCACCCTGCTTCGGTCCCCCTGTCCCCAGCACACGACTGGCTACCGGCCCTGCTGTTGGTTAGCACCAAGCCAGGCCTAGTAGGAGACAAGGAGGATCATGGCCCTTGGGCTATACATCCTGCCTCCGCTGCCTCATCACCCCTTTGTCTCACACCCTGCCCCATCTGGTGGCTTCTGCACTTCCCTCACAACCAAACAGACATGTCTTCTTTGTATGTGTGTGTGTGTTAATTGCTCAGTCGTGTCCAACTCTTTGAGACTTGATGGACTGTAGCCCGCCAGGCTCCTCTGTCCATGGAATTCTCTAGGCAAGAATACTGGAGTGGGTTGCCATTTCCTCCTCCAGGGGATCTTCCTGACCCAGGGATCGAACCTGGGTCTCCCTCATTGCAGGCAGATTCTTTACCATCTGAGCCACCAGGGAAGCCCATGCCTTCCTTGGTGGTGGTGGTGGGGTCGGGGGCAGTTATGATCCCCTACCTCAGCAAGTTCCTCCCTCTCTTGTGTTCTCTAAGCACCAGAATCTCTCCCCTTGTCACACACTCACCCTTGCAGTGTGGAGAGCAGGAGGATGGGCTGTCTTACCTACACTTGTGTCCCGGAGGCCTAACACGGGGCCAAGCTTGCAGTTCAGTTCAGTTCAGTTCAGTCGCTCAGTCATGTCCGACTCTTTGCGACCCCATGAATCACAGCATTCCAGGCCTCCCTGTCGATCACCAACTCCCGGAGTTCACTCAGACTCACGTCCATCAAGTCAGTGATGCCATCCAGCCATCTCATCCTGGGTCGTCCCCTTCTCCTCCTGCCCCCAATTCCTCCCAGCATCAGAGTCTTTTCCAATGAGTCAACTCTTCGCATGAGGTGGCCAAAGTACTGGAGTTTCAGCTTTAGCATCATTCCTTCCAAAGAAATCCCAGGGCTGATCTCTTTCAGAATGGACTGGTTGGATCTCCTTGCAGTCCGAGGGACTCTCAAGAGTCTTCTCCAACACCACAATTCAAAAGCATCAATTCTTCAGTGCTCAGCCTTTTTCACAGTCCAACTCTCACACCCATACATGACCACAGGAAAAACCATAGCCTTGACTATACGGACCTTAGTCGGCAAAGTAATGTCTCTGCTTTTGAATATGCTATCTAGGTTGGTCATAATTTTCCTTCCAAGGAGTAAAGCATCTTTTAATTTCATGGCTGCAGTCACCATCTGCAGTGATTTTGGAGCCCCAAAAAATAAAGTCTGACACTGTTTCCACTGTTTCCCATCTATTTCCCATGAAGTGATGGGACCGGATGCCATGATCTTCGTTTTCTGAATGTTGAACTTTAAGCCAACTTTTTCACTCTCCACTGTCACTTTCATCAAGAGGCTTTTTAGTTCCTCTTCACTTTCTTCCATAAGGGTGGTATTATCTACATATCTGAGGTTATTGAGATTTCTGCTGGCAATCTTGATTCCTGCTTGTGTTTCTTCCAGTCCAGCGTTTCTCATGGTATACTCTGCATATAAGTTAAATAAGCAGGGTGACAATATACAGCCTTGACGTACTCCTTTTCCTATTTGGAACCAGTCTGTTGTTCCATGTCCAGTTCTAACTGTTGCTTCCTGACAGGCATACAGGTTTCTCAAGAGGCAGGTCAGGTGGTCTGGTATTCCCATCTGTCTCAGAATTTTCCACAGTTGATTATGATCCACACAGTCAAAGGCTTTGTCATAGTCAATAAAGCAGAAATAGATGTTTTTCTGGAACTCTCTTGCTTTTTCCATGATCTAACGGATGTTAGCAATTTGATCTCTGGTTCCTCTGCCTTTTCTAAAACCAGCTTGAACATCTGGAAGTTCACGGTTCACGTATTGCTGAAGCCTGGCTTGGAGAAATTTGAGCATTACTTTGCTAGTGTGTGAGATGAGTGCAGTTGTGAAGTAGTTTGCAGTGACACTCCATAAATATTGCCTGGCCTTGTGCCCATGGCCCTGAATTCTATTTTAAGCTCAGCTGCTTCCCTGGTTTCCATGTGACCGGCCAGCTTATCACTCATGTTATGGCTCTTCAGTCTCTGCTGCAGTTTTGAAAGAAGAGCAGGATGTTTCTAATAGAAAACTATAATCTGATTTTACCATCTTCCCCCAAGTCCTGCCTCGATCTTTCTGCCATAAGATTGGGTGACTCCCTTCCTCGTTCCCTCTATATAAAGCTATTATTTCCCTCAGCTCTTCTCACACCTGAGTTTCCTCATTGCTCGAATGCCCCTCCCTTTATCACAGAACAATCTGGCAGCCACATTTTGACCTTCAGCCTCTCTGTGTGTGTCTCCAAGACACAGTGAAGGTGTTGGCTCTGCAAATGGGGTCCGGCCCTGACAAGCAATCTGGTAAATAGAGCTTACTCCACCATGTGGAGGGCTTCCCAGGTGATGCTGTGATAAAGAATCTGCCTGCCAGTGCAGGAGGTGTGGGTTCTATCCCTGGGTCAGGAGATCCCCTACAAGGGGATATGGCAACCCACTCCAGTATTCTTGCCTGGAAAATGCCCCGGACAGAGGAGCCTGGCCGTCCATGGGGCTGCAAAGAGTCGAACATGACTGAGTGAGCACACCCGCCACTGCCCTGAGAACATTACCTTCTCTCAAAGTCAGCTGCTGGGAGAAATGCCTCCCCACAGTGCCTCCAGGCCAGTGCTGACCAACAGAGCTTGCTGAGATAGTGGAAAAGTTCTAACACTATGCTAATAGAGTAGCCACCAGTCACACCTAACTAGTAAGCACTTAGAAAGTAGCACAACTGAAAAACTGAATTTCTGTTTTATTTTAACTTATCTAAACTTAGGCAGTCACACAGAGAAGGCAATGGCAACCCACTTTGGTACCCTTGCCTGGGAAATCCCATGGACAGAGGGGCCTGGTAGGCTGCAGTCCATGGGGCCGCTAAGAGTCAGACACAACTGAGTGACTTCACTTTCACTTTTCACTTTCATGCATTGGAGAAGGAAATGGCAACCCACTCCAGTATTCTGAATCCCAGGGACGGGGGAGGTCGCACAGAGTCGGACACGACTGAAGTGACTTGGCAGCAGCAGCAGGTAGTCACAGGTAGTGACAGTTTGAGTGGTAGGTACAGCTTCAGACAGTGGGCTGTCTGCCTTTCCAGCTCCCTTTTTCTGACTTTCTTCTTCCTGCTCCCCCAGGGCCAAGTTTTTCCTCCTTCCATCTGTCACTCTAACAGAACCTCATCCCCACTCAAGTGTCACTGGGACACATCTTTTATTAACAGTGGAAAAAGAGCAACCTTGCTGTTTATGGAAATAAGATATCCAGCTGACTGGAACTCTCAGGAACCATGAAAATCCCTGAGCTGCCCAGAGGAGAAGTCTGCATCTCCTCCAGGTTAGGGGCAGAGTTCCTGCTCATGGTCAGGGTGGGAAGTGGCTAAGGCCCGAGAAGCTGAAAGGACTCTCATCTCTCCCACTGGAGCAAGTCCTCCTGACAATAGTGATCTCTTCCCTCCAGCCTGCCTGCCTTCCTCTTCCCTCTTTCAAGGCTCCCTATCCCAGACTCAAGTCTCAGGCTCTCCAGCCTCTGGGTCTCAGCTCCAGTGATGCCTCTGCCTTGCCCACCTGGCTAGGTCCTACCTTTTGAGACTCAGGCCAAGTGTTGCCTCTGCAGGGAAGTCCCTACTGCCCTCCCTGCATTCAGGCTGAGTTAGTTACCACCTCTCTGAGCCTTAAGGCCCTATCCCTCACTGGACTGGCTACTCTAGTTTGCAAAGCTGTGTCTTATTCATCTTTTAATTTATTTCTTTTTTATATTTTGCCAACATTTGCTGCATGCTCCCTATGTGCCAGATATTGTTCTGAGCCTGGATGTGTAAAAATTCATTTAATCTTCCTAATCACCCTGTGATGTAGGTGCTATTGCTATTGTCCCCATTTTACTGATGGAAAACTGAGATACAGAGCAATCTAGTAATTTTTACAGGCCACACAGTGAGTTTAGAGGCCTGGCCAGAATTTGAACTAAGGAATTCTGGCTCCAGAACTTGCACTCTTGAATTATAATTGCCTCTCTAGAATTCCTAGACATTCTAGAATACACTCTTTGCCTCCTGTGTGATTTCCTCTTCTGACAATAAAGTCTTCAACTGCAGATCTGCAGACAGCATCCCCAGACTACATCTTTTTTTAGAAGCAATGGTGTGGGGACCCCAGTCTTTGGCCAACTCAGGCAGTTGGCTGACTTTGGCATACTTGTTGTAGACAATTGAACAAGGGTGGTAAGGGATAAAGGGAACAGCAGTGAACTGGGGCAAGCCTACATTCACACTGCTACCATATCTGGTTGATTTGACTAGCTATTCAATCCCCCTCAGTCTGGCTTCCTTCCCTTAACCTCTCTGAGCCTCACAGTCCTTTTTTGTAAATTAGGAATAATATTATCTACCTTCAGAGTTGTTTTGACAAATTCAAAATGTTTATTTAAGGGCCCAGCATGTAATGTACAATTAATAGATAGTAGTTATTGCTATTATTAATGGTTGAACATCTTGTGCCAGACACTGTGATAAACCCTGAGAAATGAGGATGGGGAACAAAGATGAATCAGAGGAGACTTCACTAGTGATGCACATTAATAACGGCACAAGGCAGGCTGTTGATGTTGGTAAAAGAGTTTCTAGTGCCCTTGAGTCAGGGATGTTTGCTTTAATCATAGAATTAATTAGGTGTGTCACTCAGCTTTGTCAGAAACCCAGTGTTCTAGAAAATTAGCCAAGTGCTTGCTCTCTTCAAAGAGATCTGAAGAATTCCACTTCCAAAAAGATGCAATAGACATACTTCTCCATAGTCTTCCCATGAAGCACAACTGAAACCCCAGATATTATGTGTAAAGCAAACATAAGAGACTCAGAAAGGTGGAGAAAAGACAGCAGACTGGCTAAGGACCTCAGGGCCAAATGATGACAGGGCATCAAGTTCTAGGTTTCCTTTTTGTCTATGTATCCAAACTGGATACCGGAGACACTGGAGAAGCTGGCGGCCCCAAAACATGGACAGATACTCACAAAAGCACCTCAAGAAAAGTCTGCCATTTCTAGCCAAAGGACCAGAAAAGACAGAATACTTGTGAATGAAAACAATCCTTCTCCAACCAAACACCATAAACCAAAAACATCTTTAGCCCCGCTCCTGACAGCAAAAGTCAAGTTGGGAAGCCTATATTTCCTCTGTTGCCAGGATTTAACATGGTATCCCAACACCCTCATCAATAAATTAGCAGAGAAAGCCAAATGAGGAGCAGGGGCATTCATACCCACTGTAGCAACAAGCCCTCCCTCTCCCTGTGGTGTCAGTGGAGACCACACAGGGAGCATGGACTTTCACCGCAACCAGGCAGTAACAAATTATACCTTCAAGCCAGGATGATATGAGTAGAAGGTTTATGGAAGCCCGAACTCCCACCCTGACTCACCAGTAACAAGGAGCTCCAGCCCAGTCCCAGGTGTCAAAGGAGGCCAAGTGAGCAATCTGGACTTCTATCTAGAAGTAACCGGGCAGCATCCCCCTTCACCTACTGAAGCAGTGTCAGAGGAGGGCTGCTAAAACACAAGATTTAAGTAAGATCCAGAGTCGCATAACATAAAATCCCAAATGTCTAGGCTTCAATTGAAAATTCACTCATCATACCAAGAACCAGAAAGATCTCAAACTGAATGATAAAAGATAATCATCAGATGCTAACATCAGGATTATATAGATGTTAGGGTTATCTGACAAAGATTTTAAAGAAATCATCATAAGAATGTTTCAGTGGCAATTATGAACACACAAAACAAATTAAAAACATAGTCTCAGAAAATGAATAGAAGATATAAAAGAGAGCAACTGGAAATTTTAGAAGTAAAAAATATAGTAACTAAAAATTTTTGAATGGGCTCAACAGCAGAATGGAGAAAACTGAGTAGATTATCAGTGAAGGTAGAACAAAACAGATCACTCAGTCTGAACAACAGCAAGAGAATAATCTAGGGGGAAAGTGAATAGAGCCTCCGGGACATGTAGCATTATTTTAAAAAATCTAACCTTGGTGTCCCCTCCAAATCCCTAAATATGAAAGAAAAACAGGAGGTGTCAAAAGAAGATAGAGTGGGGCTGGAAAAAAGTCTTCAAATATATAAGGCCTGAAAAATTTTCAAATTTGACAAAACTTAAGTATTCAAGAAGTTAAACAAAACCCCAGTAAGATAAATCCAAAGTAATCCACGCTAACACACATCATGGTCAAACTTCTGAATACTTTTAAGAGTCTGAGAGAAGCAATGCATTACTAAAGAAAAAAAAATAGAAAGACAGCATATTTCTCATCAGAAACCATGGAGAATAGAAGTACTAAGTGAAAAGAATTGTCAGTCCAGAATTCTATATCCAGCAGTAACATCCTTCAAGAATAAATGAAAAATCAAGACATTCTCAGAGGAAGGAAAACTAGAAGACTCTGTTACCAGGTCTACCCTAAAGTATAACTAAAGAAAGTTTTCTAAAAATAAAGGATATGATAAAAGAAGGCATCTTGGAACATCAGGAAGGAAGAACATGGTAAGAGAAAAAAATCTTGGGAAATACCATGCGTTTTCCTTCTCCTCTTGATTTTTAAAATTATATTTGACAGTTGAAGCAAAAATGAAAACACTACCTAATGTGATTCTCAAAAATGCAGAGGAAATGGTTAAAACCATTATAAATGAGTAGGATAAAGTGACATAAAGAGAAATAAGGCTCTACACTTCACTCTAGCTAGTAAAATGAATCCGTAGGTTTTGATAATACATATAGATAGGTAGATAACAGATAGATGGATGATAGATATAGGTCGACACATAGTAACGCCTAAAGCAACTATTGAAAAGGCTATACAAATTGATATACTGAAAAACACTGCAGGTTAAACAAAATTGAATTCTAAAAAAAATGTTCAGGAAGACAGGGAAGAAGGCAAGTAGAAATGAAAAATAAAAAAAAAAAAAACAAGAAATAAAATGATGTATTTAAACTGTAACATGTAAATAATATGTTAGTGATCTAAATATATCAATTAAAAGACAGAGATTGGCAGACTGGGTTTAAAAGATGATCCAAGTACATGCAGTCTATAAGAAATTCACTTTAAATATGATATACATAAGTTGCAAGTAAAGAATGGCAGAAAATACACCATGAAGAAATAACCAAAAGAAAGTAGGAGAAGCTATGTAAATGTCAAAGTCAATTTCAGCGCAAAGAAAATCACCAAAGTTATAGAGGGACACTGTATAATGAGATGGCAAGAGTGAACATCAACATTTTAGGAATCAGTGAACTAAAATGGACAGGAATGGGCAAATTTAATTCAGATGACCATATGTACAACTGTGGGCAAGAATCCCTTAGAAGAAATGGACTAGTCCTCCTAATCAACAAAAGAGTCCAAAATGCAGCACTCGGGTGCAATCTCAAAAATGACAGAATGGTTTCGATTCATTTCAAAGCAAACCATTCAATAACAGTAATCCGAGTCTATGCCCCAACCACTAATGCCAAAGAAGCTGAAGTTGAATGATTCTATGAAGACCTACAAGACCTTCTAGAACTAACACCAAAAAAAAAAAAAAAAGATGTCCTTTTCATCATAGGGGACTGGAATGCAAAAGTAAGAAGTCAAGAGATACCTAGAGCAACGGCAAGTTTGACCTTGGAGTACAAAATAAAGCAGGACAAAAACTAACGAGACTTTCACCAAGAGAATACACTGGTCATAGCAAACACCCTCTTCCAAAACACAAGAGACAACTCTACACAGGGATGTCACCAGATGGTCAATACCAAAATCAGATTGATTATATTCTTTGCAGCTGAAGATGGATAAGCTGTATACAGTCAACAAAAGCAAAACCAGGAGCTGACTGAACTCCTTGTTGCAAAATTCAGACTTAAATTGAAGAAAGTAGGGAAAACCACTAGGCCAGGAAAACCACATGAACCTAAATAAAATCCCTTATGATTATACAGTAGAAATGACAAATAAAATCAAGAAATTAAATCTGATAGATAGAGTGCCAGAAGAATTATGGACGGAGTGCTGGAGTCAGTGATCAAAACCATCCCCAAGAAAAAGAAATGCAACAAGGAAAAATGGTTGTCTGAGGAGGACTTACAAACAACTGAGAAAAGAAGTAAAAGGCAAAGGGGGAAAAGGAGAGATATACCCATCTAAATGCAGAGTTCTAAAGAATAGCAAGGAGAGATAAGAAAGTCATAAGTGAACAATGTAAAGAAATAGAGGAAAACAATAGAATGGGAAAGACTAGAGAGATCTCTTCAAGAAAATTAGAGATACCAAGGAAACATTTCATGCAAAGATGGGCACAATAAAGGACAGAAATGGTATGGACCTAACAGAAGCAGAAGATATTAAGAAGAGGGGGCAAGAAAACACAGAAGAACTGTACAAAGAAGACCTTGATGACCCAGATAACTGCGATGGTGTGATCACTCACCTAGAGCCAGACATCCTGGACTGTGAGGTCAAGTGGGCCTTAGGAAGCACCACTATAAACAAAGCTAGTGGAGGTGATGGAATTCCAGCTGAGCTACTTAAAATCCTAAAAGGTGATGCTGTAAAAGTGCTGCTTTCAATATGCCTTAGCACTGGCCACAGGACTGGAAAGTCAATTTTCATTCCAATCCCAAAGAAGGGAAATGACACAGAATGTTCAAAGTACCACACAACTGCACTCATTTCACATGCTAGCAAGGTAATGCTCAAAATCCTTCAAGCTAGGCTTCAATAGTATGTGAACTGAGAACTTCCACATATACAATCTGAGTTTAGAAAAGGCAGAAGAACAAGATATCACATTGCCAACATCTGTTGGATCATAGAAAAAGCAGGGGGAATTCCAGAAAAACATCTGCTTCTGCCTTATTGACTACACTAAAGCCTTTGACTTTGTGGATCACAAGAAACTATAAAAGATTCGTAAAGAGATAGGAATACCACCTTACCTGGGCTTCCCAGGTGGCTCAGACGGTAAAGTATCTGCCTGCAATGCAGGAGACCTTGGTTCGATCCCTGGGTTAGGAAGCTCCCAAGGAGAAGGGAACAGCAACCCACTCCAGTATTCTTGCCTGGAGAATCCCATGGACAGAGGAGCCTCATGGGCTATAGCCTATAGGATCACAAAGAGTTGGACACGACTGAGTGACTGACACTTACCGCCTCCTGAGAAACCTGTAGGCATCTCAAGAAGTAACAGTTAGAATCAGACATGGAACAACAGACTGGTTCCAAATTGGGAAAGAACATCTAGGCTGTATATTGTCATACTGCTTATTTAATTTATATACAGAGTACATCATGGGCAATGCCAGGCTGGATGAAGCACAAGCTGGAATCAAGACTGCTGGGAGAAATATCAATAACCTTAGATATGCAGATGACACCACCCTTATGAAAGTGAAGAGGAACTGAACAGCCTGTTGATGAAAGTGAAAAAGGAGAGTGAAAAAGGTGGCTTAAAACTCAACATTCAAAAAACATTCAAAATCATGGCTTTCAGTCCCATCACTTCATGGCAAATAGATGGGGAAACAATGGAAACAGTGACAGACTTTATTTTCTTGGGATCCAAAATCACTGCAGATGGTGACTGCAGCCGTGAAATTAAAAGACACTTGCTCCTTAGAAGAAAAGTTATGACCAACCTAGACAGTATATTAAAAAGCAGAGATATTATTTTGTCAACAAAGGTCTATATAGTCAAAGCTATGGTTTTTTCCAGTAATCGTGTAAAGATGTTAGAGTTGGACCATAAAGAAGGCTGAGCACCAAAGAACTGATGCTTTAGAACTGTGGTGTTGGAGAAGACTCTTGAGAGTCCCTGACAGATCAAACCAGTCTATCCTAAAGGAAATCAACCCTGAATATTCATTGGAAGGACTCTTGCTAAGCTGAAGCTCCAATACTTTGGCCACCTGATGTAAAGAGCCGACTCATTGGAAAAGACCCTGATGCTGAGAAAGATTAAAGGCAGGAGAAGGGGACAACAGAGGATGAGATAGTTGGATGGCATCACTGATTCAGTGAATATGAGTTTGAGCAAACTCCAGGAGATAGTGAAGGACAGGGAAACCTGGCATGCTGCAGTCCCTGGGGTTGCAAAGAGTTGGTCACAGCTGAGCAAGAAAAGAAACCCTTTTAATGATAAAAGGGTCAATATACCAAGCAAACAGAACAATCCTAAATGTATATGCACCAAAGAGATCACTGGTTTGAATTCTATAGGTTATTAATTGCCCAGTGCTATGTAATAAATTACCCTAAAACTTAATAATTGAAAACAGTAATAAACATGTGTTATCTTCTGTTAGTCAGAAATTCAGGATCAGCTTAGCTGGTAGCTCTAACTTGAAGTCTCTCTCATAAGGTTGCAGAGAAGGCAATGACACCCCACTGCAGTACTCTTGCCTGGAAAATCCCATGGATGGAGGAGCCTGGAAGGCTGCAGTCTATGGGGTTGCTGAGGGTCGGACACGACTGAGCGACTTCACTTTCACTTTTCACTTTCATGCATTGGAGAAGGAAATGGCAACCCACTCCAGTGTTCTTGCCTGGAGAATCCCAGGGAGGGGGGAGCCTGGTGGGCTGCCGTCTTATGGGGTTGCACGGAGTCGGACACGACTGAAGTGACTTGGCAGCAGGAGCAGCATAAGGTTGAGTCAAGATGTTGGTCAGGGCTTCAGCCTTCAGATGACTGGGGCTGGTGAAGCCACTTCCAAGGTTGCTCATATACATGGATGACAAGGTGGTTCTGATTATCAGTAGGGGCCCAGTTTCTCTCCATATGGGCCTCTCCATAGGCTGCTTAAGTATCCTCATAACATGACAGCTAGCTTCCTCCAAAAGAGGGCGATTTCAAGGGGGAAGTCACAACACCTAGTTTCAGAAGTCCTAGTCTCAGAAGTCATAAGTTGTCACTTTTACCACTTTCTATTCATTGGAGGCACATTGCTAAGTTTGGCTCACGTTCAAGGGGAGAAAAATTCATTTCTCCATTTTAAAGGGAGGAATGTCAAGAAATCTGTTGACGTAGTTGAAAACCAACACACATGGGAAGTCAGGTATATTTGGTTAGCCTCAGGTACCTTTAGATTGATTCAGTGATATCTCTAGGCCTGGCTTATCTGAGTTTCCACTCAGAGTGAGTTCAGCATCTGTTTGATCTTTGCCTCCACAACTGAAAAATAAAAACTGGTTGGAGGCAAAGGGAGACACCAAACCAGCATAGCCCAAGTTACTGTCAACATCTGGCCATCTCCAACCTCCGGCCACCTCTCTTTGGCCATCTGTGTCCCCTGCATTAATCTAGATGTCTTCTGGATTTCTGGCTGACTCATACACTTTCCCGGTGTCCTGCATGGGACAGCAAAGCTCTGTAAGGATGCTGTCAAACTCAGGCTGCCCTGTGTCTATTTGTACCTCTGCATTGCAAAATTAAGTGTGATTTTGAATCTGATCTGCTTCACCAGCAGTGGGTTTTTGGATGTATGTGGTCTCTCTAAGAGATACTTTGGGTCAACTTCAGAGTATCCCTGTTGTGGAAGGCTGCATTGCTGAGTCCCTTGTCCAGACCCCTGTGGAGAAGGCCCTTCACAGTAGCCCCCTGTGCTAGCAAAGACTCTTTATCAGCTGTCCACTTTAGGAGCTGCTATTTCCCCAGAAGGAGAAGAGTGACTGCTTGCTAAATGAAACCACTGTGCTCACGTGGTCTGCATCCACACATTTAAATCTCATAACATCATGCCCATTTCTAGATGAAAACTGCCACCCCAGGAGGCACAGAACCTTGCATGGCTCTCTCTGGCACTAAAGCCACACAATAAACCCTTTTCTCCCAGCAGTAATCACGGGCCACCCTGACTGTGTCTTTCACTGTTATTTGGGCCACTTTATCAACAAGGAGGGTCTTTCTAGGGCAATGTGAGGGGCTCCTGAAGTGCTGTCTGTGGGTGGCTACCCAGGAAAGCCATGCCTCAATGGCTTCCTCCTCTCCTGAGTGTTGGAGGGGCCTGAGGGGTTGATAACCGCCTGTCAAAAATGACCTTGAGATTCAGGCCCCTAGAAGTTTCCACAAAGCAAAGGATCCCCCCTCTTTTGCCTTTTCACTTCATTTATCACACACCATCTTGTTTGAGGAAGAAGAGAGATGAGCTTGCATGAAGTTCCCCATTTGAAAGGAGGGGAAAAGGAGGGGACAGGAGCACCCTACGGAGGGAAGATTTGCAGGGACTTCCCCCGGTGGTCCAGTGGTTAGACCTCCACAATTTCACTGCCAAAGTCATGGGTTCAATCCCTAGTTTTGGAACTAAGATCCTGCAAGCCACACAGTGTGAAAAAAGAAAAAGAGGATTTGCAACAGTTGGGAAGTGCAGGGCAAGAGCCAGTGTTTCCATGAACTAACTACTATTTCTAGTAAGGAAGCACATGGATCACAGATAACGGATGTAAAAGGATTTGCTATTAAAATGTTAGTTGTGATTATTTATACACTTTTACTGATCCAAAAAAGCTTGTTGCATCCATCAAAATTGTTAGACCGCTTGGTCTGTTTGCAGTGAACGATCCTTACAGTTTGTAACCAGTTCTGAGCGGGGCCCTCTGTTCTTCTGAGGGCTCTCTGGGTTTCCAGACACAGTCGGAATGTCAAGAAAAGAAGCATTTGTTGTCAGGTTCAATGGCTCAGGCATAAGATCTGACTCTTACTTTTGAGATATTTTTATCCAAAGTTACCAAATCTTAAACGTTGTCGCATTCAAACTCACAAACCCTGAATGCTTAGGAGTCCCTACCCACTCGGGAAATATAGGAAGAGGACAAAGATATGAGTTTGGTGAAAACAATCTTTGTTGTCCTGGAGTCATTGGTAGTCACAGATAACTCACTGCCAGAATGACTGCAGCCTGAGGGGAGCAGGGGCTGACCCCATAAAGGAGCCTTAATCTCATACAGCCCTGCTTTTGACCCTGGACCCAGAAGCTGCACAGATGGCCTCATTAACATTGGAACATCATTGAGACATCCTAATAAAACCAGTCTTGGAATTAACCTCAGGTTAGAATGTCACTTTGACAGGTAGCAACTACCTGCATTAGCACTTTGGAGCTGGGGTAGGTTATGATGCCAGCAGGAGAGCCTGAGCAACAGCACCCAGACACCCAATGTCTTCTTCCACCCATGCTGAGATGGATTTAATTCTTCATCCTCTTGTATGGTCTTATCCAGTGATTGCTGATAAGCTGATTCTTTGGGGGTTGGCGTGGGAGAGCCCTGATATGGAACACTTGCTGATTCCCATAGTCTAAATACTCCCCCCATGGCCAGTTTCAGCTTATCAATAGTTTAATAATTGGTGTACCAAGTTTCTGAATATCTAACAATCAGTTCTCAGAAGCCAGCCCTCACTAGCTCCAGCATTTGACCCAAAGTATTTAAGAGAGATCTACCCATGTGTTTCTCATGTGGTCTTCCTTAGATGTTCACTCACTCATCCAGTGCTCATGCCCTCTGCAAATATCTAATGAATGCTGTATTGTTTTTTTTTTTAATTGCTGCTCTAACAAAATACTACAAGATAAATAGCTTAAGACAGTTTATTAGCTCACAATCCTGTTGGTCACAAGTTCAGCATAGTGTGGCTGAATTCTCTGCTCAGGGTCTCACCAGGCTAAAATCAAGGTATCAGCAGGGCTGTGGTTCCCTCCTACCTGGGACTCAAGGTCCTCTTCCTGGTTCACTGACTTTTGATAGAAATTTATTTTCTTCTCTTGCTCTCCAATGTGGCATCCTCCAGAAGGGCCCCAGCAACAGAGAATAGATGATTCTCTTGATTCTAATTTCTCTGACTTCCTTTTTTGCCACATCTCTCTCTGACTCTTCTGCCTTCCTCTTCTTTTTCTAAGGGCTCATGTGATATATGGGCCCTTCCAGATATCCAGGGTAATCTCGCTAGGTTAAAGTCAGTAATCTTAATTATATCTGCAAAATTCCTTTTGCTATTCACAAGGGGGTAAAGGTCATGGAAGCCAAAATTCTGCCTACAGATGCCAACCATGTACCAATCACTGTCCTTGGCATTTGGGAAATCTCAGTGGACAAAACAGACAAAATGTCCTGCCTTCATGGAACTTACATTCTAAACTAGGGGTATAAAACACTCAAGGCCCTCGGCCATATATATACCTTCATAGTTCAGATTTCTTTTGCTTGAGTGTTAATTAAATTTCTGCCTTATTCCCTCCTCTAACCAGGGAGGCCCAAGAATTTCTGGAGAAGTATGAAGGAGCCTTGGGAAAGGGCAAAGGCAAGCGACTCTACGCCTATAGGATGCTGATGGCTAAGGTGTGTGGTTCGGAGGCTGCAAACCTATGCGAGGAGTTGCTCAGTTCCTGACCATCGCAGGCACCTGCCCGGCTTCACAGCTTGTGTCCACCTCCCCCAGAATCCTGAGTCTGAGGTCCAGTCAGTCATTCTAATTGATCCAGGAATGAAACCAACTGTTCATTTCTCTCTGATTAACTGTGAGGGCTTCAATATACTGGAGACTTGTTTCCCCTCCAGTGAAGAACTAAACTCACAGAATTAATGGTGTTGAATCTACTGGGATCTTATTTTCCAAGCCCCCAAATCAAGACTTTGGTTTGGTGGAGACCCAGAAGGGCCATGGTTTAATCAGAGTCATACAGAAGACAGTGATGTCAACAGGGCGTCAAGGACAGTTCTGGTGTGTTATGTCATAACCTGGGCTTCTGATTCAAGCTAAAGTAACGACCTCTAATTGGATATTTAACTATGAAACTATGGAAGTATCTTTCCTTTACCTACTGATCTGAAAAACTATCATTTTCATTCATTTAATTCTTATATAGGGCCTTTTTTGGAACTTTTATTTGAATTCATCATTTCAACTATTGATTCAGTCTAATGGCTCATAAGACTTCCTCTTTTTACCTTTCTTTCTCAAAAATGTCTTGGCCAGTCTTTCCAATGTTTCCATTTGCATTTTGTTATGTTTTATTAGCATTGTTTTTTTCCATATGCAATTTTAAAATCACTTTGCCAATTTCCAGAATAGTCCATTGAGATTTTGATTGGAAATTTTTTTTAATGTAGTCAATTTTATTCTCCTTAAACCACAAAATAGAGTGGAAATTTTTTTAATCTTTGATTTAATTTGGGAAAACTTATCTGTAGAATATCCAGTCTTCACATCTAAGAATATCATAATTTCTCAAGCTTTAGTTTTATATCCTTCAGCAAAGTTTGTCATTTTCTTCATATAGATCTTTTCTATGTTATATGTTATTTCTACAAAATTTATATTTTGGTTGCTTTTGTGAATGAGATCATTTTTCCTTTTATTTAATAACTAGATATTGCTGGTATGCAGGAAAACTGTATATTTGAATATTCATTTTTAATCTGCTTCCTCTATTGTACTTCCTTATTAGCTTTAATCATTTTCATCTAATTGTGTATGTAAAGATATTTTTCTTGAGTTCTAAGTCACTCCTGTCCTGAACTGCAGATTAGCAATAATAGAACAGTTTCAGTCGATGATGGTGATCATAAGTCTCTTTGCTTTTCCATTACTTTAATGAAAAGACTCCAATGTTTCACATTAGATTGATGAGAGTTGTTACCTTGACAACTTTGAAATAGATTCTTTCTCACAATAAGAAATTATCCTTTTATTTCTAGTTTAATAAGACTTCCATTTTATTGGAATTTCCAAATAGATGTTCAATTCAGTTTAGTTTAGTTGCTCAGTTGTGTCCAACTTTTTGCGACCCCATGGACTGCAAAACGCCAGGCTTCCCTGTCCATCACCAACTCCCGGAGCTTGCTCAAACTCGTGCCCATTCAGTCAGTGATGCCATCCAACCATCTCATTCTCTGTCATCCCCTTCTCCTCCTGCCTTCAATCTTTCCTAGCATCAGGGTCTTTTCCAGTGTCAGTTCTTTGCATCAGGTGGCCAGAGTATTGGAGCTTCAGCTTCAGCAACAGTCCTTACAATGAATATTCAGGACTGATTTCCTTTAGGACTCACTGGTTTGATTTCCTTGCAGTCCAAGGGACTCTCAAGCATCTTCTCAAACACCACAGTTCAAAAGCATCAGTTCTCCCATGCTCAGCTTTCTTTATGGTCTAACTCTTACATCCATACATACATCCATCCATACATAACCATAGCTATGGTTTTTCCAGTATAGTCAAAACCATAGCTTTGACTAAACATACCTCCTTTGTCAGTAAAGTAATGTCTCTGCTTTTTAATATGCTGTCTAGGTTTGTAATAGCTTTTCTTCCAAGGAGCAGACATCTTTTAATTTCATGGCTGCTGTCACTATCTGCAGTGATTTTGGATCCCAAGAAAATAAAGTCTGTCACTGTTTCCACTGTTTCCCCATCTATTTGCCATGAAGTGGTGGGACCAGAAGCCATGGTCTTAGTTTTTTGAACGTTGAGTTTTAAACCAGCTTTTTCACTCTACTCTTTCACTTTCATCAAGAGGTTCTTTAGTGTTTCTTCACTTTCTGCCATAAGGGTGGTGTCATCTGCATATCTGAGGTTATTGATATTTCTCCCAGCAATCTTGATTCCAGCTTGTGCTTCTTCCAGCCCAGCATTTCTCATGATGTACTCTGCATGTAAGTTAAATAAGCAAGGTGGCAATATACAGCCTTGATGTACTCCTTTCCCAATGTGGAACCAGTCCGTTGTTCCATGCCTGGTTCTAACTGTTGCTTCTTGACCTGCATACAGATTTCTCAAGAGGCTGGTCAGGTCATCTGGTATTCCCATCTCTTTAAGAATGTTCCACAGTTCATTGTGATCCACACAGTCAAAGGCTTTGGCAGGGTCAATAAAGCAATAGATGTTTTCCTGGAACTCTCTTTCTTTTTCAATGATCCAACAGATGTTGGCAATTTGATCTCTGGTTCCTCTGCCTTTTCTAAATCCAGCTTGAACATCTGGAAGTTCTCTGTTCACATACTATTGAAATCTGGCTTGGAGAATTTTGAGCATTGCTTTGCTAGCATGTGAGATGAGTGCAATTGTGTGGTAGTTTGAACATTCTTCAGCATTGCCTTTCTTTGGTATTGGAATGAAAACTGAGCTTTTCCAGTCCTGTGGCCACTGCTGAGTTTTGCAAATTTGCTGGCATATTGAATGAGGTACTTTAATAGCATCATCTTTTAGGATTTGAAATAGCTCAGCTGGAATTCCAACACCTCTTACTAGCTTTGTTCATAGTGATACTTCCTAAGATAAATAGATGTTAGATTTTGTTAAATACCTTTCCCATCTGTTCACAAACTTAGTTTTATCAGGCACATCTGATTTTCAAGTATTTTATTTATAATTTTTACATAAAATTTCACAAGATTGATTGAGTTTATGTGTGCACACACACACATGCATGCTATCTTGGCATATTTTAATATTAGGGTTGTACTTGCTTTGTAGCATTAAAGGAATAGCATTACCTCCCTTTTATGCTGTAAATAAGCTTGAGGAGCATGATTTTTTTTTTTTTTTTTTGAAAATTGAGAGATGGCCTCCTCAAAAGTATACAGGTCAGGGAGCATTTTATAGAGTATCTTGATAATTTTTTAATGTTTTTCCGATTGGGGTAGTCAAGTTTTAACTTCTTCTTGGGGTCATTTTGATATTTTTTATCTTCCCAGACTTGATCCTTTCATTAAGAGTTTCATATGTATTAACAGAAAATTGCATATAGATAGTCTCATAATTTTTGTAATTACATTTTATATATGTTGAGTTTAAATCTTTTTTATCCCTAATATTAATTTTTCTTCCTTTTCTGTTATAGTTGCCTGACAACTACCTATGGGTCACATTAATTTTTATCTAAAAACCATCTATCGCTTAACAACTGCACACTCAGAATTTTCTTCTCAACTGAGGAACGTGTTCTTCAAATATGTCTGATAAATGATCTAATTTGTGTCTGTTCAAACAGTTCCAGCTTTTTCACTGGGAGAAGGATGGCTGCCAATTCCTCACTCTTTGTATTTACTTTCCCTCATGATTTTTAATTCTCTGCTTACTCTCTCTTTGCATCTCAGAAATTTCTCAGGTTTATTTTCAATATCATTGGATCAATTTTCTTTTGTTTCAATTAAAGTATAATGTTTATTTTCATTCTATTACTGAACTTTTAGCAATCTTGCAATCAATTCTTCCATACTTCACCTGTATTCTTTTATTTTCCAGCCACAAGGCTTGTGGGATCTTAGTTCCCTGGACCAAGGATTGAACCCACTCCTTCAGCAGTGAAAATGCAGAGTCCTAAGCCACTGGGCTGCCAGGGAATTCTGCCCCGCGCCACACACACCCCATATTCTTTTTTAAAACTCTAATTGCCATCCTGTACTTTAGAAGCCATGTTTTTTGTATCCTGCTAAGAATATTGATGGTGTAGAAAATGGTAACCCACTCTAGTATTCTTGCCTGGGAAATCTCATGGACAGAGAAGCATGGAGGGCTATAGTCTATGGGGTCACAAAGAGTTGGACATGGCTGAGTGGCTAAGCACATATACAAGCAAGAATACTGAACCATCTCTCAAAATTTAATCATACATCCTGGAGGAGATACTTTCTAAAAACCTCAGAGAAAGGGATCTCTTTTTCCTTGTTTTGCACACTATTTCTCAGGCTTCACTGGTTGTTTTTGGTTATTCAGATTCGGACATCATCCACAGGCAGAATGTACCTGTGTCTCATTTGACTGCTGTTTGAAATCTTTTCTCCTATATACAGCCGAAGAGCAAGATGACACACACTAGCCAGGAACCCCGTCCGAGGGGGCAACTACCATCTCACACAGTTCTGAGTTTGTGGTCTTCTCCCGCCCACACCTAGGCTCAGTTTTCTGATGTTCTAAATCAATGAAGGATAAGAGTTTCAATGCTGAGCTTCTCCCAGGCCTCTCTCTGCCTATGCCCCCCACCTCCAGGCATCACTTTTAGGCTGAGATGCCCTCAGCCTTGAGGGGCTGCAAGTGGTTGCCAAGTGACCAGACTGGCAGACTGTGTCTCCAAGGGCCTCACTTGGCAACATTCATTACTCCATTGATCCTCAGCCTTGCAAAGCTATATTTTATACTGATTTTATCAGCACCCTGACAGAGGATCTGTCTCTCAGGGGAGGACTGACATTAATAAAGCTTATGAGACAAATATATAAAATCAAATACCAGCTTACTAATTTACAAGGAGGAATAACCAATGCAAGAACTGAAAAATTTGAAGTCCATATCAACAGTGTCCTTTATTTTTGATAGTACAGTTATGTGCTGTGCTTAGTTGCGCAGTCGTGTCTGACTCTTTGCAACCCCATGGACTGTAGCCCGCCAGGTTCCTCTGTCCATGAGATTCTCCAGGCAAGAATACTGGAGTGGATTACTATGCCCTCCTCCAGGGGATCTTCCCAACCCAGGTCTCCCACACTGCAGGCAGATTCTTTACCATCTGAGCCACCAGGGAATCCCAGTACAGTTTTATGGGAAGCTAAACAATAATCCCAGGCTTCCCAAGTGGCTCGGTGGTAAAGAATCCACTGGAGGAGACTCAGGTTCAACCCCTCGGTCTGGAAGATCCCCTGAAGTAGGAAATGGCAACCCACTCCAGTATTCTTGCTTGGGAAATTCCATGGACAGAGCCTGGTGGGCTGCCGTACATGGGGTTGTCAGACATGACTTAACATGCACACATGAATTATTATTCCAATTCTAATCTACTAATTTGCAGTGAAAAAAAATTACTGCCATAGAAATAAAAATATTCACAGCCCAGGTGATGGGCAAATGCTTGCCTTATAGACAGACCTGCATAAGAAGCCAAATAAACCAAAGATGGTTTTCAAGCACAGAATCAGAACTAGGAAAGGTAGAAGAAGCAATGGGATTGGGGTAGCCAGTGTCCCCACATCCCTGCTCATCTTAGGAAGATCTTTGCCATTATTATGAATCTGTCCTTTGCTGATGGTGGGTCCCTCTTCTCCTTGGCATCTGTGACCATCTCCCTTCTGACAGGTGGTTTCCTTCCTTATACAGTAATTATCCAATAACTATATAGCCAAAGCCTTTACATCTGGAAGTCCATCTGGTTCCTTCAGATAAATTTTCCCTTTTATGCTTTAGTGAATTTACAAAGGAAAATCTCATTTCCTTCATGAACAAGTTCTTCTGAGACCTTTGTAACAATAGAAACTGATCTTAGAATTTTCTCTGTACTTCATCTTTGCCTGCTATTTTCTAGAAGTTTTTTTAAAAATTCCAAATGGATTTATTTTCAGGGGGAGGACTGTTGAAGAGCATCCCCTGAAAGAGTTGACAGATTTTCATGCAGCCAGCAGACAGCTGCTCAGGTTTCTGACTGGTAAAAAGTGAGTGTTGGATCTGGAGTAGACCCTGGAAAGGGACATAATGCCTTCCTAACTAATGTTAGCAGGGATAAAAAAAATAAAAACAAAAAACAGGCTGCCATTTCAGTGGAAGAAGAGTGGGAAACCTGGGGCTGAGATCTCTTTACCACTGCCTTCAGTCTTATAGTTTAACAACAGTTCCTATCAGATTTAGGCATGCGACTGTCTGCCAGTTGTAGGTGTGAGATTTTTTTTTCCCTTGAATTTTTGGTTTTAGATGAAGGAAGTTATATAAGAGTTTGCTAAACCAATTTGATTCCCCAAATCAGAAATTAAAAATAGACTTTCTAAGTTTATATGTAAACTGTCCAAACCTGAAATTTTATCAGCATTATAGAAAATTGCAAGATATTGTGTTGCCCTGGCTTCTCTCTCACTCACACCTAACTTTGAAAGTGATGATGTGAGCATCCACCTCAGACAGCCTGGTCTCAATAGCTCCAACGTGACAGCCTCCCTCACCTGTTGACCTCGTGTTAACATGTCAGCATCCACATGCACCTCCAAGCCCCAAAGGAGCATGTTAATAAACTGAAGGTGTTGTCTGTTTAATTTCAGAAATGGGTCAAGTTTAAAAGAGACTTTGATAATTTCAAGACTCAATGTATCCCCTGGGAAATGAAGATCAAGGACATTGAAAGTGAGTATTTTGGTGTCACTGTTTTTAGTTGGTTTGCTGAAGGGTTTTCCAAGGGTTTGGACTGTGTTCTGGACCAACTGGTTAGTTTATCATAGGTTCTATTGTATTAGAAAAAGGAATGGGCTTTTGACAAGTTAGACCAGAATTTAAATTGTGCTTCTTCACTTTCTGATTGTAGGAACTCAGGCAGATCGGTCCTTTTTATTAAAAAAAAAAAAAAAAAGAGAGAGAGAGAGAGATGTGTGTTCCACAGACTGACATGAAGATTGTATCCATCACACACACACACACACACAGTGCTTGGCAGTGTTACCACCCTCCTCCTGCAGCACTTACACCCACTGTGGTCTTCTCTGCAGGTCACTTTGGCTCTTCGGTGGCATCATATTTCATCTTCCTCCGATGGATGTATGGAGTTAACCTTGTCCTTTTTGGCTTAATATTTGGTCTAGTCATAATCCCAGAGGTAAGAAAAGAACTGCCTATAACTCTGGATAGTGTTATGAGGCTTATCATGACTTCCATCTTCATTTATATGAAACAAATACTCTGTTTTACAAAGACTCCATCATTTGTTTTTAATTTGAGGCTCACATCAATTGCCCAGAGAACCCAGTACGAAGAATGCAACCAGAATACTTGCATGTCTGAATGAATGTGTGGACCCTACATTTTTCTACCTTTTATTTTACTTTGAGATTAGTCAAGAATTAATACTTCAGTGAGGTGTTTTCTTTTACCCTGAAAAAAAAAGAGACAGAGAATGCATTACATTATAATTTATTACCCCAAAGAAACCCTACCTTTGAACAGCACTTCTCACTGCTCTCCCAGATACAATCTTATTATGGATGTAGGTAGATCCTTACCTATAAATGAGTAATAGAGAGACAAAAAATGAGCAAATGACCTGTGCAAATCTACATGATAAACTTGTGGTGACTGAGATCCCAGGTTTCCAGAGTGCTGTCCTGGGACCCTTTCCAGGGGTGACTGTGGTCCACTAGCACTCAGCACAGTAATTGCTATTGTCCCGTCTGAACCTCCTGGCACTAGTGCTGGGTACACTAGTGGATTACCTCTACAGCTTAGAGGGTAATGATATTTATGAATTTAGCAGTTTTTCTTCCAGATTTATTAATCAGCTCTATGATAGGTTACTGATTCCTACTTTATTACAAATAATTCCATGAGAATATTAGAGTCAATTCTATCTGTAGTCACATCCTTGGGAAACTTTCCTGAATATCTATTTCTCATGAAATTAAAAGACTTCCGCAGAATGTTAATTAAATCAAATTAGTTAGAAAACATTGAGGATCTATTATAATAGTATTAATACTTGGTAGGAAAGGAGTGTTATATTACTTGCAAAACCATTGAATTCTTTTCTACATTACCTAGAGTGCACACCTGAAAATCAAGGATTATGAGTCAGTCCACTTTGTCCTATAGCCTTAAGCCAGTGTCACTCTCCCATACAAAGAAAAGGATTATAACCTTCTGGAAAGTGTATGCAAATGCTCTTGAAACAAATCTGGTTCTCTTCAAGTGGAAAATATTGTCAGAAGTTAAGTTTCACTTCTCCTCTCCATAACCTAGGAAGTTAGAGTTTTCTGCAGTAGTCAGTGAGGAATTTTATCTTCACAGACTCTTTGCTTTTTTCTTGGGAGTTTTTGATTCCAAACGGATTTACTTCCATGAGAAGAGAGTACATTTAAATGCTGTAAACCTATGAGACATCTCTAGAGTTTTGCTGTACAATGGTCCAAGAAGGCTGTGTGTTAGGGAAGTTGAATAATTTTTAAAATACTGAGGATTTTTTCTTCTCAAAGAAGACCTTACATCTTGTATAATTTATGTAAATTAATATAATTTATAAGTATTTCATATCCAGTGGACATTTGTTTGAAAACAATGAAAATTTAGTGATTGGTGCTTTCCAGTGAAGACGGCAAGACCTTAACTGTCCAGGCAAGAGTACCTTGATTTGATTGGCGGGTGTTTAGGAAGCTGTATTGGAATAGGATGGAAGAAAGAAGAGAGAGAGAGAGACAGGGAAAGAATAGAACAGAGGACTTGATGACAGGTTGGACAACCACAGATGAGAATGTAGAGTATCTCAAAATGCCCTCAATTAGGGTAGTGGGTCCGTCTAGTCAAGGCTATGTTTTTTCCAGTGGTCATGTATGGATGTGAGAGCTGGACTATAAAGAAAGCTGAGTGCCGAAGAATTGATGCTTTTGAACTGTGGTGTTGAAGATTCTTGAGAGTCCCTTGGACTGCAAGGAGATCCAACCAGTCCATCCTAAAAGAGATCAGTCTTAGGTGTTCATTGGAAAGTCTGATGTTGAAGCTGAAACTCCAATACTTTGGCCACCTGATATGAAGAGCTGACTCACTTGAGAAGACTCTGATGCTGGGAAAGATTGAGGGCAGGAGAAGAGGAAGACAGAGGATGAGATGGTTGGATGGCATCACCGACTCAATGGACATTGGTTTGGGTGGACTCTGGGAGTTGGTGATGGACAGGGAGGCCTGGCGTACTGCGGCTCATGGGGTCGCAAAGAGTTGGACACAACTGAGCAACTGAACTGAACTAAACTGAATGGTGTTTCTCAAAGAGCAGAAAGTTGTAATTTTGATGAAGTTCAAATTATCACTTGAAAAGATATCTATTTACTTATCCTGGCTGTGCTGGGCTTCATTGCTACACATGGGCTTTCTCTCACTGCGAGCTGGGGCTACTCTGGTTGCCATGCAAGGGCTTCTCATTGTGATGGCTTCTGTTGCTGCAGGGCTTAGGCTCTAGGCATGCGGGCTTTAGTAGCTGTGGTGCTTGGCTTCAGTAGTTGCCGCTTGTGGACCCCAGAGTGCATGCTCATTAGTTGTGGCACATGGGCTCAGTTGCCCTGAAGCATGTAGGATCTTCCCAGACCAGGGATCGAACCAGTGTCCTTGTATTTCAAGCTGAATTCTTAACCACTGAACCACCAGGGAAGCCACAGATTAATTACTTTTTTTTAATGATTCATGTTTTTTGTGTCCAGTCTAAGAAGTCTTCGTCTATCTTTGGTTGACAGAACCCTAAAATGACCCCCAGTGACCCACACTTGTGTAGAATTTCCTTCTCTTGAATATGGACTGGACCTGTGAATTTGGTGAAACTTTATGGTGATGAAATTTTACCCCTATGTTAAATGCTCCTATGGAAGGCAGGCATCTCAGATTGCCCCCAATGATCCCCCTTTCCTGATATCATGCCTTTGTATAATCCCCTCACTTGAGTAAAGGCTAGACTTTGTGGCTTGCTTTTAACAAATAGAATATAACCCAAATAACAAACTGTCACTTACAGGACTAGCTTATAAAAAACCATGACTTCCATCTGGCATTCTCTCTTGATTCCCTTCTTGGCTCACATGATTTGATGAAGCAATCTGCCAGACTGGAGAAGCCCACTGGCAAGGAACTGATGTGACCTTTGGACAAGAGCCAGTAAGGAACTGTGACCCTCAGTCCAACAACCCACGAGGAACTAAATCTTGCCAGTAACCATGTTAGGTAATCTGGAATCAGATCCTCCCCACCAGGCCTACAGATGAGACTAAAGGACCCAGATAAACCAAACCCAGGTTCCTGACCTGCAGAAACCAAGAGACAGTTGTATGGTAATTTGATGCACAGCAGCAGACGTCGGATCCAGTTCCCCAGGGGATCCTAGTGTGCAGCCAGGGTGTACATTGCTGGTGTACATTAATTAATTAAACTAAATAATTCTTTAAAATACCTTGTAAGTTCTGCTCTAGGATTCACATAGGCAGCACTCAAGGATTATGAGTTAGTCCACTTCGTCCTATATTCTCAAGCCATTGTCACTCTCCAGTACAGAGAAGCCTCATATTGATACTTCTTCTAAACATAACTATTAAAAATTTCAGATATTTAGAAAGGTATAAAGAATGAGCCCATTCACCTTCTATTAAGTTTAAGAATAAAAAGTTATATGCACATTAAAGTCCTCCATCTGCTTCTCCCCAATTGTATTACCCACAAAATTCTTACATGTAATCAGTCTCCTGAACTTTCCATTTCAATTTACATGTTAACATATATTGGCTTAAAGTTAAATAACATGGTTTCTTGTCTTTTTTAATCACTCATGTATCTGAAGTTATATTCCCTTTTACATGATAGTGTAATTTTTTTCCTCTTTCATTTACACTGAAGGTTTGTCTCTTTTAGTTATTTTATTAAATAAACAACTCGCTTTGTTGATTCTCTGGCATGTCTTTTTTTTAATTCATGTTGAGGAGGACATAATTTACATATTGTAAACTTCACTCTTTTAAAGTATACAGTTTGATAAGTTTTGACAAATATATAGAGTCAAGTAACTATCACCACAACTCTATCACCCAGAAAGTTCCGCATTGTCCCCTTTGCAAGAAATCTCTCCTTACCTCCAGCCCTTGACGAGCAGTGATCTAATTTTTGACCCTAAATTTTTGCCTTTTCCAGAATATCATATGAATAGAATCATGCACTCTGTAGCTTTTTTGTGCCTGGCCTCTTTCATTTAGCACAGTGTCAATGAGATTCATCCGTGTTGTTGCATGTATCAAATAGTTTGTCCCTTTATTGCTGAGTAATATCCTGTTGTTGGAGAAGGCAATGGCACCCCACTCCAGTACTCTTGCCTGGAAAATCCCATGGATGGAGGAGCCTGGTAGGGTGCAGTCCATGGGGTCGCTAAGAGTCAGACACGACTGAGCGACTTCACTTTCACTTTTCACTTTCATGTACTGGAGAAGGAAATGGCAACCCACTCCAGTGTTCTTGCCTGGAGAATCCCAGGGACGGGGGAGCCTGGTGGGCTGCCATCTATGGAGCTGCACAGAGTAGGACACGACTGACGCGACTTAGTAGTCATATCCTATTGTATGGATGTTCCATAGTTTGTTATCTGTTCACCAGTCCATGAATATTTGGGTTGTTTCCAGCTGAGGACTATGATGAGGACTACTGTAAACATTCACCTTTCAGGCCTGTGTCTTATGTATCTCTATTTTCTACATCCCTAATTTCTACTCATAAACTAATAGTTTCTTTCCTGCTCATGTCTTTCTTTGAGTTTGTATTAGTTATCTATTGCTGAGTAAGAAAGGTATCCCGAAATTTTTACCAAAAAAACAAACATTTATTTCACAATTTCTGTGGATTAGAAGGGGCTTATCCAAGGTGTTATGAAAACCAGGTGGTATTCTGTTTCTTAAACTAGGTAGTCTATATACACTAGTTAATTTTCTTTTCATTATGATCAGATATATATACATATACATATATATATACTATTTTATATACAATATATTTCCCAATAAGAATATAAATTTTAAAGCAAGCAAAAAGAACTAGGAGTGAATTACCTAAAAACTATGAACCTATAAATTAAAAAACAAATGTTACATTAAATACTAAACAATAAAGCCTGTGTTAGTAAAAATCATGAGCAATATGGAAAGCCCATCCCAGCACTTTTCAACTTTATTTTCAAACTTCTACCTAATGCAATAAGTAAAGAAAAATAAACTTATACATTTTATGCAAAAAATACAAAATTCTTTAAATTTGCAGATGATATTATCATATACCCCCAAAGTACCAATGAGTGCATCAAAAGTTTCTTGAATTAATAAAAAAATATATGCGGATGACTAGAGTCATTTTTTCTTTTTCATACTGTTCATGGGGTTCTCAAGGCAAGAATACTGAACTGGCTTGTCATTTCCTTCTCCAGTGGACCATGTCAGAGCTCTCCCCCATGACCAGTCCATCTTGAGTAGCCCTACATGGCATAGCTCATAGTTTCATTGAGTCAGACAAGGCTGTGGTTCACGTGATCAGTTTGATTCATTTTCTGTGATTGTGGTTTTCATTCTGTCTGTCCTCTGATGGATAAGGATAAGAGGCTTATGGAAGCTTCCTGATGGGAGAGACTGACTGTGGGGGAAACTGGGTCTTGTTCTGATGGGCAGGGCCATGCTCAGTAAAACTTTAATCCAACTTCCTGTTGATGGGAGGAGCTGTGTTCCCTCCCTGTTGTTTGACCTGAGGCCAAACTATGGTGATGGAGGTAATGAAGGTATGGAGGTAATGAAGATAATCGTGACCTCCTTCAAAAGATCCTGTGCAGGGGCTGCCGCATTCAGTGCCCCGACCCTGTAGCAGGCCACTGCCGACCCACACCTCTGCTGGAGGCTCCTAGACACTCACTGGCAAGTCTGGTTCATTCTCTTGCGGAGTCACTGCTCCTTTCTCCTGGGTCCTGGTGCATACAAGGTTTTGTTTGTGCCCTCCAAGAGTTTGTTTCCCCAGTCTTTTGTATGTTCTGGCACCTCTATGGTGGGGTTAATGGCAACCTCCTCCAAGAGGGCTTATGCCATACCCAAGTCTGCTGTACCCAGAGCCCCTGCTTCTGAGGCAGGCCACTTCTGACCTATACCTCCACAGGAGACACTCAAACACTCAAAGGAAGGTCTGGCTCAGTCTCTGTAGGGTCTCCTGGTGTACACATGGTTTTGTTTGAGCCCTCCAGGCATCTCTGATGGCTATGGGGTTTGATTCTAAACATGATTTCGCCCCTCCTACCATCTTGCTGGGGCTTCTCCTTTGCCCTTGGACGTGGGGTATCTTTTTTGGGTGGGATCCAATGCTGTCCAAGCCAGGCTTAAGCAATATGTGAACCATGAACTTCTAGATGTTCAAGCTGGTTTTACAAAAGGCAGAGGAATCAGAGATCAAATTTCCAACATCCTCTGGATCATCAAAAAAGCAAGAGAGTTCAAGAAAACATCTATTTCTGTTTTATTGACTATGCCAAAGACTTTGACTATGTGGATCACAATACACTGTGGAAAATTCTGAAAGAGATGGGAATACCAGACCACCTGACCTGCCTCTTGAGTAACCTGTATACAGGTCAGGAAGCAACAGTTAGAACTGGACATGGAACAACAGATTGGCTCCAAGTAGGAAAAGGAGTACGTCAAAGCTGTATATTGTCACCCTGCTTATGTAACTTATATGCTGAGTACATCTTGAGAAATGCTGGGCTGGAAGAAGCACAAGCTGGAATCAAGATTGTCAGGAGAAATATCAATAACTTCAGATATGCAAATGACACCAACCTTATGGCAGAAGGTGAAGAACTAAAGAGCCTCTTGATAAAAGTGAAAGAGGAGAGTGAAAAAGTTGGCTTAAAGCTCAACATTCAGAAAACTAAGATCATGGTATCCGGTCCTATCACTTCATGGCAAATATATTGGGAAACAGTGGAAACAGTGGCTGACTTTATTTTTCTGGGCTCCATAATCACTGCAGATGGTGACTGCAGCCATGAAATTAAAAGATGCTTGATCCTTGAAAGGAAAGTTATGACCAACCTAGACAACATATTAAAAAGCAGAGACATTACTTTGCCAACAAAGGTCCATCTAGTTAAGGCTATGGTTTTCCAGTGGTCATGCATGGATGTGAGAGTTGGACTATAAAGAAAGCTGAGTGCCAAAGAATTGATGCTTTTGAATTATGGTGTTGGAGAAGACTTTTGAGAGTCCCTTGGACTGCTAGGAGATCCAACCAGTCCATCCTAAAGGAGATCAGTCCTGGATGTTCACTGAAGGGCCTGATGTTGAAGCTGAAACTCCAATACTTTGGCCACCTGATGAGGAGAGCTTACTCATTTGAAAAGACCCTGATGCTGGGAAAGACTGAGGGCAGGAGGAGAAGGGGATGACAGAGGATGAGATGGTTGGATGGCATCACCAACACAATGGACATGGGTTTTGGTGGACTCCAGGAGTTGGTGATGGGCAGGGAGGCCTGACTTACTGCGGTTCATGGGGTCGCAAAGAGTCAGACACAACAGAGCGACTGAACTGAACTGAACATTCTCCTATCAACAGTTATTCAGCAGCGAGTTGTAATTTTGGAGTTCTCCCAGAAGATTTGGACTGTAAAGAAAGCTGAGCACCAAAGAATCGACACTTTTGAGCTGTGGGGTTGGAGAAGACTCTTGAGAGTCCCTTGGATGGCAAGGAGATCAAACCAGTCAATCTCAAAGGAAATCACTCCTGAATATTCATTGTAAGAACTGATGCTGAAGCTGAACCTACAATACTTTGGCCACCTGATGCGAAGAGCTGACTCACTGAAAAAGACCCTGATGCTGGGAAAGATTGAGAGCAGGAGGAGAAGGCGACAACAGAGGATGAGATGATTGGATGGCATCACCGTATGATGGGCATGGGTTTGAGCAAGCTTCAGGAGTTGGTGGTGGACAAGGAAGCCTGCATGCTGCAGTCCATGGGGTCACAAAGAGTTGGACATGACTGAGGGACTGAACTGAACTGAGAGTCATTTTAAATAAACATCAGTGATATTTTCTACATTCTCAGTATCAAGTTTGAAATTAAATTTAAAATGTTCATACTCAAAATAGTAATAAATCTATAAAATAACTAGCAATAAATTTAACAAAGTAGATTTCTATGAGGAATACTATAAAGCAAGGCAGGACAAAAATATCACCAAATAAACAGGAGGCACATTCGTGGAAGGTAAGGCTTAATATCATTAAAAAAAGATCAATTCTTTCTAAATCAATACATAAATTTAATATAATTCTGATTTTTTAATAAATAGCAATGTGAATCAAGGCATGTATATAGATAGATAGATAGATAACAGAATTATGTACACCCAGAGAGCAAATTAAAAAGCAGAGATATCATTTTGCTGACAAAATGATACCACCAGGTCCATATAGTGAAAGCTACGGTTTTTCCAGTAGTCACATACAGATGTGAGAGTTGGACCATAAGGAAAGCTGAGCGCTGAAGAATTGATGCTTTTGAATTGTGGTGCTGGAGAAGACTCTTGAGAGTCCCTCAGACTGCCACGAGATCAAACCAGTCAATCTCAAAGGAAATCACTCCTGAATACTCACTGGAAGGACTGTTGCTGAAGCTGAAACTCCAATACTTTGGCCCCCTGATGCAAAGAGCTGACTCATTGGAAAAGACCTTGATGCTGGGAAAGATTGAGGGCAGGAGGAGAAGAGGGTGACAGAGGATGAGATGGTTGGATAGCATCACTGACCCAGTGGACATGAGTTTGAGCAAACTCCAGGAGATAGTGAAGGACAGTTTCCTGGCATGTCCATAGGGTCTCAAAGAGTGGGACACGACTTAGTGACTAAACAACAACAACAAAGAACTTGAAATACTCAAAGAACTTGAAATACTCTAATTAATCCAACAATACGGGATTTTTAAAATAGGTTTAGGGTACATACATGTGATTAGGTATTTTGAAGTCATTTTATTTTGAAAAATACTATATGCCATAAGGAGTTGGTCATAAAATAATAGTAAGCTAAATAACCAAGCTAAAGCATGCATAAAACTCAGAAACTTTCAAAGAAAATATATGAATAGCTATCAATCATCTTTAAGATGTGAAAGTGATAGGTAATTTTTTAAACACTCTTCTATACTTTTTCACATTTTCTGCAATGAGTATATACTATTTTAACTCAGGAAAGTGATTAATTTTATTTTTTTAAAAATGAGTGTTCCTGCTCTGAGAAGGGATTTAACCCACTGTGTACACATTTCTGTGTGTGCGTATCTCCTGCACATGTAATTGTGTCATTCTGTCTCAACACAAGGTGCTAATGGGCATGCCCTATGGAAGTATTCCCAGAAAGACGGTGCCTCGGGCTGAGGAAGAGAAAGCCATGGATTTTTCTGTTCTTTGGGATTTTGAGGTACCATTGCCAATGTGCACAATGTTATGATTGTGGATAAGTGTGAAATGTTTAATTATTAGAAACCAGTGCTTCAACCAGTGGGATCCTGGCACTGTGCAGAATAAGCTAGCCAACCATGTCCGCCTAGGTCCCCTTCATGGGTCTTTCCGTCACACATTCTGATGGGCACAAGTTCCCCACGAGATCACTGCTCCCCCCATTCTGCCAGATCTATGTAAGGCAATCTTGCAGGATGGTTTTATCTCACTGTAACCCAGTAAGACCCTAGGGCTATGTTGCCAGTCCAACCTTGCCCCAAGCTTCACTTGACATCTTCAACTAAGTATCAAATTTGCTTCTCAAATTCAACAGCTATCCAACCAAACTCACATCATCTTTTCTCATCTCTTTTATGGGAACCACCAGTCATCCAGTCATTCAAGTCTGAAACCTGAAAGTCATCCCACATTTTTCTGTCATCACTACCACCCCTCACATCCAATGAATCACTAAATCTGAGCCTGTCTACTAAATATTTCTTAGTCTCCTTTTCTCTTTCCCTTGGACCTCTGCTCCGAATAACACTGTACCAAGATCACTGTCAGGATCTTCTGCCTGTGCTCCCAGCCTTTTCTTGGCTCCTCACATCTCCATTCCCTCTGCTGCCAGGGACCTTTCTAAAATACAAACGTGACCCTGTGACTCCCCATCGTTGATATTCATTGATTCCCATTCCCAGTTGGAATAAAACCAAGTGTTCTGAATTGGGCTTACAAAAGAATTGTTCATGACCCAGTTGCCCTCTACCTTGCCAGTCCCATGTCTAAGACCTCATATTTTGTGTCGCAATATTACCAACCTGGGGGGAAGTCCAGTGCCCCATGCCTTTGCTCAGGGTCCTGTGCCCATCCCTCCCTCAGAAAAGTGTGAAAGTGAGTTGGAGTATTTTTTTCAAGTTATTTGGAAAGGAGTGTTTCAAATAAGTACTATACCACTAACAATTGCATACTATTGCTACTATATGCGGATTTCCCTGGTGGCTCAGCAGTAAAGAATCCACCTGCAATGCAGGAGACCCAGGTTCGATCCCTGGGTCAGGAAGATCCTCTGGAGAAAGAAATAGCAACCCACTCCAGTATTCTTGCCTGGGAAATCCCATGAACAAAGGAGCCTGGCAGACTACAGTCCATGGGGTCACAAGAGTCAGACACAACTTTAGCAACTGAGCACACACACACGCCGTCACCACTACTATGTGCTGCTATGAGAATTTCCTTTACTCTTTTTTAAAAAATATTTATTTATTTATTCATTTATTTATTTTTAGCTACTCTGGGTCTTCCTTGTTGTATGCAGGCTTTCTCTAGTTGTAGCAAATGGGGACTACTTTCTAGTTCTGGTGCACAAGCTTCTTATTTGTGGTGGCTTCTCTTGTTAGCTCAGTTGGTAAAGAACCCCCCTGCAATGCAGGAGACCCCCGCTTGATTCCTGTGTTATAAAGATCCGCTGGAGAAGGGATAGGCTACCCATTCCAGGATTCTTGGGCTTTTCTGGTGGCTCAGCTGGTAAAGAATCTATCTGCAATGAGGGAGACCCGGGTTCAGTCCCTGGGTTGGGAAGATACCCTGGAGAAGAGAAAGTGTTCTGGCCTGGAGAATTCCATGGACTGTATTAGTCCATGGAGTTGCAAAGAGCTGGACATGACTGAGCAAATTTCACTCTCTTGTTGCAGAGCACAAGCTCCAAGCACAGAGGCTCAGTAGTTGGGGTGCACAGACTTAGTTGCCCCATAGCATGTGGAATCTTCCCAGACCAGAGATCTAACCCACACCCCCTGCATTGACAGGAGGATTCTTAAGAACTGGACCATCAGGAAAACGTTTCTTTATTCTTTATTTCACCCAAGAACCCTTATAGAAATGTCCTATCCACCCCAAACCAACAATTTATTCAGCAATAATCCTACATTGTTGTTGTTGTTGCCAGGGATAAATTTTTATTTTTCAAGTAAAAATAGAAATTTTGGAAAACTTATATCCATCACCATGACAATGGCAGTTTCTCAGTAGTTAAATACTTTTCTGATGAGATCAATGGAGATGTTACCAATGTGATTTTTGGGAGTCCAATGGTTACGACTCTGCTTCCACTGCAGGGGGCACAGGTTCAATCCCTGGTCAGGAAACTAAAGATCCCACATGCCATGAGGTGCAGCCAAAGCTAAAACAAAAGAGAAAACTGCTTGTATAAGAAATGTGTTGACATTTGGTGGATGTTTATAACTCAGTGAACTTTCCAGATAACCAATACAAAATGATGTGTGAGTGAAAGATCCCACATCTTGATAGTAAAAGATAGAGCGATTGATTTTTTAAACTTTATATTTTGAGATAACTTTAAACTTATAGAAGTGTTGCATAAATAGTACAGAGAGTTCCCATATACCGCTCACCCATTCACCTTATGATATCCATAGAACAATCATCAAAACTAAGAAATTAATCTTCATCCAGTATTATTAACTGAAATACTGTATTTATTTGGATTTCACCTGTTTTTCCACTAATGTTCTTTTTCTGTCCCAGGACCCAATTCAAAATCTCACATTGATTTGTCAAGTCTCTTTACTCTCCTCCAACCAGTGACTGTTCTCTTTCAGTGACCTTGACACATTTGAATAGCTGATTAGTTGTTTTTGGAAAATGCCCCTGAATTTGGGTTTGTCTGATGTTCTCTCATGATTGTATTAAGGTTATGCATCATTGGGAAGGATACCACAGAGGCAACATGACTTTCTCAGGGTGTCAAATCAGGGTTACATTATGTTGAGCTCTTGGTTAAAGTGGTGTCTGCCAGAGTTCTCTGCTGTAAAGTGAGTATTTTTCCCTTTCCAATTATTTAGTACTTGGGGGAGAGCAATGGATCTTAAGGTATAAAAAGTTCTTTATATGATTCATATTCCACATGATAGCTAACTTTTAAGAACTAGTTATGGGGTTGAGATAAAATAACAAAGAAGAAATAGTCACAAATATATGAAAAATACTATGAAAATTTGGCTCCTCTCTCCAGCTACACATCTGTGTGAAGCCAGAATAATCCCATATTCAGCAAAGATATAAAAGAAGTACTAAACTTCTAATATTATACCTAAACAACTACACACTTAAAAAGTGTGCTGCTGCTGCTGCTGCTGCTAAGTCACTTCAGTTGTGTCCGACTCTGTGCGACCCCAGAGACGGCAGCCCACCAGGCTCCCCCATCCCTGGGATTCTCCAGGCAAGAACACTGGAGTCGGTTGCCATTTCCTTCTCCAGTGCATGAAAGTGAAAGGTGAAAGTGAAGTCGCTCAGTCATGTCTGACTCTTAGCAACCCCATGGACTGCAGCCTACCAGGCTCCTCCGTCCATAGGATTTTCCAGGCAAGAGTACTGGAGTGGGGTGCCATCGCCTTCTCCAAAAGTGTGCTAATTACACTTAAAGTCAATTATGTGCTTGTGCTTTTGTGCTTAGTTGCTCAGTCATGCCCGACTCTTTGCGACCCCATGGACTATAGCCCACCAGGCTCCTTTGTCCATGGGGATTCTCCAGGCAAGAATACTGGAGTGGGTTGCTATGTTCTCCCCCAAGAAAGTAAATTATACCCAGAACCAAACTGAAATTAAAACTCAGGTTAGATTGTGAGCTTTATCACACAATTTTCTTTAAAAGTTTTGAGACACTGAGAAAGTTCATGGATTTCCATCTAGTTCCAGAGTGTTCAGTTAAGACCCTGGGCACAGAAGGCAGAGCGGAGGGGAACTTGGAGTGGTGTGTGCAGTTGCACACAGACACACACACACAAACATCCCTCATCCCTAATTTATCCCAAATGTTAACCATAATCTCCTCCCTCTTCTGTATCTCGGTGTCCTCTGTACTCAGTGTAATGGAGAAATAGAAGGGGAAAGGAAAGAGGGGAGAGTGGGGACCTGCACAGACTCAGGAGCAAACCAGGGGAGTGAAAGGAAGAACAAGAATGTCCAGAGCCCTTCCTCCTCCCCTCCAGCTCCCATCGTACCTCTGAAAAAGAAACCCCAGGTTGGACAGGAGGGTCTGATGACTGTCACTCTAAGCTCACTAACCCAGGACATTTGCTTTGCTGACGCCCAGGGCTACATGAAGTATTCTGCTCTCTTCTATGGCTACTACAACAACCAGAGGACCATCGGGTGGCTGAGGTACAGGTTGCCCATGGCTTACTTCATGGTGGGGGTCAGCGTGTTCGGCTACAGTCTGATGATCGTCATTAGATCGTAAGTATGATTATCCCATTTACAGGCATTTAACCTTCCCACAAACAGCCCACTCCTATGTCACACTGGGCCTACTTACCTTCTTCTCAGGGATTTGGAGAGAAAACAAGGAAACAAATAAAGCAAATGCAGGTTGTCATGTGAGGCATGAAAGATATATACAGGTTAATGTGGGAAGTTCTGGAAAATGGGATAGACACTCCTTTAGAAGAAGCTGGCACAGCACTTTAGACAAAGCAAGAGCATGTGCAACGGCCCTGAGGCAGTGAATATCCTACTGCGCCCCCAAAACGGTCAAAAAACCAATGCAGGGCTTCCCTAGTGCCTAAATGGTAAAAAATCCGCCTGCCAATGCAGGAAGCACAGATTCAATCTCTGATCCAGGAAGACCCTACAGGACATGGAGCAGCTAAGCCATGTGCCACAACTATTGAACCTGCGCTCTAGACCCTGGAAGCCAGAGCTACTGAAGCCCGCATGCCCTAGACCCCATGCTCCGCAACAAGAGAAACCACTGCAATCACAGCAAAGAGTAGTCCCTGCTGTCTACAACCAGAGAAAGCTCACATAGCGATGAAGACTCAGGGCAGCCATAAATAAATAAATAAAAATGATTCAAATCTTAAAAAGAAAACAAAACAGAACAGTATGGCTTGAAGAGGAGCATGGTACCTGGTAATGAAATGCTGGAGAAGTTTTTGAGGCCTGTTTCTGTTTTCCTCAGAGCCTGGCTTCCTCAGAAAAACCCTCTGCTGTAAGCTCATGTGAAAGCTGAGGCGGCACTTACAAAGATACAACAAGGCTAAACCAGCGTCTGTGGCAGTGACTAACCTTGGTGTCCTCTCTAATACCAACTCTGCTTTTCTCTGTGGTCAGAAATGGCGCTTTAATACGTTTGTGCCTCCTAATTCATATTCTCTGAAGAAAAAAACTTGGGTTACCTCCCAGATTGCCTTCTTCTAAGTCAGGGGATCCTAGTCAGCACAGGCTGTGCAGGATGGGGGCAGTCTGTGCACAGACATGACCACCACGCCCCCGCTTCAGCAGGGCCACCGGAGGTCACATATCCTGGAAGAGCAGAGCAGCTGTGTACGCAGCAGAAGCAGAGAGCCCTTGAAGCCCGACCAGAACCCCCGCAAAGCGATGGACAGGCCCAGCTGGGTTTTCTCTCTCATCCACTGAGAGGAAAATGCTGCTGTTCATGAAAGCCTGTCTGGCATGAGACAGTGACCACTATGTGACATGTGGCTACCCAGCTCTATCAAGCAAAAGGAAGAAAAACAAGGGGGCAGGCGAGATAGGGTTGGTTTTATTCTTAGCCCTGGCATTGTTACATTTTTCCCAGCAAAGTGTAAGGATATGGAATGTTTACCTGTTGAACCAAAAAGCTAAGGCAACCAGGCCCCTGAAACAGCAAATCCCAAAAGCTAATATGTCAGACAGAGTCAGAGAGAAGCAAACCCCCCTGTTGCATGTGATGGAACCCCTGTCTGGGATTCCGTGGTTCTCCCAGAGTGGATCTCCAGGAAGCACAAACAGAAGATAAGGACAGGGAGGTTGAAATAGGGGGCTATTGAAGCAGGTCCGAGGTACTTTCCTGCAAGCTTGCTTAAGAAAAGGATGTGTGTCTGATCTGGCTGCAATACCAACTGCCTCAGGGCTTGTTGAATTTTATATCAGAAAAATACAATTTTTATCCAAAAAAATAGATGAATTAGAAGGGGATGTTCTTGAATTTATGGTTGCTAGGGGGAAGGATGAGGGGAAGGGATAGTTAGGGAGATAGACATCTACACACTGCTATATTTAAAATGGATAACCAACAAGGAACAACTGTATAGCACAAAGAACTCTGCTCACTGTTATATGGCAGCCTGGATGGGAGGAGAGGTCAAGGGAGAAGGGATACATGTATATGTATATATATGGCTGAGTCCCTTTGCTGTTCACCTGAAACTATCACAATATTTTTAATTGGCTATACCCCAATGAAAGTGAAAGTGAAAGTTGCCCAGTTGTGTCCAGCTCTTTGTGATTCCATGTCACAAAGACTCTATACAGTCCATGGAATTCTCCAGGCCAGACTACTGGAGTGGGTCGCCTTTCCCTTCTCCAGGGGATCTTCCCAACCCAATAGAATACCCCAACAAAAAAGTTTAAAAATAAAAAAATACATGTGCAAAGAAGTAATGGCAATAAATTTTTTAAAAGGAGGGGATGTTCTCTGTGAGATGAGTTCTAAAATATTGGCACAAGAATTCAGACGTCAGGGTAGAACGCATGGTTATGTGTCCTGTACCCATGCCGGCTTCTTGTTATCCAACTGACACCATGTACGCTCACAGGGCACTCTGACTTTGAGGGGAAGGTGCTCTGGCTGGCAGTAGCCTGACTCAAATCCGTCTTAGCTCTTTTCCTTCACTGGATATCTGCCACCTGTGCCCAAGACTGGGCTGACACAGCAGACACAACAGCCCTAACGACAGCGGTCTGTGCCCTGCAGGATGGCCAGCAACAACCAGGGCAGCACGAGCGAGGGGGACAGTGATAACTTCACATTCAGCTTCAAGATGTTCACCAGCTGGGACTACCTAATTGGGAATTCAGAGACCGCTGACAACAAATATGCCTCCATCACCACCAGCTTCAAGGTAGTCACCTCGGGGCCGTTTCCACTTCCTGGGGAACTCTGAGTCCCTCCGGTCACTGGGAGAGTTCTCCCAGCTGGGGCATGGGAAATAAGATCCCCAATTAGCCTTCAAGATCCTCAAGCCTTCAAGAAAGAATGCCTATGGGTGGTACTCACCATCTGTTTCTTAATGTGGTTGAGAATCATGGATTCTGGGCCCTGCCTCTTTCCTCTCAGAACTGCTTTCTGCTGGAGGAAGTGAAAAGGACTCACTTGGGGCAGCTGTTCTCAACTTTTACACATATTTGCATGATCTGAGGTGCTTTAAAAAATCTTCTGGGCCCCACCCCCAGAGACTCTCATATAATTGGTCTAGGGTGGGGTCCTGGCATTGGTTTTTTTTAAAAAAACTTCCCCAGGCAATTAGAACACCCACAGAGAGTTCAGAACCCTGGTTTGGGGATATGGGAATAAATGAATCAGTTAAATGTATAATTCCACACTCAATTATCTTATTAATTTGCTCAAAAGAGAGATGTGAGGTGGCCTACAGAATAAAGGACAAAAACAAGCCTGAGGGTAAGCAGTCGGAATGAAGGGGGAAGCCCTGCACGTCTTAGTTTTTCCCTCCATGACTGTATATACCACTCAGGGGTCTTTACTTTTAATTGAAGTATATTTGATTTACAATGTTGTGTTAGTTTCTGTTATACAGCAAAGTGATTCAATTATACATATATATTCATTTTCATATGCTTTACCATTATAGGTTATTACAAGATATTGAATATGATTCCCTATGCTATACAGTAGGACCTATGTTTTATATATAATGGTAGTTTGCTTCTACTAGTCCCAAACTCCTAATTTATCGCCCTGCTATCTCCTTTAGTAAACATAAGTTTGTTTTCTAAGTCTGTGTGTCTGTTTCTGTTTTGAGAAAAAAAAAGTTTATTTTTATCATTTTTTAGACTCCACTTATATATAAACAATATCATGACATTTGTCTGTCTCTGACTTACTTCACTTTCTATGATAATCTCTGGATCCATCCATGTTGCTGCAAATGGCACTATTTCATTCTTTTTTATGGCTTTTAAAATTTTCATCCTTTTCAGTATATAATTTTCCATATGTACCACATCTTCTTTATTCATTCATCCATGAATGGACTCTTGGGTTGCTTCCTTATCTTTGCTATTGTAAATAGTGCTGCTTTGAACATCGGGATGCTTATATCATTTTGAATTAACGTTTTCATGTTTTCCAAATATATGCCCAAGAGCGGGATTGCTGGATCATGTGGTAGTTCTACTTTTAGTTTTACTGTTCTCCATAGTGACAGCTCCCAGGTAGCCAATGCAGGAGACATAAGAGATGTGGGTTTGATCCCCTGGTCAGGAAGAGCCCCTGGAGGAGGACATGGCAACCCACTCCAGTATTCTTGCCTGGAGAATCCCTTGGACAGAGGAGCCTGGAGGGCTACAGTCCATAAAGTCACAAAGAGTCGGGCATGACTGAAGTAACTTAGCATGCATGCATATAGTGGCTGCAACCACTTACATTCCCACCAACAGTGTAGGAGGATTCCCTTTTCTCCATACCCTCTCCAAAATTTGTTATTTTCTCCCATTCTGTAGGTTGCCTTTTTTTTTTTATGGTTTCCTTTGCTGTGCAAAAGCTTATAATTTGATTAGGACCCATTTATTTATTTTTGTTTTGTTATTTTTATTGCCTTAAGAGAAGGAAGGAGATTTTTTAATCAACTAACAGTTATTGTGTTCAGGTTCAGCTTCAACTAACTCATCAGGCAGTTAAAATACATTAATGCACACAGTTCTCACAACATGTGTCCTGTTATATAAGTAGATTATTTTGGTTTTTAACATATTCAGAGAAGCCTTCTCCTTCCTAGATGTTCAAAGTGCTTCATAGACATTGACCTGCTTTGCCTCTCTCTAGTAGTCCTGGAGGAAGGGTCAAAACCCCTGTTGACCCCTACCCTGCCCTTAGATGCTCCATCACAGGCTCCCCATTGCTGTGGACAGGAAAACTGAGCCAGCTCCCTGCTCCAACAACCGCCAAACCTAGAGGACTCTGGGGCTCATGACTCAAGCCCTGTCCCTGGTGGGTGTACCTGCCTTCTGCAAGCAACAACTGGTATCACTGGGCAGCAGTCCATTCTCCTCCCAGAAGAGCCAAGAGAGAGGAGAGGGAAGAAGACAAGGCAATCAAGTCTACACCACTGCTGCGCTGTAGATCTGACCCCTGTAAGGTCCTGGAGTAACAAAGTCTGACTGACCAGACAGGGGAAGCATTGGACTATCAAGAACTCTGAACGGTTTCAAAGAAGACATACAGATGGCCAGCAGGCACATGAAAAGATGTTCAACATTGCTAATTAACAGAGAAATGCAAATCAAAACTACAATGAGGTGTCACCTCACACCAGTTAGAGTGGCCATCATGAAAAAATCTACAAATAACAAATGCTGGTGAGGGTATGGAGAAAAGGGAACCCTCCTTCAATGTTGGTGAGGAGGTAAGTTGGTATAGCCACTATTGAAAACAGTATAGATGTTCCTCAGAAAACTAAAAGTAGAATTATGATATGATCCAGCATCCCACTCCTGGCCATATAGCCAGACAAAACTATAATTCAAAAAGATACATGCACTACTGTGTTCCTAGAAGCACTATTCACGTTAGCCAATATATGGAAACATCTAAATGTCCAACTATAGGTGAATGGATAAAGAAGATGTAATATAATGTGTATGTGTATATATATATATATATATATATATATACACACACATACTACTTGGTCATAAAAAAGAATGAAATATTGCCATTAGCAGCAACATGGATGCAACTAGTGATTATCATACTAAGTCAAGTCAGAAAGAGAAAGACAGATACCCTATGAGATCTCTTCTATGTGGAGTCCCAAGTATGGCACAAATGCACCTACCTCTGGAACAGAAACAGACTCACAGACGTGGAGAGCAGACTTGTGGTTCCAAGGGGGAGGGGGCTGAGGGAGGGGGTAGAGTAGGAGTTCAGGTTCAGCAGATGTAAGCTTTTATATATGGAATAGATAAACAACAAGGTCCTACTGTATAGCCTAGGGAACTAAATTCAATATCCTGTGATAAACAAGAATGGAAAGAATTTTTTTTAATGTATACATATATAACTGAATCACTTTGCTGTGCAGTAGCAATTAACACAACATTGTAGATTATATTCAACTTTAAAAAAGTAAAGATCTCCTTCCAGGACTTTTGTGTCCAGGGGACCTCATTTTCCACCCTTATTCTGCCACATACTAATTGTGCCACATTCTAATTTCACATACTATAAAAAGCGTACTAATGCAGGGCATGTTTAATAATAAAAAATCTATTGTATTTGTATACACTAGCAGCAAACAATTAGAAGGCAATTTCATTCCATTTATAATAAAATGACATAAAGTACAATAAAATGACACAAAGTATAAAAAATTCCAAGGAATGAATTTCACACACACATAAAACGTGCAAAGCTGCCTACACCAAAAAAGTATAAAACATTGCTGAGAGGAATTAATAAACTCTAAATAAATGGAGAAATATACCATGCCCATGGATTAGAACAGTGATCAACAAACTATAGCCCAGTGTCCAAATCCAGCCTGCTGTCTATTTTTATAAATATCATTTCATTGAAATAAAGTCATACCCATTTATTATATATTGTCTATAGTTGCTTTCATGCTATAGCAACACAGTTAAGTAGTTATGAAAGACACAATGTGGCCTGCAAAGCCAAAACTATTTACTTTCTGATTTTTTATAGAAAAAAGTTTGACCAGAACTTTTTCATAGAAAAAGCTAGCCCTTGGCTTAGAAGACTCGATATTTTTAAGATTCAATTTTAATCTATTTGATCTGTAGATTTAAAACAATCCCAATGGGTTAGAAAAATCTCTCTGGGCATTAGTATCTATAATGTGGGTAATAAAGGTAACTACTATTGGTTTGTTGTTGGGATTAAGAAGAATAATGCATGGAAAGCATTTAGCACTGCAGCTGACATATAGTAAGTTTCCAATAAATCTAAGCTTTTGTCATTACATGTACCGAAATGGCAGTAACAACAAAAAATGTAAGTTTTTAAGATTCCTTTTTTTTCCTTCCAGTTCTATTGAAATACAGTTGAAAGACAGCACTGTATAAGTTTAAGGTGTACAGCACTTATACACTGTATAAGTTTAAGGTGTATGCTTTAACTTACATCATGAAATGACTAGCACAATAAGTTTAGTGAACATCCATCATCTCGTATAGATACAAAATTAAAAGAAAAAAATTTTCCCTGTAATGAGAACTTAGGGTTTACTCTCTTAAAAACTTTCGTATATAATATACAGTAGTGTCAATTAGTTTCATCACGTTGTACTTTGGGACTTCTTTATCTTATAACTAGAAGTTGGTATCTTTTGACTCCTTCTTCCAGTTCTGCCTCTGCCTCCAACCCCTACCTCTGGTAACCACAAATCTGATCTCTTTTTCTATACGTTTGTTCGTTTGTTTAAATATCACTGACCTACAGTTCAGTGTTACTTCTTGTTGTACAGCATAGTGATTCTATATTTCTATACAATTCAAAATGGTCACCATGGCAAGTCTAGTTATAATATGCCGCCAAAGATATTTGCACACTTTGCACGTGTGTACATTTCGTACTCATGACTCACTTATTTTGCAAGTGGAAGGTTGTGCCTCTTAATCTCCCTCACCTACTGAAAATATATTTTCTCGAAGAAAAGTACTAACTCCCACAAGACCGCAATGCTACCACCCCAATTACTTAATTTCTGAAAATATAAAAAGTAGTCATCTCAGCAACCGAACGATTCCTTGTTATTATTCACATTTCATTTTCACACATCCAGGAGTCAATAGTGGATGAACAAGAGAGTAGCAAAGAAGAAAACGTCCATCTGACAAGATTTCTCCGTGTCCTGGCCAACTTCCTCATCATCTGCTGCTTGTGTGGAAGTGGGTACCTCATTTACTTTGTGGTGAAGCGATCCCAGGAATTTTCCAAAATGCAGAATGTCAGCTGGTATGAAAGAAATGAGGTAAGATGTTACACCTGCTGAAGTGAATATCCTGAAATTGCCCTGTTCCTATGCCATTCGGCTGAATTATTGAATTCTGGACTGTGGGACTTATTTTAAAAAGTGAAATTACATTGCTTTTAAGTCAAGTAACATGAACATCTTGAACAGTCACCTGTTATTAGGCTTTCATAGCTGGATAAAGCTGGATTCAATTAACATGTCAGTCAGCTAAGTAGCCAGTTGTAACATGAATTTTTAAAAAAGATGGTCCTTTCCCCAGGTCTCTACAGTGCCGTAAATCATAAGTCAGTTGTCTAGTACTGCATGGGTGTGATTCTGGGCTGCCCTTCTGTTCCACTGGTCTATTTGTTTATTCTTGCACTAATAACATATTGATGAACTGTGACTCTATAGTATGTCTTGATACCTGATAGAGTGAGTTCTCTCATCAAGATTCACAATAAAACATATTAAGGTTTTATTGTGATTGTGTTGAACCTATAAATCTCAGGAATTTGACATCTGTGGTAGTTGGCAAAAAATGGCTACAAGTTCTTCCCATTCTTATATGCAAATTTTTCTGAAATGTGATTTTATAGCCCCTCCCATGAAGAGGTGAAATCTGTTTCCCAATCCCTTGCCTTAGTCAGTGAAACAATAACAACCATGATAGAGTTCAGTTCAGTTCAGTTCAGCTGCTCAGTCATGACCGACTCTTTGCAACCCCATGGACTGCAGCATGCCAGGGCTCCCTGTCCATCACCAACTCCCGCAGTTTTCTCAAACTCATATCCATCGACTTGGTGATGCCATCCAACCATCTAATCCTCTGTCGTCCTCTTCTCCCCCACCTTCAATATTTCCCAGCATCAGGGTCTTTTCCAATGAGTCAGTTCTTCTCATCAAGTGGCCAAAGTATTGGAGTTTCAGCTTCAGCCTCACTCCTTCCAATGAATATTCAGGACTGATTTCCTTTAGGATGGACTGGTTGGATCTCCTTGCAGATGAGATGACTCTTAATGATTTACAACTTTCACCAAACACAAAGCACTGTCCCATGTGTTCATTCATTTCCTTCTCAAAGATTGCTATTTCTATCAATGTTACTGGTAACAATCATTGTGACAAGCAGTCCCAGAGCATATTGGTTCCTATGTCAGGGTCACACAGCACGTTGTGGAGACCCCAGGTGGGGCATTTCTAGAGGCAGAGGAGGGGGCAGGCAACTGGGAGATGGAGATGCATGACCCTGAGGGTACAGAGACGGTGGACAAGCAAGTGACATTGATGACAAACTAGCCCAGCTCTCCTGACTTCCCAGGTAGAAATTGTGATGTCTCTGCTTGGGATGTTCTGTCCCCCTCTGTTTGAAACTATTGCCACCCTGGAGAATTACCACCCACGCATTGGACTGAAGTGGCAGCTGGGGCGCATCTTTGCACTCTTCCTGGGAAACCTCTACACCTTTCTCTTGGCTCTGATGGATGACGTCCAGCTGAAGGTAGAGACCACAAACTTCTTCCCAATTCTTAGTGTCCACCATGTTGCTTGTTTAAATACAATAATTTCCTTGTGTATGATTTATATTAAGTAAATTTTAGAAAGGTCAGAAAAATAAAATGAAAAAATGTCACCAGATTCTTATGACCCAACTGTTAGCGTTTTGCTTCAGTTCTTTACTGTCTTTTTCTTAGGCTATCTTTTTTCACATCCTCCTCCAGTCATTTGATAACCTTAATATTTTGTCTGCAGCCTTTCCAGTACTGTTTCTTAGCTACCATATGTTTACTAGCTGACAAGTGTCCATTGAAATGAAAAGTGATGGTTGAGTTACCCTTTCATCCCTGCTCACCAGTTATGGCACACCCACCAAGTCAGGCCCTGGGGATACAGCAGAGAGCAAGACACAGTCCTGTTCCAGGGGAGACAGGCTCATTCATCACAGCACTCTGGGCCAGATGCTTCAGTCGGGGTGAGCCCAGAGAAGCAGGACAGTGTACAGGAGGCGCTGCAGACCCCACCATGAGGGGTCTTAGCAGACACTGGAAAAAATCAGAGGGAGAGCTTATGCAAATAGAGAACGTTGAGTTAGCTAAACAATGGCATGAAGGGCAGGAAGTGAAAGATGAAACTGGGCAAGGATCAGATGGTGATGCTCCTCTTTCCCATGCCTCCCTCCTCATGAATTTTCCTGAGATTAACAAGAAGCTGCTGGAAGATTCTAAGCATAGTAGTGACTGGATCTGGCCCTTGCCTGCCCTCCCTCTGCGTCTCTCACTTCCCTCCCACCCTAATAAACTGCTTCACCCCTCTGAGCTCACATTTCCTCCCCTCTTGCCTCACTCTCCACTCTCCTCCGCGTGTTTGACTAGTTGAGTTATCCTTCTGCAGTTTGGCTCAGACGTCCTCACCTCCAGGAAAGGGCCCCATGGTCTGAAGTGGATTTCCTCAGTCCCCAGAGGAAATTCCCCACAGCTTTTATCACTCTGTTCTGCACGTGTCTGTTCCTCTCTCTCACTTACTACTAGACTGAGGAAATGTAAGTGTCACTCACTAGGCTGGCAATTTTCTGAGCTAAACTCCGTTCACTCCTCCGTCACTCTTGTGTCTCCCTTGCCTTATATGCCCAGAATAAATTAATCTCAAAATAAGAATGAATACTTGGATGGATGAGTAATAACTTAAAGAAGAAAAATTCCTGGAAAAAAACCCAGGAACTTCAGCCAGTTGCCCCTCCCCCTTCTCTATAGATTGAAAGGCTGGGGAGGGCAGTTCTGGAGAGACCCTGTTAAGGGATAAGGCAGAGGCTAGATGGTAGGGTTGTGGCATATGCTTAAATTGTTCTTTCTGTAGAAACTGTTGAACCTTCCCTGGCTCTTTCCAACCCCACATCTCCATCTTCCCTTCTAGCTTTCTAATGAAGAGACGATAAAGAATATCACTCACTGGACTCTGTTTCACTACTACAACTCCTCAGGTTGGAATGAGAGTGTCCCCCGGCCCCCCTTGCACCCTGCAGATGTGCCCCGGGGTTCTTGCTGGGAGACGGCTGTGGGCATTGTGAGTAATTATGCTCTCCTGAAAAGGTGGTCCCTATTCTCAGCTCTTTGTTATCCCTTTCTTGATGTTTCCATGCCTCCAAAATGTCAAGCCAGCATTTCTTAGGAAAGTTCCACCTTTTCCCATTGCCCTTTTTTCAGCGTCCCACACATTTCTCTATGTCCTCCATCTGCCAATCTTTACCACTTGAATTTATTTAGAGTTTTACTGCAGATTTCACTGAAAGCCTGAGGTTCTCCACCTGGAAATCATAAATACATAATCGTAAAAACTGGGCACAGGATTTTGTGTGTATATGCATCTGTGCATTTTTCTGTAAAGAGAATTAAAGGTTTTCATTAGAAAGTCAAAAATTAACAACAACCATTTCCGCTTAGCCACTTTCACACTGTCCTTGTACTTTCACAGTGCAGATTTCTAAGGCTAGTGTTCTTTGCTTTCGCAGGCGGAAATCTGAAGTATTCACGGGTAACATAGGGATCAGCTGCCATCTCCTCCTCAGCTGCATCTCTTTGCATGGGGTTTCTATTCACCTGTCACTGATGAATAATCCACTCCCCTAGAGCATTAGACGGAGAAGGCAATGGCACCCCACTCCAGTACTCTTGCCTGGAAAATCCCATGGATGGAGGAGCCTGGTAGGCTGCAGTCCATGGGGTCGCTGAGAGCTGGACATGACTGAGCAACTTCACTTTCACTTTTCACTTTCATGCATTGGAGAAGGAAATGGCAACCCACTCCAGTGAGCTTGCCTGGAGAATCCCAGCGACGGGGGAGCCTGGTGGGCTGCCGTCTATGCGGTCGCACAGAGTCGGCCACGACTGAAGCGACTTAGCAGCAGCAGAGCATTAGAAAATAATGTTTTTAATTGAGGGTAATGAAGTCCAGTGGAAGAGGGGATTACATCACACACCCTGACAAACACTGCCTGCAGGTCCACCAGCAGATATTTTCCTGCTGCAGAGTCTCTTTCCCATGGGGTTCTGGAGGATTTTCTCTCTACTTGCTTCATGGAATGCTAAGACTCACTGCTTCTCATCTCCTCTGGTCCAGATTCCCCCATTGTCATTAAATCCTCTTCATTTTTAATGTGAAGAGCAACTCACATTTCTAAACCCATCACAGTTGTGTAACAGAGAAAGTCTTCACATGAGTAAAACCCACCCTCTTTGGAAGACAGAAGAGTTCATTACCTACGTGATTTCTTTGGAATATTCTGCTGTAGAATTTCTCTTTTCCTACCTCACATCCTTGGAGAGCATCTCTCTTGACTTCCTCCCTGAATGCCCATCACTGATTAAACCTTGCTTCTTTCTGAGCTTGCTGGTGATTATAGGTTTGAAGTGTTATGTCCTGCTTACCCATGTTCATCTCCACCCCAAACCCCAGAGCATCACCTTGCCCAGGTGTGGAGACCAAATACAAGTTGGTTTGTCTTTTACTTAAGAGCATTAGGATTGAGGAAAAACCATTAAAACTCCTCAGCTGTTCATCCAGCAAACATTTATTAATCATCTTGGAAGATACAAAAATGAATGAAGCAGGCCCTATGCCCCTGGGAACTCCAAGTCTATTGGATGTCTTGAAGGTTTTAATGATGTCTGGTAGATCTTTTCAACTTTTTAAAAAATTAATAAATTATATGTACTCTGCAAAGCAGAGAAAACTTTGTTTCTTTTCTTTGAGCTCTTATTCCATGTGCCTCTGTAAAAAACCTAGGTTATTTTCTCTACATACCAAAAAAAAAAAAAAAAAATTCAATCAGCAGGGGGTGAAGAATGTCAGCAGCTGTCCCCAAGGAGACTGGTCAGATTCAGTCTTAGTTGGTACAGATGGTACTTCAGAGCAGGTGAGGGAAGCAAGGAGTAAGCCTTCAGATCTTTCATTTGTGCAATAGTGCTGATAACTGCCAAATACTGGGTGTTGCCAACTGCCAGGAAATTTGTATGCATAATCACTAAGCTTCCCAATAAACCTGCAAGGTTAACGTCAACATCAAAATGTTCAGAGACTATTCAAAGCAATAAATTAGTAACTTGTAACTAACTTAACTGGAACCTGTAGTAAGCATTTTTCAAGCATGGAGTCCTATCTCCATCACCATTCTGCTACCATCAGTCAGAGAGTCACAGAAAAGGATATGTAGTTGGGGGGCATGGCATGGCTGCAGTCAGTTGGGAGAAGTGGGCATGGTCAAACCCTAACCACTCCCTTTCGCTTTGTTCCTTTTTGCAGGAGTTCATGAGGCTGACAGTGTCCGACATGCTGGTAACGTATATCACCATCCTGCTGGGCGACTTCCTGCGGGCTTGTTTTGTCCGGTTCATGAACTACTGCTGGTGCTGGGACCTGGAGGCTGGATTTGTAGGTCACCATTTCCTGAACATTCTGCAGAAAGGCATTCCAACCATCCTCTCTGATATAGTTAGATGCATTCTATTATTTTCTTTAGATGTTTAATGTCAATCTCCACTCTGTGAAGTAGTAAAGTATTTCATTTTTTTCTAGGCAAGATGCAAAATTCAATAGATATAGAAGTTTTTAAAAAATATTTTCAAATTTTAAATTCCCAAGATTTAACTTTCCTGTATTTGGATTTGGGCTTCCCTGGTGGCTCAGAGGTTAAAGCGTCTGCCTGGAATGTGGAAGACCTGGGTTTGATCCCTGGGTCAGGAAGATCCCCTGGAGAAGAAAATGGCAACCCACTCCAGTATTCTTGCCTGGAAAATCCCATGGAGGGATTTGGCATATTTCCTCCTTTGATCCACGCTCATGTGACTTTCCTTTTCTCTCTCCTCACTTTGTTTTCCTCTTCTCTCATTCCTGTCACTTTTAATCTCCATATCTGGAAGACAAATCAGGAAGCAGATTTAAGCTGGCCTCACAAAGACCCCAGCTCCCCACTGCAGCTCCCCAGTGCTCACATACTTTGTGTCCTTTCAAACAGTTGACTAATCTCCAAAACTCTGAAAATCAGAGTCAGGTTGAAAATATGGATCTGTCTGAGCTCACTCCTTTCCAAGAGGAAGATGAGAAGGAGAAAAGAGAATTGGAGGAGTGATTGATCTATTTTGTTTGCTTTTAAAGCTTTCTTTACATTTGACTCCTCGTTTAATTATTTGCATTTTGTTATTTATTTTATTTACACTTTAGATTTCTTGATTATAATTTCAAGATACATTTCTGATTAAAGCATTAATAAAACATTCTCTTAGGGGGTCTCCCAAGAACACACTGTCAACCTGCAGGCCCTAAAAGGTAAAATTCTCTCTCATTTTTTTTTAAGTTTGACTACACCTTGTGGCTTGTGGAATCTTAGTTCTCTTACCAGGGATTGAACCTGGACCCCCAGCAGTAAAGGGTGGAGCCCTAATCCCTGGACTGCCATGGAATTTCCAAAAAAAAAATTCTCATTTTTTAAATTGAAGAAGACATTGAAGAATGCTTCAAGTCTGAGAAATTTAAAACTCTTTTTAGTGGCTTCCCTGTTGGGTCAATGGTAAGGAATCTGCCTGCCAGTTCAGGACCACAGTTTCAGTGCCTAGTCCGGCCAGATCCCACGTGCCTCGGGACAACTAAGCCCGTGGTTCAACCACAAGTATTGAACCTGTGCTCTACTGAGCCCATGAGCCGCAACTACCAAAGCCCAGGCACGTTGCAAAGCCATGTGCTCTGCAACAAGAGAAACCACTGCAACGGGAAGCCCGCGCACTGCAGCTAGAAAGTAGCCCCTGCTTGCCGCAACCGAAGAGCAGCAACAAGCTCTCCGCGAGCAGCAATGAAGACCCAGCACAGTCAAAAATAAATAAGTAACAACTAAATCTTCAGGGGAAAAAAACCTCTTTTTAAAAAGCTGAAAACATGTTAAAGAAATAGAACCTGAATCTGAGGTTCCTCTCTGGTCGCCAGAGCAGGCTCTTTGGGGTGGAGTGGCTTGGTCAGTTGGCTGGTAGTGGGATCTGGCTGACACTGCCTAACAGACTTTCTCTCTCTCTCCTCTTTCTCTCTTTCCCTCCAGCCCTCATATGCTGAGTTTGATATTAGTGGAAATGTGCTTGGTTTGATCTTCAACCAAGGAATGATCTGGTGAGTTATCCATTTCCTCTGGGCATCACCTCATCTGGGAAATAAAAAAGCTGGAATCACAGGCTTAGCCTCTCAGTCAGCAGGAGAGAGGCTGGACAAGTCATCTGGCCTCTCTGAGCTCCTTTCCTTCACTTGAGCAGGACTAGATTTGAACCAGGATGGTGTCTGGACCACTCTGCTGCTACTATGTACATAGCAAGGGGAGAGAAGAGTGAAGGGGAGAGAAGGAAAAAAAAGAAGAGGGAGGAAAGAGAGAGGAGAGAAGCAAGAAAGAAAAAAGGAAAAAGTAGGATGGGTAGGAAGGAAGAGAAAGAAAGGGAGGCAGGAGGAAGCAGTGGGGAGGAAAGATAGGAAAGAGGGAGACACCTGAACCAAGGAAGCTGCCTGGCTTCAGCAAGAGGCTTTCAAGTGTGTTAGTCGCTCAGTCATGTCCGACTCTGTGACCCCATGAACTGTAGCCCACCAGACTCCTCTGTCCATGGGATTCTCCCGGCAAGAATACTAGAGTCGGTTGCCATTTCCTTCTCCAGGGGATCTTCCTGACCCAAGGATTGAACCTGGGTCTCCTGCATCTGAGCCACCAGGGAACCTGGCAAAGGCTTTCAAGGGCTCATTGCCAGCCAATATCCAATTCTTTTAATTTAGGGATTTCAGATACTTTTCTGAGCAGCAGTGTAGTTTAATGGAGACCACAGAGTAAGAAGAGGCCATGTAATTTGAGGCCTCCACCGTGGCTGGAGGTGGGGCAGTGGTAAAATCCTGGCCAGAACCCAAGCCAGTAATGCTTGGAGCATCCCTGTCCTGAGGAATGGATGGCTATGGCTTGGTGATAAAGGTCCTGGTTAAGAGGGAGATCCCTTCCCTTGGGACCTACAGGGAAAACAGCAAGGCCTCCTGCCCCTAGCCCACCAGCCCCATTTCCTTCTGCCATCTTTCCCTGGCCTCTCCTGCTGTCTAGTCAACCAGGTGTACCATCTCTGCCCTTCCAGGATGGGTTCCTTCTACGCCCCGGGACTGGTGGGCATTAATGTGCTGCGCCTGCTGACCTCCATGTACTTCCAGTGCTGGGCGGTGATGAGCAGCAACGTCCCCCACGAACGCGTGTTCAAGGCCTCCCGCTCCAACAACTTCTACATGGGCCTCCTGCTGCTGGTGCTCTTCCTCAGCCTCCTGCCCGTGGCCTACACCATCATGTCCCTTCCGCCCTCCTTCGACTGCGGGCCATTCAGGTGCACGGTCTCGGTTGGAGGGGAGCAGTCTGCTCAGAGGTCTCAGGCCCAGAATTCCAGTTCTGATATCACATCAGCCTGCAAAAGGCCATGGAGTGGAGCTTTGGGCAAGTTATTAACACTGTCAACAGAGCTTTCGGCAGGAGGGAGATGTTTTATGTTTGTGCTATCCAGTGTGGTAGCCACCAGCCACATCAGGCTGTGGAGCACTCGAAATGAGGACCAAGAAGTTCAAGTTCTAATTTTATTTCATTTTAATTAATTTTAATGTAAATAACCAGCAGTGGCTAATGGCTACCATATTTGTTATGGTATGGTTATAGTTCTCCAACTCATATTGGAAAGTGCAATTCTAACTTTTTAACATATGGATAATCTACTGCCCTGGATTGCCTTAGGATGAGTTAACAGGGAGTATTCTGAAAATGAAATGACCATCCGTTTACAAGTGCCACTCAAATGTGAAGCAGCTGCCAAGATTCTTGACTGGGTCCCCCTGCTCTACAGAGCACTATGGGCCAGACTAGGTTTAGAGACACTGTTTGAAGAGATAATTATGTAAAGAGGTGGATGGAGAGGTAATGTGTATCCACTGCTCTGCTTCCAAATGCAACACCCTCTGAAAACAAAGCCCTTTCTTTCCTGTGTAAAAAAAGACTCTGTGGTTCAAGAGTTTGGGATGCTGCCCCTCTTATCAGCCACCTCCTTACTTAGAAATACGCAGTGCACACTCCTTTATTCAAGGCTCTGTAGTAACGTGCAGGGAGATATGGTGTGCAAGCTGGTGCCTCTATCCCCGCTAACCACAGACCCTTGCTTCACAGAACACCATCCAGAGCCAGGAGGAGGGTGAGGCAAGTAAGGTGTCCACCCTGCACTTGTTCAACCCCAAGGGCAGTACCTCCTTAAGCTGTGCACCCCAAGGCCTCACCCACCTCACTCCAGTCCTGGCCCTGCCTGCTAATGTGGGTCCACACGCTTTGGGAAATGCTGAGCTGGAACTTAGTTTATAATGGACTGACCTTGAGAAAGCCTGTGGTTGTGCCCCACAGCAAGGGAGGAGTCCTTGGCAGGAGGGCTCATGGCAAAGTGTGATGGGGCTGAAAAGGGTTCCAGACAGAAGAAAAAGGGGGGCTGAATCCAGAATGGAGCACCAAACTGAGCCGTAGGAGGCCTGCATGCCAGGCTGAGGGACAACCACAGAAGCAGAAGTGGCAGAAGCCTCTTTTGGCTTCTTCCTGAGCTAGGTTTGGAAGGCTGGGCTCTGGAAGTGAACACTGGTGCCCCATTTTCCAGACCGCCCACCTGTCCCAGGCAGGAGGTCAGAGAGTGGGCCCCCACCACGTCTGGCCCTCAGCACCTGCCCCTCTCTTGCTTCATCTGCTTCCTGAGGCCCTGGACAGCCGACCCCCAGATAGCAGAGGAAGGGACCCAAAAATGGAGCCCAGGAGAGCATATGGCTGCCACCTCCTTCCTATCCCTCTTCTAATCAAGACCCACCAACAGCTAGAACATTCATCACAGCTGTTCTCTCACTTGCTTCAGTGAAAGTGAAAGTCTCAGTCCTGTCCGACTCTTTGTGACCCCGTGGACTATGCAGTCCATGGAATTCTCCAGCCCAGAACACTGGAGTGGATAGCCTTTCCTTTCTCCAGGGGATCTCCCCAACCCGGGGATTGAACCCAGGTCTCCCGCATTGTGGGCAGATCTTTACCAGCTGAGCCACAAGGGAAGCCCAAGAATACTGGAGTGGGTAGCCTATCCCTTCTCCAGGGGATCTTCCCGACCCAAAAATCGAACCAGGGTCTCCTGCATTGCAGGCAGATTCTTTACCAACTGAGCTACAAGGGAAGCCACTTGCTTCAGAGCTTTACTCAGTGGGCTCATTTTCAGTGAGGCCTTCCCTAGGGATGGTAACTAAAATCACACACACCACACACACATACATACACCTTATCATTACTTCTGATGATCACATCTCTTCATCAACATCTAGCATGCCACTCTTTTTCCTTTTTTAATCTTATTTGTTGCCCATCTCCCCCACCAGACCCCACCACACCATGAAGGTGTGATTTTCTTTTTCTTCCTTTCTCCCTGGTTTACACCCAGTATCTAGGAGAAAACACCTGGTTTATGGTCAGTTCTTGAACCAGCCCCTTCACCTTGCAGAAATTCATTTTTCCAGGAAGGAATTTAGGGTTTGGACCAAATCCAGGCAGGCAACATAAATGAGTGAGGTGGACAGCATTGTATAGCATGAAGTTAAAAGTAAGGGTTGGCAAACTACAGCCATGGACCAAATTCAGACCACCCCTTGTTTTTGTAAATAAAGTTTTATTGGGACACAGCTTCATGCATTTGCTTGCATATAATCTATGGCTGCTTTCTAATTACAACAGCAGAATTTAAATAGCTCCAACAGAGACCACCTGGTTCACAAAATCTAAAATCTTTTCAGAGAAAAATTGCCACCCCCATGATTTAGAGCCTGGTCTGTTGTTTGCCAGCTGGGTCATCTTGAACAAGTTACACTGCAAATTCATCATCTCTGAGATGGAAATAATGGTAGTGCCTTCTTCATAGGGTGGCTGTAAGGATTTAGTGGGCTATTATCTATTAAGTACTTGGAGAAGTATGCTAATCCATTGTAGGACATATATACAAGTTTGTTAGTTTCAGTCCTGCCCAAATCCGGGGTAGCTGGTAGTCATAACAATACTATGAGGTGGTAAGCATTATCTATACCAAGGATCAGCTAACTTTTTCTTTTAGAGCCTGAAAGTACATATTTTAGGCTTTGAGGATCAAGAGGCAAAAATCAAGACTATTATGTAGGTACTTATATAACAGGAGAGGAACAAACATCCACAAAGTTTATATTGACAAAATTGAAAATATGATAATGATAGAGTATAATTTTTTTGTAGTACAGGGCTATGAATGAGAAGAATGGAATTCTTCTGAGGGAAAGGAGGTGATATTTCACACAATAGAAGGTCAAAGTTGCTATTCTCTATCATCAAAAATTAGGGGATTCCTTGGGGGTCCAGTGGTTAAGACTGCACTTCCACTGCAGGGGGGCGGGGGTGTGGATTCAATCCCTGGTTGAGGAACTAAGATCCCACAGGCCATGCGCCCCCCCAAAAAAGTCAATTGTCCTGCCCAGACTGCTGCCTTTGCTGCCTGGATCCACTTTAGTAACATGGCAACACATCTACCACCATAGGGAAAAAAACTGACACAAGCTTCATTATTGCCAAGCCACTGAACTGCTATGCAACAAGCCAGGATATTCAGTTCCTATTCCTAATAAAAATGTACAGATATTAAAATGATTAAAAGTCATGAGAGAAAATGTTTACCATTGACATTGTTGATTCAGTTGTACATGATAGATTCAAATGTTTTCTGCAAATTACTTAGCGATGAATAAGAATAACCATAGTCTGCACGAACTGAGGATTTCACAAGCTATGTTAATTTGCTCAGTTGTGCCTTCTTCTTCACTGTATATAGTTTGACCATTGTCAGTTGTAGTACATCATAGCAGATTCTCCTTTATTTCACTTGTGCTGAATCCCAGTCAATTCAGTTGTACTAAATTAGTGTTTTCAATTTCTTTGAGAAACTTTCACCCATATATGTCCTGCACAGAATATTCATGGGAGTTAATTCTTGAGTCACCTCAGACTTGGCATTAACTCCTCAAATAAATAACCAAGCAGTATCAGTTACATCTGTTGACTCATCAAAAGCCAAGGAAAACCACTTGAGATCACTTGCCTTGTGTCTGAATAGGACATTGTTCTCAATGTTTTCAACTCCTCAAGCAGCTGCTCTTGGGGGAAAATCTAGAAGTTTTAAGTTTATTTTCTCTGAACGCATTTCTTTAGCTCCTACAATTTAATTACTTCATCACTGGTAAATGAGAAACATGATTTTGGAAACTAGAGGAAAGGGGATCCTTGTTGTATAGACAGAGAGCTTAGCTAAACTATGTCCTTCCATTACATGGAAAGATAAATTTGTAAATGATAAACTTGAATGTGTAGCTGAGGATGTTTTTTCAAGATCAATCTTAGTAAAAACTATTTTCCTCTGTTTTTTAATTGAAGTATAGTTGATTTACAATGTTGTGCCAATTTCTGTTGTACAGCAAAGTAGTTATATACATACATACATTCTTTTTTAAAATATTCTTTTCCATTATAGTTTATCCCAGGAGATTGGATATAACTTCCTGTTCTATAAGTAGGACCTTGTTTATCCATTCTAAATGTAATAGCTTGCATCTCATAACCACAAACTCCCAATCCATCCGTCCCCCAACCCCGACTCCTTGTCAACCGCAAGTCTGTTCTCTGTGTCTGTGAGTCTGTTTCTGATTCGTGGATAAATCCATTTCTGTTCTATTTTAGATTCCACATATAAGTGATACCACAGGATAGTTCTCTTTCTGACTCACTTCACTTAGTGTGATCATCTCCAATGGTGTCCGTGTTGCTGCACGTGGCGTTATTTCATTCTCTTTAATGGCCGAGTGGTTTTCCGTTCTATGTATGTGCTACATCTTCTGTATCCGTTTATCTGTCAGTGGATACTTAGATTGTTTCCACGTGTTGGCTAGTGTGAATAGTGCTGCTATGAACACAGGGCTGCAGGTATCTTTTTGAATTACAGTTTTGTCCAGGTATATGCCCAGGAGTGGAATTGCTGGGTTATATGGTCGTTCTATTTTTTAGTTATTTTAAGGAACCTCTATACTGTTCTCCATAGTAGCTGCACCAATTTACATCCCCACCAACAGTGTAGGAGAGTTTCCTTCTCTCCACACCCTCTCCAGCATTTGTGTAGACTTTTTCATGACGGGCATTCTGATCAGGGTGAGGTGGGACCACATTGTTTTCTTTAATTAATTTTTGTTTTATTTCTGTCTGTGCTGGGTCTTCATTGCTGTGTGCAGGCTTTCTCTAGTTGCTGAGAGCGGGAGCTGCTCTCTAGGTGCAGTGCTCAGGCTGCTCTTGCTGTAGAGCACAGGCTCCAGGGACACGAGCTTCAGAAGCTGCGGTGCATCGGCTTAGCTGCTCGCAGGCAAGTGGCATCTTCCTGGACCAGGGATTGAACCTGTGTCCTCTGTATTGACAGGTAGATTCCCACCCACTGAACCACCAAGGAAACCCCTTACTGTAATTTTTATTTGCATTTCTCTAATAATTAGTGATAGTGAGCATCTTTTCATGTGCCCACTGGTCATCTGTATGTCTTCGTTAGAGAAATGTCTATTAAGATCTTCTGTCCATTTTTCAACTGAGTGGTTTGTTTTTCTGCTGTTGAGTTTATAAGCTGTTTGTATATTTTGGAGATTATAGATGAGGAGATTTCTGAGCAGTGTTGAAGGTGCAGCCTTGTCACTTCTTGCCATTTATACTAAAATGTAACAAAGAGATAAATTGAGGAAAGAACTGATAAGCAAAAAGGAACCAGGACTTGATGATTTTAGAAATTCTCAGCCTAGTCAGATTGCAGAAGACACTAAGAGCAGATTCTCTGTCAGGAAAGCATGCTCTAAGGAGAAAGTCAAGGGGGAAGCTGGACAACCTTTTGCTAGCACTTCTAAAGGATCATAAGATCTGAATATTCATTCACACAGAGGATTCTTTTAAGACTCTTTAAAGAAGGTTGTTTAACTCAGATCCTCTCAACCATCTGAGCAGAAGCCAGAAACAGAATATCCAGGAATGATCTGTGTAGGACTCTCTTGTGTAGTGAACTGAATTCCCATGACACGGGTAGAAAATCCACCAGGTATTTGAGAATGTGTTATGAGCAGTAACACAACTTGGACTGAAAGAGGAAGAAAAAAGACAAAACGAAGGAAGCTGTTGGACTCCAAATATTCTACAAACAGTAAACAGGCTAATCAAATCTCCTTAGCTGAAACATGCGCTACTCTTCAAGAAAAAGGAAGGATAATTCCAAGGCCAGAGTTTTGGACCGGGAAGGCAGAGCTGCAGGCAGGTATGTCAAGCCAAGGAAAGATTATTTTCAGGTCTTTGAAATCTAATGGAATTTGGCTGATTAGATTTCGAAACTTCTAGGAATTTGTGATTCCTTTCTTCCATCCTATTTCTCCTTTTTGAATTGGAATGTCTATATCTGCTCTCCTATGTCTGGCCCACCATTGTGTTTTGGGAGTAAATAACATGACTGAAGTGACTGAGCATGCATATACAACTTGCTTTCTAGTTTCACAGCTCTCATTACAGACAGAAAGGAATTTTGCCCCTAAAATGTATCATACTCTTGAGGTTCATCTACATCTGACTTCAGTTCAGTTCAGTCTCTCAGTCGTGTCCGACTCTTTGCAACCGCACGAGTCGCAGCACGCCAGGCCTCCCTGTCCATCACCAACTCCCGGAGTTCACTCAAACCCGCATCCATCGAGTCAGTGATGCCATCCAGCCATCTCATCCTCGGTCATCCCCTTCTCCTCCTGTCCCCAATCCCTCCCAGCATCAAAGTCTTTTCCAATGAGTCAACTCTTCACATGAGGTGGCCAAAGTACTGGAGTTTCAGCTTTAGCATCATTCCTTCCAAAGAAATCCCAGGGTTGATCTCCTTTAGAATGGACTGGTTGGATCTCCTTGCAGTCCAAGGGACTCTCAAGTCTTCTCCAACACCACAGTTCAAAAGCATCAATTCTTCGGCACTCAGCCTTCTTCACAGTCCAACTCTCACATCCATACTTGACCACCGGAAAAACCATAGCCTTGACTAGATGGACCTTAGTCAGGAAAGTAATGTCTCTGCTTTTGAATATGCTATCTAGGTTGGTCATAACTTTTCTTCCAAGGAGTAAGCGTCTTTTTAATTTCATGGCTGCAGTCACCATCTGCAGTGATTTTGGAGCCCGGAAAAATAAAGTCTGACACTGTTTCCACTGTTTCCCCATCTATTTCCCATGAAGTGATGGGACCGGATGCCATGATCTTCGTTTTCTGAATGTTGAGCTTTAAGCCAACATTTTCACTCTCCTCTTTCACTTTCATTAAGAGGCTTTTTAGTTCCTCTTCACTTTCTGCCATAAGGGTGGTGTCATCTGCATATCTGAGGTTATTGATATTTCTCCTGACAATCTTGATTCCAGCTTGTGCTTCTTCCAGTCCAGCGTTTCTCATGATGTACTCTGCATAGAAGTTAAATAAGCAGGGTGACAATATACAGCCTTGACATACTCCTTTTCCTATTTGGAACCAGTCTGTTGTTCCATGTCCAGTTCTAACTGTTGCTTCCTGACCTGCATACAGATTTCTCAGGAGGCAGGTCAGGTGGTCTGGGATTCCCATCTCTTTCAGAATTTTCCACAGTTTATTTTGATCCACACAGTCAAAGGCTTTGGCATAGTCAATAAAGCAGAAATAGATGTTTTTCTGGAACTCTGTTGCTTTTTCCATGATCCAGCGGATGTTGGCAATTTGATCTCCGGTTCCTCTGCCTTTTCTAAAACCAGCTTGAACATCTGGAAGTTCACGGTTCACATATTGCTGAAGCCTGGCTTGGAGAATTTTGAGCATTGCTTTACTAGCGTGTGAGATGAGTGCAATTGTGTGGTAGTTTGAGCATTCTTTGGCATTGCCTTTCTTTGGGATTGGAATGAAAACTGACCTTTTCCAGTCCTGTGGCCACTGCTGAGTTTTCCACATTTGCTGGTATACTGAGTGCAGCACTTTCACAGCATCATCTTTCAGGATTTGAAATAGCTCTACTGGAATTCCATCACCTCCACTAGCTTTGTTCGTAGTGATGCTTTCTAAGGCCCACTTGACTTCACATTCCAGGATGTCTGGCTCTAGATGAGTGATCACACCATCGTGATTATCTGGGTCGTGAAGATCATTTTTGTACAGTTCTTCTTAATATCTTCTGCTTCTGTTAGGTCCGTACCATTTCTGTCCTTTATCAAGCCCATCTTTGCATGAAATGTTCCTTGGTATCTCTAATTTTCTTGAAGAGATCTCTAGTCTTTCCCATTCTGTTCTTTTCCTCTATTTCTTTGCATTGATCGCTGAAGAAGGCTTTCTTATCTCTTCTTGCTATTCTTTGGAGCTCTGCATTCAGATGCTTATATCTTTCCATTTCTCCTTTGCTTTTCGCTTCTGTTCTTTTCACAGCTATCTGTAAGGCCTCCTCAGACAGCCATTTTGCTTTTTTGCATTTCTTTTCCATGGGGATGGTCTTGATCCCTGTCTCCTGTACAATGTCACGAACCTCCATCCATAGTTCATCAGGCACTCTATCTATCAGATCTAGGCCCTTAAATCTATTTCTCACTTCCACTGTATAATCATAAGGGATTTGATTTAGGTCATACCTGAATGGTCTAGCAGTTTTCCCTACTTTCTTTAATTTAAGTCTGAATTTGGTAATAAGGAGTTCATGATCTGAGCCACAGTCAGCTCCTGGTTTTGTTTTTGATGACTGTATAGAGCTTCTCCATCTTTTGCTGCAGAGAATATCATCAATCTGATTTCAGTGTTGACCATCTGGTGATGTCCATGTGTAGAGTCTTCTCTTGCGTTGTTGGAAGAGGGTGTTTGCTATGACCAGTGCATTTTCTTGGCAAAAGTCTATTAGTCTTTGCTCTGCTTCATTCCGTATTCCAAGGCCAAATTTGCCTGTTACTCCAGGTGTTTCTTGACTTCCTACTTTTGCATTCCAGTCCCCTATAATGAAAAGGACATCTTTTTTGGGTGTTAGTTCTAAAAGGTCTTGTAGGTCTTCATAGAACCATTCAACTTCAGCTTCTTCAGAGTTACTGGTTGGGGCATAGACTTGGATTATTGTGATATTGAATGGTTTGCCTTGGAAATGAACAGAGATCATTCTGTCATTTTGAGATTTCATCCAAGTACTGCATTTCAGACTCTTCTGTTGACCATGATGGCTACTCCATTTCTTCTCAGGCATTCCTGCCCGCAGTAGTAGATATAATGGTCATCTGAGTTAAATTCACCCATTCCAGTCCATTTTAGTTCACTGATTCCTAGAATGTCAACGTTCATTCTTGCCATCTCCTGTTTGACCACTTCCAATTTGCCTTGATTCATGGACCTGACATTCCAGGTTCCTATGCAATATTGCTCTTTACAGCATTGGACCTTGCTTCTATCACCAGTCACATCCACAGCTGGGTATCGTTTTTGCTTTGGCTCCATCCCTTCATTCTTTCTGCAGTTATTTCTCCACTGAACTCCAGTAGCATATTGGGCACCTACTGACCTGGGGACTACCTCTTTCAGTATCCTATCATTTTGCCTTTTCATACTGTACATGGCGTTCTCAAGGCAAGAATACTGAAGTGGTTTGCCATTCCCTTCTCTAATGGACCACATTCTGTCAGACCTCTCCACTATAACCCACCCGTCTTGGGTTGCCCCACGGGCATGGCTTAGTTTCATTGAGTTAGACAAGGCTGTGATCCTAGTGCGATTAGATTGACTAGATTTCTGTATGCTTTCAGTGTGTCTGCCCTCTGACGCCCTCTTGCAACACCTACCATCTTACTTGGGTTTCTCTTACCTTGGGCATGGGGTATCTCTTCACGGCTGCTCCAGCAAAGCACAGCCACTGCTCCTTACCTTGGATGAGGGGTATGTCCTCCCGCCACCCTTCCTGAGCTTCAATGTGGGATGGCTCCTCTAGGCGTTCCTGCACTATCTGCCTTAGATGATGAGATTTGGGACTTTGAGTCCATGATATTTAGATAAGCTGAGACTTCAACCATGTAGGGATGGTGGTGAATGTATTTTGCAGGTAGAATGAGTATGAATCTTTGAACCCAGAGAGCAGACTGGTGGGTTATATAATGGTTCCCCAAAATATCTAGGTCCTAATTCCTGAATGTTACCTTATATATCATAATGGCCTTTGATTATCTGATTAAGGATGTTGAGATGGGGAGATTGTCTGAATTACCCTGATCGGCCCTAAAAGTGTCCTTATTAGAGGGAGGCAGAGGGAGATTTGACTATAAAAGATCAGTAAGTGGTGTGACTTTGAAAGCAGGAAGAGATTTGAAGCTTTTATCCTGCTAGCTTTGAAAACAGAAAGGGGCCATGAGCCTAGGAATGCAAGGAATGAATCTCTAAAAGCTGAAAAAGGAAAGGAAACAGTCTTCCTTAGAGCCTCCCTCTGAAAGGGGAGCAGCCCTGCCAACACCTTGGTTTCAGTCCAGTGAAACCATTTCAGACTTTTTGGGCTCCAGAACTGTAAGAGAATAGTTTGTCTTGTTTTAAGCCACCTATGTAGTAATTTGTTATACAGTAATTACTGAAAACTGATACATCATCTAATACATTATAATTCAATGAAAAAATAATTTACACTCTATTGTGACTTAAGCATACCATTTGAAGTCCACTTTTCTTGTTTTTACAAACAAAAATGGGTATGCACTGGTAATTTTAAAAATAATAAATTACATGTCATAATATGGTGATATGTATGGTGCTTGAAATGCTGTCATGTTACAACTGCATCACTGCATTTTATAGTATGCTGTGCAACAGTGCTCAACATTGAGACAGCCACGCCATCTCTAACACAACTACTCATCTCTGCTATTATAGTACAAAGCAGCCACAGACAATACACAAATAAATGAGCATGGCTGTGTTCCAAAAAAACTTATTTACAGACACTGAATTTTTATGAGTCTCAAAATATTACTCTTCTTTTGATCTTTTCCAATTATTTTAAAATGTAAAAATCATTCTTAGCCCCCAGGCCTTATAATATCAGGTAACAAGCAGAATTTGGTCCATGGCCCTTGGTTGGCCAGTCCTAATTGACACATGAGAGAAAGGCAAAGCTTCTAGATGCAACATTTTGCAGGGCACTTTTGCCCCATCCTCAATATTTCATATAAGTTCATGTCTATATTCTCTAAACAATCTTCTGAGGCAAATGCTGTTATTATATTTATAATACCACATTATACTATATCATTATTGCACTATATTTTATAGATGAGGAAACCAAGGCAGAGAAATTTTCAGTATCTTACCCAAAGATATCAAATCTCTGCAGCACTACCCAATAGAACTAGATGAGGGGAAAAAATCCACATCGGCTCCTCAAATATAGGAGCTATTAGTCACACGACTACTGAGCACTTGAAATGTGTGACTAATACATTGAATTTTTAATTTAATAGTCACATTGGACAGTACAGCTCTACCAGGGAGAGTGACTGTATGAATATAGGCAGAAGGTAAGAAAATTGTCTATGGTGTCCCACAGCTAATAAATGGAGAAATGAGGATTTAAATCAGGAATTTCAAAACACAAATTTCATTTCTTGGCACCAAACTACCAATCAAAAGCCAACAGCAGTCAGTAATCTCTGGGCGGGTATTTATGGAAGACAGTCTACGAAATGGTTGTTAGACATTCAAAGAATATAAAAGTTACTGTTGTAAACTGTCCAGGAGCCTACCCCAGGCAATCAATCTCCTGGAATTACAACCTGAAGACTAACTGTAGGTATCTTTGAGTCACCATGAAGGTGTCCATCACATCAGTCTCTGGAGAGCTGCCCCCAAGTCCAGGGGCCCAGAGGAAGCTCCATGTTGGTCTCTAAGCCACATCACAGACCATTTTCTCCTATGAGAGTACACAAGGGAAAAAACAAACATGTTCGTCTTGCCAAGGAAGGGGCCAGGCACAGGAGACCAAGGTAGTCTGATAGATCGTTAAGGCATCATGGGCTGGGGAGTCAGGATGCTGGGGCAGCCCTGAGCCCTCACCTACAGGACATCCCCTCATGGGGCTTTTTTCCTTTTTCCAATTTTTATCGGAGTACAATGTTGTTATTTTCTGCTGTACAGCAAAGTGAATCAGCCATTTGTATACATGTATTTCCTCTTTTTTGGATTTCCTTCCCATTTAGGTCACCACAGAGCACTGAGCAGAGTTCCCTGTGTCACACAGTAGGTTATCAATAGTTATCTGTTTCATACATAGTGATGTCTATGTGTCAATTCACTGCAGTCCCTGTGCAGAAGAGCTCTGTTCTTCCAGGAGAGCAGTGGTGAGTGGCAACCTGGACCCTCCAGGTATGGACAGTCATTCATGCCATATGAGTTAAGACATATGCTATAATGTATCCTCTCCTCTTTCCAGTGGGAAAAACAGAATGTATGACGTCATCCAAGAGACAGTTGAAAATGATTTCCCAACCTTCCTGGGCAAGATCTTTGCCTTCCTCGCCAATCCAGGCCTGATCATTCCAGCCATCCTGCTGATGTTGTAAGTTAGCCAGGAGCCATGGCCCTGCCTCATGGAGACCTCCCCTTGCAGTTAAGACTTCCTTGGCAGGTCCTTCTTTCTTGCCCTCTCAATCTAGATTTCCCAGAAGTAGATCCTCAGACAAGGATTTAAGTGCAAGTAGTTTCTTGGAGGGGGCAGTGTGTGTAGGGACATAAGACAGAGAAGGGACAGGAAGGTGCATTCTAACTCCTGCGGTGACTTTAATCCTGATGGAAGCTCTGGGACACAGTGTGCCTTTGAATTATCCTGCTCAAGGGTGAAAGATCGGGACATTTTAGATCAGTTCCCATCCATCATGTGTTGAGTGCTGCTGGGAGATGTGGCAGGGGAGAGGTGTTGGTTAACTCCCTGGCAGTTTGGGCCAGCTGCATCCATGGACAGAATGATTTCTGTGCAGGCTGGAGAGGAGGCATCAGGCACTGGCAATGTATGTCTTTCAGGGAACACAGTGAAGACAGGGCCCAAGGATAAGGGGAGTCTGGCAGCAGCTACAGCTCTCTCCAAAAGATCCACCAGAAATATCAAAGACCCACCCCTCAAGAAAGCTCCGGCTGACGCAGCCTGTCCCTGCTGGGCTCATGGGCTTTCTCTGCAGAGCCCCCCGTACACGAGAGCATTCAGTGCATCTGTCACCATCATCCTCACAGACTGAACATGTGAGTGGGCTTGGTGATCTGTGTCCCCAGTACCAGCTCCATGGAAGGAATGTTCAAGGAAGGAAGAGGGCAGTATGAAATTGTCCCAACATACAGACATATGCAGACAATCATGTACAAGATCACAAGATTCAACAAATGTTAACATTTAGCAATATTTACTTCCAATTGGTCTCTTTTTAAAAGACATAAACATTACAGTTCAAGCCCACCTAATTTTTCTCTCTCCCTCCCTCTCCAAAGGTAACCACTATTTGGATTAATTTTAATCATTTTCAATCTGAACCATTTAATCACATGTATGTACTATTGCTTCTGAGTTATAAAATTTTTCATGACTGGTTCAGACTACACAGCTTTCCTCACTCACATTATGTTTGGGGGACTTTCTCATGTGGATACATGAACACACACATTTTAATGACTCTTCTGTGTCTCTAATCAATAAACAATCTATAATAGGAAGAGAAAAGGATTTTATTTGAGCCAAACTGAAGACTATATCCCAGAAGATAGCCTCTTAGATAACTCTGAGAAGCTGCTCCAGAGAATCCTGGTTTTCAGCACAGTTTTATATCTTATCAGAACAAAGAACATTAAACAAATCAGGGATACATTCCTTCGAGGTTTCAAAAAAAAAAAAGAAATAGATCAGCACATACACAATGAGTCAGTATGGCCTTGGCACCTGGGAAGGGAGTCTTATCATTGAAGGAGGACTGGAATTGGAATCCTAGGAAAGGAGACATTTAATCTTTATTTTTCACATGGACATTCTTTACTTCTAGTCAATGCACCCTTTTATTTCATAATTGAAGCTGATATAGGAATCCCCTGGTGGCCTAGTAGTTAACATTCTGGACTTTCATTGCCCTGGCTCAATCTCTGGTCAGGAACTGAGATCCTATAAGCCAAGAGGAAAAAAGAAACAAAGAAAGCAGATGTAATGTATGCTTCATAGGCCACAAACAGGCTATTTCAGTTAGCATAAAATTCAAGTTAACTCATCTTTAAGCCAGAATGACTTCCCCAAACCTTAATATGTGAAAATTGCTTTTATCAGTTGTATGAATAAACCATAATTTACCCATCTCTCTGCATAGAGTAGGTTGTCTCCACTCTTGTGCTATTGCAAATGTTCTCCTTATATACGTCTCCTTGTACACAGTTTTCTCTAAAACAGACTTCCAAAAGTGGAATGGCTGGGTCATAGGTATGTGTTTCTTCAATCTTTGTAGACAGTGCTGAACTGCTCTCCAAAATAGGTATATTTCCTTACATCCTTGGTTTCTGTGTCTAGTCTGAATGTGAGGGAATGTGTAATGACCACCACCTGAGGAAATGCTGCAACCCAAATGCCAAACCAGACCTTGCAGGCTGCACAGAAAACAGCCTCAAAAGAAACAGCCAGTTCCTCCCTAAAATATGGGCTGTGAATGAGGAGAGCAGGCAAAGCCTGCTGGGTGCCTTCCCAACAGATGGTGGTCCCTTCACCTGTCCTCCCTCTGGCCTCTCATCACCCATAGTCCTCTGAGTCTGCTTGAGGAGGCTCACAGGACACCTCTGACCTATACTCTGCCAAAGGCAATGTAGTTCCTCCCTTCTGCCTGCAGAGAGCTCTTGGACCCTGCTCAAGTGGCTCAGGGTAGCCCCAGGGCAAGGATCAGAAGACTCAACTGGGCAGCTGAGGCTTGAAAGGCAGGAAGGAAAGAGATAAGGACAAGCTGTCAGAGCACCTAGTCCAGGAGGCATCCCAGGCTTTTGTGGCCCCTCACTCTCAAGTGGTACATCCAGGTCATAACCCCAAATCCCAGGTCCCATGAAAGGGAAACCAGACTACAGCTTTAAGGACACCCAGTCAGCCAGCGGGGGCCGGCCTCTGAAAACCACAAGTCCAGGACAGACATTCCTGTCCGTGTACCCTGGGGGAGGGCCTTCAGGGTCTATGCAGTTTCTAAGCAAACTTGGAGCAGGTCACCTAGCACCTCTCTCTTCTCCCTCTGCATTTGAAGACTGTGGAAAGGGCTTTGGCATCAAATGTGGCCTCTGACAAGTGCTAACAGATAAGGTGGCCTTGGGCAAATGACTTAACTCTCTGCATTCCAGGATGCTGACCCTTAAAGATGGAGGTCATCATTTCTTCTTTATAGAGTTTCATCAAAACCATGGAGATGTGGAGTGGGATCCACATGGCACAGAGCCTGGTACCCAGGCTGTTCCTGCAGACAAGAAACACTGCCTCTCCCCTGCCTCTTCAGATTTCCAAGAAGGGGACTGATTCCTCTAGCTAGCCTTCATTAAACACTCAGAGAACTAAAATTGTGTTCAATAAAATAGAGAGAACAGGGATATCCAAGACCTTCTTGATATTAGGTGGGGAGCTTACAATGGTTAGACTTCCCACCACCCTGCCCAGAGGCAAAGTAGGTCATCTACTCCCAGAGGCCAGCTATGATTCCTAGGTAAGGTGTCCAGCTCTCATCATTTTCCAAGATCACAGTACCTCTGGAGCATTCTTTTCTCTTGCAGCCTGGCCATCTACTACTTGAACTCAGTTTCCAAAAGCCTTTCTCGAGCAAATGCCCAGCTGAGAAAGAAAATCCAAGCGGTAAGTCTGTCGGGAGTTTTCATTAAACAAAATGTTATGTTTTTGGCTTTTGCTAATTCACCTTTTAAGCCAAGTTGTGTTCTTTAAAGGACTTCTTCTAAACCAAACCCTAAGTTATCTGTATGGTAGGAAGCAGCCTTGAGAGATTCAGTGACACCCATTTATAGTCTGAGGGTAATTGGGAATACATAACAGTAATGATTCCCTGGTGGCTCAGATGGTAAAGAGTCTGGCTGCAATGCGGGAGACCGGGGTTCGATCACAGGGTTGGGACGATACCCTGGAGAAGGAAATGGCAACCCACTCCAGTATTCTTGCCTGAAAAATCCCATGGATGGAGGAGCCTGGCACGCAATAGTCCACAGGGTCGCAAAGAGTCAGACATGACTGAACCACTTCACTTTCTTTCAATGACTTAAATTTTGAGCAGTTGCTAAAGAACAGGAAAAAGTCAATGGGTTAAACCAGTGTTCAAACATAATAAAACTAGTACCCACAATAACTCCTACTGATTAAAACGAGTACTAGAAATACTAAAGAAAACAACATTGTCAGAACGACATAGTGCTTGGGCCCCATGGCCTAAGGAGCCTCCGTGACTCCCCTCCACACTAGCGCAGCCTCTCTCAACATCTGATGACACCCTGACTCTTCTGCTCTCACAACACCCACCCCCACCCCTTTAATGTGGAAAAAGCTGGACCCCAACCCTCCCTAAGCCCTGTCATCCTTGCTTTCTCACCCTCTCTTCTGGAACTAATCTCAAGTCAGCCTCACTGCCAGTCCCCACCCACACTTCCTCCTGCCCCTCTCACTGTCCTCCTGCCCAGGTGTAGAAGAGCACTGAAATACAGGATTGGCTGAGGGTCTGTCTTCCCCTGGCCAGATGTCCCTTCAAATGCTATGCAAACCTGAGTCCTGGGTGCCCTCTCCGACCAGCAGTGAGAACAAGAACCAGTGATTTAAGGTGGCTGCCCTCTGGATCTCACCATCCCGGGGTCCAAAACTCAAAATACCCATTTCCCTGGCCAGGACCAACCATTCATTTTTTTCCCTGCAGCTCCGTGAAGTTGAGAAGAGCCATAAATCTGTCAAAAGCAGAGCCACAGCCAGAGATTCAGAGGACACGGATAAAAGCAACTCCAAAAATGACACCCAGCTCACCAAAGAAGGTATATTCTATTGCACGATGATTACTTTTTACAAGGCGACATGGAAAGTGAAAAGAGCAAATGCTACGAAATCAGATGCATGTGGGACTGAAGTCAGAATTGGGACAAATTCTAACTAGCTGTATGAAGTTGGGCAAATAGAAGCAAGAAGCAAGAGCAAATCATAGGTAGCCTCCCAGGGTGGTGCAAATGAGGTGGGATTATGCATGTGAAGTGCTTACAGACTTCCTGAAACCAGTGGGAGGAGGACTGTCTGTAAAATGGGGAAGTACCAGGGTTGTTTCCCTCATTTCTGAGTCTCCTGCCACATTGTCTATGGTGATGGTTCTTCATTATTTCATTTCTGAAGTGACTCTGCCTTCATCTCACTCCACATCTATCATTTCCCATGTCATATCCTCTTAGTATCTGGCTACTTAAACCACTGTAGGAGCATGCCTGGTGTCCCACCCAGATCCCTTTAAGATGCCCTGAGGTTGGCTTATATGGAATGCAGCTGCCAGGGATGGAGGAGCTATTTGTTTTCTGCGCTGTTTTGAGCATTTTTTAAGAGAAGAAATAGGGACATTTGCATCTAGCCGCTGCTACTCCCACCAGAACCAACTCATATTCTCTTAAAAGACAAGAAGCACTAGAACAACTAGAGTAACATGGTGAGGAAGGGCCACACACATTCCAAAGTGTGACAGAACTTCAAAGGGGAGAATCACAGACCACCTCTACTTCGGCAGTGAGGAAAGCAAACTGAAAGAGACCGTCTCTGAGCTGTTCTTGTTTTCCAAGGATTGTCCCTGTATCAAAATTTAAGTTTCAGTATGCAGTAATTTTGACCTTTCATGTGGAAATTGAATGAGATGCACAAGAAATTGCTGAGAGTTTAGGAGTTAGTTAGAATTTATAGTACGGAAATTACTTACCATTTATTTGCTGCCTTTATAACATATAGGCTAGACTTCAGGAAACAGAACCAAGAAGAATCTAGCCCCATAGCAGTTATTTCCCCGAAGGTGAAAACCCTCAGTTCCCCAAATGCAATAGTGCAGAGTGACTGTGGAAGCAAGTCAGGAGGAAAAACGGCACCTACTTGGATATTCCTAGCAAACACTCATTGATATTGGAGTAGCAACAGGTATTAAAATAAGCCATGAACAAGTGGGGGTTGCAAGAAGAGGACAAGAAGTCTGTGTGAACATAGAACCTATTCCTGGTGAGTCTCAAAAATGTAAGGAAGGCATTTCAAAGCTACAGCCCTCTTAGCAAGATCAGCTGCAGTCTGTCCACAGCTGGTTCAGAGATGAAATGCAGCAGAGCGAGTGGTTGGTATTTATCATGGACCTGAAGAAAGTGTTTGAATTCACCCGATTTTTTTCACAAGGGGTAGGAAATGGAGTAAATGCGACATTATGTTGCCGTATCACCAACAAAAAAAAAAAGACAAAAAATGGATGGATGTATTTGAACATCAATGGAAAAGAAAAAATAGGTTTATAAAACATTTTCCATGAGAAAGCAAGAAACTAACATTGGGTTGACAGTGGTCCATTCATGGCCCCAGAGTCCCAGGGTTCCTGTACCCCTTATCCACTCCCTTCCCCTACGTTCTTTACTGGCTGCTGATCTAAAGTTTGCTCCTCTCCAAATTTGAATTTTTTATTACAGATCTGAAGCTCTTTCGATTTTATGCTGATTAAATCAATATTGCACTGTTTGATTTTTTTTTTTTAATGAAAGGGCTATCAGAACACATCAGTGGGACTAGGATGTAGGGGGAAACTGAAGAGTGTTAAACATTCACCTGGAAAACTCCCAACAGCATCTATCACTGCCTTCATTTAACTTCTCTTGTCATTTCCTTCTCCAGAGAATCTTCCCAATCCAGGGATTGAACCTGGGTCTCTCGCACTACAGATTCTTTACCATCTGAGCCACAGGGAAGCCCTCTCTTTCTTGAAGTATTCACTGACACTGCTCTAACAAGCAGGCCTAAAACAGCTAATGGCTCAAACACAATAAAAATTTCTCACTCTATAAAGCCCAAATTGGGTATTTCCACTTGATGGCCACTCTCCTCCCAAGTAGTGATGTGGGGAACCCTGGCTCTGTTCATCCTGTCCTGCATCAGGCTGGGAGTGGGAGGAGCCTAGAGGTCACTCATGGATACAGTGCCCATCAAAGCCTGGACTTCAGCCACAGGCCATACTATCCACAATGGAAATTTAGTCTATTTCTATGTCCTAGAACTGGGTTTGGTGAAGAACAAGCCAGTAATTGTCCCTAACTCGGAGTTAAGGAAAGGAGGGAAACAAGTAGGTGAAAGAGCTGGAAATGGATCTGACTAGCAGGGCACTGTCCTGGGGTTGATCCAGTTTCTACAACCCTTTCTATCATCATATTTGACCCTGGTAGCCATCTGTGAGCTCTTATTATAGCTCTGATTTTATTCTCAACAAAACCAGGCTCAGAGAGTCTAGCCTAAGACCAGCATTCAAAATCTAGCTCTCTATCCAGCAGATCAGACTCCTCCAACACAGCTGTTATACCAAGAATGGGCCAAAGTGCCCCCAGGTGCCCAAGGTGATCCAGCCATTCTTACATCACCATATAGGACTGGAATCTACCTAGAGCACAGGGCAGCTTCCAAGAACTCCAATTCCACACCAGGACACTGTAGGGAAATCTCCTATATCCTCATTCTTGTCTTGTTCATTTCCAGGGACTGCCCATCACTCTGCTAGCCAAAGCCAGACCCTGGACCAGAAGGCACAGGGCTCTGGGGCCTCCAGTTCTGCCGGCAAGACTGTGCTGCCTGCCTCCCAGCACCTCCATGTATCTCGGGCCCCTGGTGTCAGACCAGACTCTGGCCAAGCCCAGCCTCAAGCTCATCCTTGGAGGTCAACATCTGGAAAGCGGGCCTGGAGACCACCCCACTGACAGCTGGGACTAATGGAGCATGGTCCTGGGGCTGATCCTCAGACCCCACCCCCCAAATCATTCCCCCCTCCTCTCTTCTCTCATACACGTGCATGTTCTCTCTACTCTCACCAATTGTGGGGACTTTGATGACTCAGTCTCAGGCTCTTGTTAGCTGCCCAGAGGACAATGGCTTCATCCACCTCTTAGGAGAGCTGAGCCTTCCCCCAACTAACTACCCATCCCAGAGTCCTGGCTCAGGCAGCTCTGGACCCTGCACTCACAGCAGATTCCCTCAGCTCCAGACTCGGGGAGAGGGGGCAGGGCCATGATCACCATCATAGACTTTTTGCACGGAGCCCACGTGGGGACAGGTTTCTACCAGCTCCACCAGCTGGGAAGAGGTTGCAGAGGGACACACATTCCTGACCACCAACCACTTCCTTCCAAAGGGGGTGATGCAGTGTAAACAAAAGGTTCAAGAAGCCAATGAAAATAAAAGTAAAATGAAGTCCAGCCTTGGTGAGTGGGAAATGGTGATTCTCCAGAAACTAGCTGGAGGAGAGCTGATGCCATCAAGCATCAAAAGGGCACTGGAGCCTCTGGCAGCAAGGCAAAGAGAGAGCAGCATGGTTCCTCTGGCCTAACTGAGAGTGTTAGTCATTCAGTCGTGTCTGACTCAAGACCCCATGGACTGTGGCCTACCAGTCTCCTCTGTCCATGGAATTCTCCAGACAAGAATACTGGAGTGGTTTGCCATTTCCTTCTCCAGAGGATCTTCCTGACCCAGGGATCAAACCTGGGCCTCTTGCATTGTAGATGGATTCTTTACATTCCCGGCCATCAGGGAAGACCTGGTGAAGGAAACAAAATATTGCTCAGGGCAGAAAAATCTTTCTATGCACGAAATTCTAAAATGAGTGATTGTTTACTGTAAAGGGTTTGGGGGAGGGGGAGGAGCTCTGCAGAGTACAGTGCAGAGCCTCGTCTCTGGTGATCACATCCTGCATGTCACTTCTGTGCAGAAGTCTCGTGGGGGCATCAGCCAGGGAGGCCAGACCACTGAGGAGGCCTTGCCAGCATGGGACAAGTATCAGCAGGGTGCCAGTCTCAGCCCAGGACTCCCAGAGGTTACCCTCAGGCTTCCAAGGCTGACCAATATCCCTACTCACCCACCACAAACACAAACTATCCTGTTCTGATGACACATAACTTTATGTGAAGGAATGTATGTTATCTATTGTTACATAATAAATTATTCCCCAAATTTAACAGCTTAAAACAGTAAACGTTTGTTATCTCACACAGTTTCTGTGGATCAAGAATTTGGGATTGGCTTCACCAGGAAATTCTGGTTCTGCATGCTGCAGTCACAATCTGAGGCAGGGCTACAGTCATCAGAACATTTGTTGGGAGCGGGAAGATACACTCACAAGTGGCTCACTCATGGCTGCTAGCAGGAGGTGTTGGTTCCTTGCTGGCCATCCACAGACTTGCTTACTCCCTACACTGACCTCTCCATAGGGCTGCTTCGGTATCCTCACAACACAGCAGCTCACTTCCCCCCAGTGATCTGACAGCAAGGAGGAAGCCACAACACCTCTTATAACCTGTTCTCAAAAGTTACACTATCAATTCCACCAGTTTCTGTTCATTAGAACAGAGTCACTAAGTCTAGCTTACACTCAGAGATGGAAATTAGGCTCCAGCTCTTGAATGGAAAGTGGTCAAAGAATTTTTGGACACATTTTAACAGGTTTCTTAATTTAAATAGTTACCAGATCTCTGTCATGAAAACACTAAAGCTTTTCTGAAAGACATCCATCAGTGGATTTGTTAATGGTGGATCCTAGAACCATCATGCAAAAGGAAACTTCAAATGAGCTAGGGAGATGGGTAGAGGAAGAAGGCATGGGTAAGAGAGAAGGGATGTTCATCTGGTATGACTTTATAGCTGGGACATTTCATTAGAAAACAGTGTGAGGGGAGTTTCATCTCTGCCTTCTCAGGGCTGATCTTCCAGCTCATTCCATCGTAAAGCTTCACTACTCAGCCTAGGGATCATCAACCATGAAGAGCACCCTTCCTTCCGTCCCTCTTTCCTTTCTCTTTCTTTCCTCAATTCACCTAAGAATGATTTGAATTTTGTTGCTGTTCAGTCACTAAGTGGTGCCCCATTCTCTGCGACTCCACGGACTTCAGCACACCAGGCTTCCCTGTCCTTTACTATCTCCCAGAGTTTGCTCAAACTCATGTTCCTTAAGTCGGTGATGCCATCCAACCATCTCATCCTCTGTCACCCCCTTCTCCTCCTGCCCACAATCTTTCCCAGCGTCAGACTCTTTTCCAACGTGCTGGCTCTTGCATCAGGTAGCCAAAGTATTGAAGCTTCAGCTTCAGCATCAGTCCTTCCAATGATTATTCAGAGCTGTTTTCCTTAGCACTGACTGGTTTGATTCTTTGCTGTCCAAGGGGCTCTCAAGAGTCTTCTCGAGCACCATAGTTTGAAAGCAACAATTCTTAGGTGTGCAGCTTTCTTTATGGTCCAACTCTCACATCCGTACATGACTACTGGAAAAACCATAGCTTTCACTATACAGACCTTTGTTGGCAAAGTGCTATCTCTGCTTTTCACTGGAGTGGATAGCCATTTCCTTCTCCAGGGGATCTTCCTGACACAGGACTCAAACGCAGGCCTCCTGCCTTGCAGGCAAATTCTTTACCATCTAGCCACCAGGAAAGCCTGATTGAACTAGCAAGTCTATTTAATAGTTTATCCAGAGAACTATAACTGTTATCTTACTAATATTACCTTACTTTGTCTGCACATTCCTTACTGGAGGGAAATGAAACAGACACTAAAATTTTCTGTCAGACACTATTTTTGAAGGCTGATTCTTTCATTTCTAAGAATCTACATGGTTAGTGTCCATAAACAGGCCCATTATACAAAGAAGCATATAAGTAAAAACACACTCCTGCTGAAGATCAAGGGGGACAGCTGATTGCCCCGTGACTCAGATACTCACAGAAACTAGAAGTGATGCACCAGCCAGTAGGAACCTAGGCAGGGTACCAACAGCACCCACTACACTGGTGACCCTCAATTCAGATATGCTTTGTAGAGCCCACCCAAAGCTGGGACAACAAAGTTCCATATGCTATAAAAGGGACAATAAGGAATAAACCTGCCATGCAGAAAGGGACATTGGTCTATTCTGACCTCAGCAGAAAGTGGAAGACAAAGATCTCCTTCGAGAAATTATATCTCAAGACACCCCTCACACAGAGAATCAAAAATCCCCATACCAGCTGTGTGTCAGAAAAACTCAAGAGGACTTCCCTGGTGGTCCAGTGGCTAAGATTCCATGCTCCCAATGCAGGGGGCCTGGGTTTGACCCCTGATTGGGGAACTAGATCCAACATGCTTCAAATAAAGATCCTGTATGCTGAAACAAAGATTGAAGATCCCATGTGCCTCAACCAAGACTCAGCCCAGCTAAATAAACAACAACAACAAAAAAATATTTAAAAAGTTCAAATGGAAAATTTAATTTAAAGTGACCTTAGGTTATTTACAATCACATCAAAATGAATAAAATGCCTAGGCATAAGCCTACCTAAAGAGGCAAAAACCTGTACTCCAAAAAACTATAAGATGCTGATGAAAGAAATTAAAGATGACACAAACAGATGGAAAGATCTACAGTGTTCTTGGATTGGAAGGATCAATATTGTTAAAATGACCATACTACCCAAGACAAACTACAGATTCAGTGCAGTTTCTATCAAATTACCAGAGGCATTTTTCACAGAGCTGGAACAAAAACAAATTTTAACTTGTATGGAAAAAAACAAAAAGACCCTGAATAGACACAACAATCTTGAAGACAAACAGGGGTGGAAGAATCATGCTCCCTGAATTCAGAATATACTCCAAAGCTACAATAATCAAAACAGTACGGTATTGGCACAAAAACGGACATACACGTCAGTGGAACAGGATAGACAGTCCAGAAGCAACCCCCTGCTCTTATGGCCAATTAATCTGCGACAAAGATGGCAAGAATACACAGCAGAGAAAAGACTGCCTCTTCAATAAATGGTACTGGGAAAACTGGACCACTGTATGTAAAAGAATGAAACTATAACATTCTCTAACACCACATACAAAAATAAACTCAAAATAGATTAAAGACCTAAATGTAAGACCAGATACTATAAAACCCCTAAAGAAAAACATAGGCAAAACACTCTTTAACATAAACCACAGCAATAGTTTTTTGGGTTCATCTCCTAGATTAATGCAAACAGAAGCAGAAATACACAAATGGGACCTAAGTAAGCTTAAAAGCTTTTGCATAACAGGGGAAACCATAAACAAAACAAAAAGATAACCTACAGAATGGGAGAAAATGTTTGCAAACAATGCAGTCAGCAACAGATTAATTTCCAAAATACCAAAACAGTTCATACAGCTCAATATCAAGAAAAAAAGAAAAAAACTATTTAACCAAAAAATGGGCAGAAGACCTAAATAAACATTTCTCCCAAAGTGACATACAGATGACCAATAGGCACATGAAAAGATGTGCCATCACTAATTATTACAGAAATGCAAATCAAAATTACAATGAGGTATCACCTCACACTTGTCAGAATGACCATCATCAAAAAATCTACAAATAATAAGTGATGGAGAGAGTATAGAGAAAAAGGAACCCTCCTGAAATATTTTTGGGACTATAAACTGGTGCAACCACTATGGAGAGGTTCCTTTAAAAACTAAAGAGTTACCATATGACCAAGCAATCCCACTCTTGGGCATGTATTCAGAAAAGACAAAAACTCTAATTCCAAAAGGTACATGAACCTCACTGTTCATAGCAGCACTGTTTTCAACAGCCAAGATACAGGAGCAACCTAAAGGTCTATCAACAGATAAATGGACATAAAGATATGGTAGGGACTTACCTGGTAGTCCAATAGCTAAGACTCCATGCTCTCAATACAAGGAGCCAGTACACACACACACACCTACCTATCTATCTATCTATCTATATATATATATAGATATAGATATAATGGAATATTACTCAGCCATAAAAAATGAAATAATGCCATTTGCAGTAACATGGATAGACCTAGAGATTATCACCCTAAGACAGAGAAAGACAAGTATCATATTATTATATAATTTATATGTGAAATCTAAAAAATTATTATGCAAATAAACTTCCTCTTTATGAAACAAGACTCACAGACGTAGAAAACAAATTTATAATTACCAAAGGAGAAGGGGGGATAAATTAGAAGTTTGCAATTAACAGATAAGTTGTTGCTGTTAAGTTGCTAAGTTGTGCCTGGTTCTTTGCAACCCCATGGACTGCAGCACCTCAGGCTTCCCTTGTCCTTCACTATCTCCAGGAGTTTGCGCAGATTCATGTCCACTGAATCAGTGATGCCATCCAACCATCTCATTCTCTGTCATCCCCTTCTCCTCCTGCCCTCAATCTTTCCCAGCATCAGGGTCTTTTCCAATGAGTCGGCTCTTCACATCAGGTGACCAGAGTATTGGAGCCTCAGATACACAGTGCTATAAACAAGAATCTACTGTATAGCACAGGAGACTATATTCAACATCTTCTAATAAACTCTAATGGAAAAGAATCTGAAATATATGTATATAACTGAATCACTTTGCTATATACCTGAAACCTTACGTCAAGGTTGTATATTGTCACCCTGCTTATTTAACTTCTATGCAGAGTACATCATGAGAAATGCTGGACTGGAAGAAGCACAAGCTGGAATCAAGATTGCCGGGAGAAATATCAATAACCTCAGATATGCAGATGACACCACCCTTATGGCAGAAAGTGAAGAGGAACTAAAAGCCTCTTGATGAAAGTAAAAGAGGAGAGTGAAAAAGTTGGCTTAAAGCTCAACATTCAGAAAACGAAGATCATGGCATCCAGTCCCATCACTCCATGGGAAATAGATGGAGAAACAGTGGAAACAATGTCAGACTTTATTTCTTGGGGCTCCAAAATCACTGCAGATGGTGACTGCAGCCATGAAATTAAAAGACGCTTACTCCTTGGAAGGAAAGTTATGACCAACCTAGATAGCATATTCAAAAGCAGAGACATTACTCTGCCGACTAAGGTCCGTCTAGTCAAGGCTATGGTTTTTCCAGTAGTCATGTATGGATGTGAGAGTTGGACTGTGAAGAAGGCTGAGCACCAAAGAATAGATGCTTTTGAATTGTGGTGTTGGAGAAGACTCTTGAGAGTCCCTTGGACTGCAAGGAGATCCAACCAGACCATTCTGAAGGAGACCAGTCCTGGGATTTCTTTGGAGGAATGATGCTAAAGCTGAAACTCCAGTACTTTGGCCACCTCATGTGAAGAGTTGACTCACTGGAAAAGACTTTGATGCTGGGAGGGATTGGGGGCAGGAGGAGAAGGGGATGACCGAGGATGAGATGGCTGGATGGCATCACTGACTCAATGGACTCAAGTCTGAGTGCACTCCGGGAGTTGGTGATGGACAGGGAGGCCTGGTGTGCTGCGATTCATGGGGTCGCAAAGAGTCGGACACGACTGAGCGACTGAACTGAACTGAACTGAACACAACACTGTAAATCAACTATACCTCAATAAAAAAGAAAAAATACGTTACTAAAAAATTAAAAATAAAGTGATCTTAGGTTACTAGTGCCTCTAAGAAAAAGGAGGACAAAGAAACAAAAAACAGCACAAATACAAAGCATATATGATACTAGAAATAAATCAAAATATATCAGGAATTAACCTAAGGACCGGAGAAGGCAATGGCAACCCACTCCAGTACTCTTGCCTGGAAAATCCTATGGATGGAGGAGCCTGGTGGGCTGCCATCTATGGGGTCGCAGAGTCAGACACGATTGAAGCAACGCAGCAGCAGCAACCTAAGGACAGGTGCACAGGGACCTCCAGATTCTGCTGTGAAGATTCAACAAGCTGACACATATAAGACTAAGTGCCAAGCGTTAGACTAAGTTCTCAATAAGTAACAGATATCATCATAGGCCTGGTAAGATCAAATATCCTCAGGCTCAGGTAATGAACACAAACAGCATTGACTGATTAAAACTTTTACCCAGTATTCCTAAACGATCTTTCTAGAAGGCTTCCCATTCTTATGTGTCTCTGTAAAGAAATGCTGCAAATATGTATAAATCGTTACCAAAGAATGTTGCAGGGTTTATTTGGCCTGGGAATTGCCAGACACCTTTGAAATTTGATGTGAAAAATTCAGGAAATGAGTGTTAAGTGCTGCCATCCTGTGGTTGTTTCATGTAATTTCCTTTCCTGAAGCTCTGCCTAGTCCTTTGAACTTAAATAGCACATTCATTTCCGTAAGTCCCCATTAACACTGCTCAGAGTAAAACCTCCGGCTTAATTACACCAAAATGACACAGTGAGCCATACACCAGGCTAAATAAAAAGAGGAAGAGATGCTGCAGTGTATTATCCTTCCCAGTGGGTGAACACAGAGACAAGAAAGGCCCACATGGCTTTTCAAAGCTGAGCCTGGAGCACACCTGGCAAGCCAGTAGCCTCCTTCAGACCTGCTGCCATTTCCTCAGCTGGAACTTGGTGGGAAATGTTTTGCACATCACCTCCAAACTAGTCTGCTATCAAACACTGCCTTATGGAGAGTAAGAGTCATCAGGCCCAAGCCCCTCACCCTGGCCTTCATTCAAGGCTTCATACATTCTAGATCTTTCAAGTTAGATCCTTCCGTCTTTCGTCCAACTCCCGAGCAGGATGAATCTCACACCTCCAAGAGTTTCTTCTCTCTGGATTGGCTTTCAACTCTTTCCACCCTCCATCTCTAAATGACCTACACACCCTTCTGTGAATACCTAAATTACCTCCTGCCCCTGAAATCTTCCTCAGGAACCCTGGTCAGCCTCCCACACTGCTACATCTTAGCACATGGGTAGTGAAGTCTCTGAATGAAGAGGCCACAGGTTCGTACTATCACTGCTTTCATCATCCTTCCACGTCTCTGCTAGAAATGTTGCCCCTCCACTGAGGGACTCAATGCAACCTTCCTTAACATGTACCAACATCTATGGTACCAAGTATGTACTACATATTTACTTGATTTCCTGTCTCCTAGGATGTAAACTCCACAGTGGCAGGGACTTGACTTTGTATACTACTGTACCCCCAGGATCTACAAAGATATTTGGCATACAATGGGTACATAAAAACCTTTTTTTTTTTTCTTGTAAGGAATGGAAAAACTGATTCTGTAGCTTCTTGAACATCATTACAGCTGATACCTCATCTACAAAAGATGTTAGATCACGTAGTCTTCAAGATGCCCACTAGCTCAAAACTTAGCTATGTTCTCAGGGGCCCAAAAAAGACCAGCTGAATTACATGACTTAGTTAGGTGTCTGGGAAGATGAACAGATGCAGCTTTAGGCTCATTTCTCCATGCACCCTCCCACCAGCCCCATCAGTTCAAGCTTCCTGTCTGTGAGGTATCTGCAGATACTGACAGAAGCTGGAACAATACAATCAGGATAGTAAATCTGAGATGAGGAAGTACAACAGCTTAGAGACCCCAAAACTGTTTTGATCAATAGCATCTTGCCTCCTAATCCAAAACGTACAGTCCTTCCCAGTACGAAATCGAATGCTACCAGGCAGTAATGGATGGCTGGGGGTTTTCTCAGAGAAACAGGAAATAATGTTTAGAAAGCAGCAATGGAAAGCAAGGAGGAGCTTTAATACCTTCACCCTTTAATACCCATCTAAACAATGTGTGGGTCCTTGAAGCAATCATAATGAAAACTAGAATAAACTTAATTTGAATTATAAGTATTGCATGCCAAATTAGTGAATACAGCTAAAGAAGTATCTAGAAAGAGATGCATATTGAAGGAGAAATTTTTAAACCAAAGAACAAACTTCCATATTAAGAAACAAAACACAGCAAAATAAAGCCATCAAGTAGAAGGAAATAATAAATACAAGAATAAAAGTTAAAAAAAAATACACATACAATAGAATCAACAAAATCTAAAGTTCAGTGTTTGAAAAGGAAAATAAAATTAACATTTTTCTGAGAATGATGAAAATAAGGTAAAAATAAATATTAAGGATAAAAAAGATCACAGCTATATATGCTACACAAAACATTAAAAAATCTATTCAAATCTATAAAAAATGTGAAAGCACAGATGAAATGCTTTATTTTTCTTGGGCTCCAAAATCACGGCAGATGGTGACTGTAGCTATGAAATTAAGATGCTTGCTCCTTGAAAGAAAAGCTATGACCAACCTAGACAGCACACTAAAAAGCAGAGGCATTACTTTGCCTACAAAGGTCCGTATATTCAAAGCTATGGTTTTTCCAGTAGTCACGTATGGATGTGAGTTGGACCATAAAAAAGGCTGAGTGCTGAAGTATTGATTTTGGACTATGGTGTCAGAAAAGACTTTTTAAAGTCCCTTGGACAGCAAGGAGATCAAACCAGTCAATCCTGAATATTCATTGGAAGGGCTGATGCTGAAACTAAAGCTCTGATACTTTACCCACCTAATGCGAAGAGCCGACTCACTGGAAAAGACCCTGATGCTGGGAAAGACTGAAGGCAGAAGGGGACAACAGAGAATGAAATGGATGGCATCACCAACTCAATGGACAAGAGTTTGAGCCAACTCAGGAGATAGTAAAAGACAGGGAATCCTGGTGTGCTGCAGTCAATGGGGTCATGAAGAGTCAGACATGACTAACAACAAAATATATGAAAAGAACAAATTCCCAGAAAACTAACAAAAATGGTACAAGAAAGTAGAAATCCTGAACAATTTGTGACCATTATAAATTTGAATTACTTAAAATGTTTTCAAGATCTTCTCTTTGTTCTTGGTGTTTTGCTGGTTTATTACAAGGGTACAAGCCCGGATTTCTTTTTATCCTGTTTGAGATGCATTCCTGTACCTTTTGGCTCAGTGTTTTTCATCAGTTCTTGGGAAACTACATCCACCAGCTATTCAAATATTGTTCCTCCTGATGATGGTTAATTTTATGTTGTCAACTCAGCTAGACTAAGGGACTCCCAGACAGCTGGTAAAACACTGTTTCTAGTTGTGTTTGTGAGGATGTTCCTGGAAGAGATTAGCATCTGAGTTGGTGAACTGAGTTGGCCCTCCCAAACATGGACGGTCATCAACCAATTCACTGAGAACAAGAATAGAACAAAAAAGTGAAGGAAGAAGGGCAGTCCCTCGGACACTCTGGGTTCTTAGGCTTTCAGTATCAGACTTGGGCCTACATCAGCTGCCCTCAACCCCATTCTTAAGCCTTTGGGTTCAAACTGAATTAACATCATCAGTTTCCCTGGTTCTCCTGCCCACAGATGGCAGACTGAGAAACGTCCTGGCTTCCACAAACATGTGAGCCATTTCCTATAATAAATTCCCTCTTATCTATGTCTATCTATGTACTTGCATGCTAAGTCGCTTCAGTCACATATGACTCTTTGTGACCCTACAGACTGTAGCCAGCCAGGCTCCTATGCCCATGGGATTATCCAGGCAAGAATACTGGAGTGGGTTGCCATGCCCTCCTCCAGGGGATCTTCCCGATCCTTTGATCCTCCAGAGATCAAACCCGCTATTTCCTGCACTACAGGCAAATTCTTCTCTCCATTCTGAGCCACCAGGGAAGCCCCATTCATTTTATCTATAGCTATATCCTATTGCTTCTGTTTCTCTGAAGAGAACCCTCATTAAAATCCTTCCTGCTTTCTGGGCTAGACTTATTCCACATCTCCTAACCGCTCTTTCACCTCTTTATCTTTGTTGCATTCTCAATAAATTATTTGGTTAGATCTTCCAGTTCACTAACACTCTCTTAAACCACGCCTAATCTGCTAATGAGTCAATGCATTTCTTTTTTTTTTTTTTTTTTTTTTTAGTTTTTATTTTTTAAATTTTAAAATCTTTAATTCTTACATGCATTCCCAAACATGAACCCCCTCCCACCTCCCTCCCCATAACATCTTTCTGGGTCATCCCCATGCACCAGCCCCAAGCATGCTGCATCCTGCGTCAGACATAGACTGGCGATTGAGTTCACATGATAGTATACATGTTAGAATGTCATTCTCCCAAATCATCCCACCCTCTCCCTCTCCCTCTGAGTCCAAAAAGTCCGTTATACACATCTGTGTCTCTTTCCCTGTCTTGCATACAGGGTCGTCATTGCCATCTTCCTAAATTCCATATACATGTGTTAGTATACTGTATTGGTGTTTTTCTTTCTGGCTTACTTCACTCTGTATAATCGGCTCCAGTTTCATCCATCTCATCAGAACTGATTCAAATGAATTCTTTTAACGGCTGAGTAATACTCCATTGTGTATATGTACCACAGCTTTCTTATCCATTCATCTGCTGATGGACATCTAGGTTGTTTCCATGTCCTGGCTATTATAAACAGTGCTGCGATGAACATTGGGGTACATGTGTCTCTTTCCGTTCTGGTTTCCCCAGAAGTGGGATTGCTGGGTCATAAGGTAGTTCTATTTGCAATTTTTAAGGAATCTCCACACTGTTCTCCATAGTGGCTGTACTAGTTTGCATTCCCACCAACAGTGTAGGAGGGTTCCTTTGTCCACACCCTCTCCAGCATTTATTGCTTGCAGATTTTTGGATCGCAGCCATTCTGACTGGTGTGAAGTGGTACCTCATTGTGGTTTTGATTTGCATTTCTCTAATAACGAGTGATGTTGAGCATCTTTTCATGTGTTTGTTAGCCATCCGTATGTCTTCTTTGGAGAAATGTCTATTTAGTTCTTTGGCCCATTTTTGATTGGGTCCTTTATTTTTCTGGAGTTGAGCTGCATAAGTTGCTTGTATATTTTTGAGATTAGTTGTTTGTCAGTTGCTTCATTGGCTATTATTTTCTCCCATTCAGAAGGCTGTCTTTTCACCTTGCTTATATTTTCCTTTGTTGTGCAGAAGCTTTTAATTTTAATTAGATCCCATTTGTTTATTTTTGCTTTTATTTCCAGCATTCTGGGAGGTGGATCATAGAGGATCCTGCTGTGATTTATGTCTGAGAGTGTTTTGCCTATGTTCTCCTCTAGGAGTTTTATAGTTTCTGATCTTACATTTAGATCTTTAATCCATTTTGAGTTTATTTTTGTGTGCGGTGTTAGAAAGTGATCTAGTTTCATTCTTTTACAAGTGGTTGACCAGTTTTCCCAGCACCACTTGTTAAAGAGATTGTCTTTACTCCATTGTATATTCTTGCCTCCTTTGTCAAAGATAAGGTGTCCATATGTGTGGATTTATCTCTGGGCTTTCTATTTTGTTCCATTGATCTATATGTCTGTCTTTGTGCCAGTACCATACTGTCTTGATGACTGTGGCTTTGTAGTAGAGCCTGAAGTCAGGCAAGTTGATTCCTCCAGTTCCATTCTTCTTTCTCAAGATTGCTTTGGCTATTCGAGGTTTTTTGTATTTCCATACAAATCTTGAAATTATTTGTTCTAGTTCTGTGAAAAATGTGCCTGGTAGCTTGATAGGGATTGCATTGAATTTGTAAATTGCTTTGGGTAGTATACTCATTTTCACTATATTGATTCTTCTGATCCATGAACACGGTATATTTCTCCATCTATTAGTGTCCTCTTTGATTTCTTTCATCAGTGTTTTATAGTTTCTATATATAGGTCTTTAGTTTCTTTAATGCATTTCTTTTAAATTTCAACAAGTTTTTCATTTCTACAAATATCATTATCTGTTCACTTCTGCCATGTTCCCCAAACATGGCACAGATGAAACTGCCTACCTCCAAGAACAGGGACAGCCATGCGACCCTGAAAATGCCCAATCTCATCAGATCTCAGAATAGGGACTAGCAATCCTTTTGCATAAATTGTCAGATAATAAATATTTGAGACTTTGTGGGCCACATTAGTCTCTGTCACACACACACCCCCAAAATTAAAACCCTTTAAAAATGCAAAAATCATTCTTAGCTCTGAGGTCCTACAAAAATAAGCCACAAGCCAGATTTGGTCCCCAGGGTCATGGTTTGCTGACCCCTGCTCTAGAGGTCCCACACTCAACCCAATGCAATGGTCAGTGCATCAGAGGAAGGCTTACAGAGCATTCATGAGGAGTGAGTTGCCATTCCCTTCTCCAGGGGATCTTCCCAACCCAGGAACCCAGATCTCTTGCATTGCAGACAGATTCTTTACTGTCTGAGACACCAGGGATGTCCTTCACGAGCAAAGGGTTAGGATAAAAGTTCCTCTGGTAATAAGCATGGTCCTCCCAGCCTATACATGGCAGACAGGTAACCCCAAAAACCACAAACGCCTCAGTGAGGAGTATTTCCACCAATAGAGGCCTGACATAAGAAGATACAGCTCAGAGATTTCAAGTATCTGGCTAAGATCAGTGTGGCTCAGAGGACAAAAGTGTACAGGTCCAGGGACCAGTCCAAAGCAGCCATTTTATAGCAGGGATTGATGGTATCCCAAGACACAGCACCAGATCCTAAGCACAGAGAACTGAGAAATGCCCCCTCTTCCCCTGCAACTAGGATATAAGAGTGCTCCCACAAACCCCACTGCCATTTTGGAAAGACCTGAAGACAGAGGAAACCTGAAAGATTCTTAGCAACCCTGTTTAAATTTTAAAAAAAAAAAAAAAAGATACCAATAACTGGCAGGTTTATATACTGAACATATTTTCCAGGTTTCAACATTTAATCAGTGAACTGTCTATCTACTGCCACTGGAAGTTGAAAAACAGAATGCGTAACTGTTTTACCATGTGAAACGAAACTCAGCTATGTGTGTAAGTTAATGTTAGAAATGAATCAGAGTAGCTGGGTTTATAAAAATTGGGGTTTTAGTAATTTTATGAGAAGTGATGGGAGAACTGGGACTCAACTGAGAATAGGTAAAATGAAATACTGTGATAAAAAATTATCTCTATTCACTGATAAACGGGATTTAAAAAAAAAAAGCCCACTAATATTCCTTGAGTTCCTACTATATGCCAGGTACCACACCTGTGTCACACCTGGCCTATGTTCAGTAAAATGGTTAAGTAGCAGTAAATATGAATCAGAGTCAGCAAACCTGGGTTCAGATCTGAGCTCTGCTGCTTACAACACAGCCTTAAGTTAATCACCGAACTTTGGGGTCAGAGGTTAAAGCATCTGCCTGCAATGTGGGAGACCTGGGTTTGATACCTGGGTCGGGAAGATCCCCTGGAGAAGAAAATGGCAACCCACTCCAGTATTCTTGCCTGGAGAATCCCATGGACGGACGAGCCTGGTGGGCTACAGTCCACGGTTTGCAGAGTCGGCAGACTGAGCTACTTCACTTTCACTTATCTAATTATAAGCTTTTCTACCTCACTAGTTGAAGTGTACTTTTCTTCAGCTACCCCTCTAAGTTAGCAAACTGCTTTAACACAGTTCCTTTATAACCAGAGGACTCAAATCTATCTAAAGCCATGAGGTAAACTTTCAGCTCAGTGACTCTCAGGCTTTTGGTACATAATCCACAGAAATGTGCATATACATAACATATATATGGTATATATATATATTTGTTTAAAACAAAAAGTTTACAAATCAATACTCCTTACTCTATGTGATGGACTAGTATTTCCTTATTTTTTCATCCTACTTTTTTAATGCTGGCCAAGACTGTCTAAATTAATTCTGCAAACCGATTAATAGATTCCAACCTCTCCTCCTCTGAAATTCCCTACTTTAGTAGACAAGCACCTGTAACCCAGGAATATTTAGGATTAAGTATAGAAGTAATCAAGTAAATCAGTCATAGCATTAATATGTTCCAATATATTTTGGAAACTTCTATTTAATGTGGCATTTATAATGCTTTAACATTCTCATGTAACAGATTAATTTTGCAATTCCATTTTAAAACATGAGATGGAGTAACTGATCCAATTCCATTTTAAAAACATGAGATGGAGTCTGAACTCACGATTGTAAGTGGATACAGGCAACAAAATGTAAGCACACATGTAAGCAATATTAAGACTATGATATTAAGATTTATGATTAAAATTTAATCTACTAGATTTTAAGAGCTCAGTACTTGAATCTTGTCAAATAACTGAACTGCTTTAGAAAATACCTTGAATTTATAAATGCACGCTAGTTGTGGGAATTTTAAGTTGTAAAAACCCCCTTAAGATGATTTATTTTTAATTTACCAACATATACCATTTTGGGGTAACCAGGTTTTGGACTTGTAACTCAGACATTATTAAAGCAAAAGTATCAATAATTTCAAAACAGTCTCCTGAGTGCCTTAAAGCTGCCCAGAGGACACGACAGCAGCTCCCGTTCACTTGGAACTAACAGGGTACTAAGTTGGGCAGTGCACCAGGGCGAGTGACACTTGGCCCCGCAGAAGGAAGGTTCTGCCGAAGCAGGGAACAATAAACCGAACCGGAAAAAGATGGGAATCATCTTTCTTTCCTACTTCAGCGCCTGAAGCCTTTATTTTTAAAAATAAAACTGAAAAGCACCAAGTCAGCAATGGGAATCACGACTTCAAAGTCCGCGCCAGCGCCTCAGGCCCAGCTTCCGCCCCAGTGATGAGGAAAGCCAGCGCAGAACCCTGGCCCGGCAGAGGGTAGACCCCTATTGCTGGGTGGGGACGCAGCGGGTCCTGGTATCCTGGGGACGTGGGGCGGGGCCTAGGTCCTGAGATGCCTAGCGCTGCGGAGACTGGGCTCCGCAACAGTTTCTGCTCTGAAGTGTGGCCGCGATCAGTGCGGGGGCCTCCAGCCCGGATCCCACCAAGCTCTGCTGCCTGTAATTTACAGGATGAAAACAAGAGTGAATGAACCAGAAAAGCGCGCCTTTCCAAACCGTTTTGCAGCCTGCAGGGTCCGTTCCGGCCGGCGCGTACCAAGCAACCACGCCGCAGCCGAGACCGGAAAAGGCCGACTTGCAGGCGCTCGCGCCCCTGTCCCCGCCTGCGGGCCGTACCACCCCGGGCGACCCCTCCCGAGGAAAGGGATGGTACCGTCCCCGGCCTCCGATTGGCCGACGAGGCGGGGGCGTGGCCTCTGGAGCCCGGTTCCGCGCGCCAGAGCGCGCTCGCCACAGTGCGAGCCGGACTAGGAGCGAGCGCCATGGTGAGGAGTGGTTGTAGGTTGCGGGCGAGGTGGAGGCCGTGGTTTAGGCCTGGGTTTGGGCTGGAGCGTGGGCCGGGACCAGGGCCTTCCCCGGGGACGGGGCTGGGCAAACGTGAGATAAGCGCTTACTCTGGTGTCCCGGCTCCCTTTTCAGGTGCTGCTGCACGTGCTTTTCGAGCACGCGGTCGGCTACGCGCTTCTGGCGCTGAAGGAGGTGGAGGAGATCAGCCTTCTGCTGCCGCAGGTGGGTGGACATGGTGGGCTAGCCAGCGGCTCCGCAGCCCCTCGGGCCGCGCGGGCCCCAGCATGCACCGCGTGCTCCCACGTGGCCGGCCGCGCGTTGGGAGGTGCGCTGGGCCTGACAGTTCCAAAGTAGGTGGTCCTTACTTGCATTCGTGATTAGAATTGCGTTAGAAGCATTAAAAAGTAAGCTTCCCAGATTCCACCCCATACCAATGAAGCGGAACCGGGATTTGGGACCCATGATCTGTCCATTTTTAGTGTTCGGTTGGTCCTAAGAGTGCTTTCAGGTCCAAGAGCTGCTGCTGCTTTACTGCCCCCTAGAGGCAAGAGGGAGGGAAGAATATCACCTTTCTCCCCCCAGGTGGAGGAGTGCGTGCTGAACCTTGGCAAATTCCACAACATCGTTCGTCTTGTGGCCTTTTGTCCCTTTTCCTCGTCCCAAGTTGCCTTGGAAAATGCCAACGCTGTGTCTGAAGGTGAGTTGGCCACTAAATATTGTAGAGAGATGAGCCTAGATGTAGTTCTTGCTACTGTTAACCCTTTAACAACCTAGGATGTACGCTTTATTTCTTGTAGGCACTGTAGTAATGATTTTTAAGTGAAATCAGGCTGGGGTTGAGGGGCTGGTATAATGGTAGATCCAATCAAATGTGGTTCTCTGCTAGTTTGTTCAGTTGATTGCAAAGGGCAATTTTGATGCCAAAAGCCTGGAGGAAGTTTTAGTCCCAGAAGGCAGATCTGGTACTAAATACATCCATTGTGCTCCAGGGTGTGTTTCAAGCTTTCAATAATATATTTTACACTTAGGTTATGGGGCCTGAGTTCTGTTCTCCTATGGTTGATGCTGGCTTTGCAGTGATGACTTGAGTCTGTCAATCCCCTGAGTGAGTGTAATCACTGATGTCTCCATGTCTCTGAGCAAAGCCTCTGAGTAAGAGGAGGGCTCTAGGCACAGGCCATCTTAGCATACTCTGTAAGATCAGTCTCACTGATCAGCAGTTGAGGTGACAAGATCTCTTTTTACGATTTAAACGTCCTTCAGCATGTTAGTGGGAGCTCTGTTCTTTGCCTTGAGGTGTTGTTCATGAGGACCTCCGCCTGCTCTTGGAGACTCACCTGCCACCCAAAAAGAAGAAAGTACTTCTGGGGGTTGGGGACCCCAAGATAGGTGCGGCTATACAAGAGGAGTTAGGGTACAACTGCCAGACTGGAGGTGTCATAGCCGAGATCCTTCGAGGTGAGACAGTTTTGAAATCTGGAGCTGGTGAGGGGGCGGTGGTTCTGGAAACCTAGCGGGTTGCTTTTTAGAAGCCCTCCTGCTTGTCTGGTACCTATGCATGCAGGTACTAGCTCAGAGCCTTTCCTTACTCACAGTCTCACCCTCTTCTAGGAGTTCGTCTGCACTTCCACAACCTGGTGAAAGGTCTGACCGATTTGTCTGCTTGTAAAGCCCAACTGGGGCTGGGACACAGCTATTCTCGTGCCAAAGTTAAGTTTAATGTGAACCGAGTGGACAATATGATTATCCAGTCCATTAGCCTCCTGGACCAGCTGGATAAGGATATCAATACCTTCTCCATGCGTGTCAGGTAAAGTGCAGGGGTGACCTGAGAAACAAGGTCTTGGGTCTGTGGGTTAGCTAATTTTGAATCCTGAAATCAGGACTGGTAGAGCTGGGCCTCCTGATGCTTACCACAGGCTGTGTTCTTACACTGACTGTATAGAAAGAGGAGGCAGAGTAAACCCACCCCATATACACCTCAGCCCAGGCAGGCCCTTTACCTGGTCTGTATTGTGAATGGGGAGACATGGAGGTTTTGGGATCTGATTTGTTCCGATTTCCTCCAGGGATAAAGTAGATGTGGAGAGGGCTGAGTGTAGCTTTGAAGCATGGCAACTGGGCCAGGGAGTGATTGTGTTCTTTGCAGGGAGTGGTATGGGTATCACTTTCCTGAGCTGGTAAAGATCATCAATGACAATGCTACGTACTGCCGCCTTGCTCAGTTCATTGGAAACCGGAAGGAGCTTAATGAAGAAAAGTTGGAGAAGCTGGAGGAGCTGACAATGGATGCAGCCAAGGCTAAGGCTATTTTGGATGCCTCGCGGTCTTCCATGGGTCAGTACAGAGGCTAGCAGTGAAAATAAGGTATGGGGCTCTGAATATTGGGCTTCTGCATTCATACTTGATGTTCTTTAGGCATGGACATATCAGCCATTGACTTGATAAACATCGAGAGCTTCTCCAGTCGTGTGGTGTCTTTGTCAGAGTACCGCCAAAGTCTGCACACTTACCTGCGATCCAAGATGAGCCAAGTAGCGCCCAGCCTGTCTGCCCTAATTGGGGAAGCGGTGCGTCATGGGAAACCAAAAGATGGGGGATTATGGGATTACCATCTATAGTCATCATATTGTTGTTGTATTTCATGACCTATCATATCTTCCCCGGTTGAACTTGATGGGGAGGAGGTTGAAGCACGTTATGCAGTTGGTACATTGGCAATTCCAGCTTCTTTGACTCCTTGACTCTTTCTCTAGGTAGGTGCACGTCTCATTGCTCACGCTGGCAGTCTCACCAATCTGGCCAAGTATCCAGCATCCACAGTGCAGATCCTTGGGGCTGAAAAGGCCCTGTTCAGGTACCAGTGAGGGCACCTGCTCACACTCAGGTGCCACTTCTGGTGCCCACTTGCTTGTTTGGGGATCACAGTGATGGTTGACCAGGGCTCCCTGACCTATACAGGCCTCTGCTATGGGGGTGATGGCCAGTCCTGGTGTCTGAGTGATTCCCTGGGCCCAGCAAAGGGACCAAGTTTCCAGGTCAGCGACATTGGATGCCTTCCCTCTGCCTCTGGGAGTGGTGGGTTGGCATGAGGTGGGGTAGAAACCCAACCTGGCCTGAGGCTCACTCTGGAAACTGCGGGGAAAGGGAAGGGAGGCACTGTCTTAGCTAACACCGTTGAAATTTCTGATCTTAAAAGTCTCCGCTGAATATTCTTCTCCCAGAGCCTTGAAGACAAGGGGTAACACCCCAAAGTACGGACTCATTTTCCACTCTACCTTCATTGGTCGAGCAGCTGCCAAGAACAAAGGTCGCATCTCCCGATACCTGGCAAACAAATGCAGTATTGCCTCACGAATCGATTGCTTCTCTGGTATGAGTGGGGGAGTGGGCAGTTGGGAGGGTGGGGAGGCTGACTACCCTAGCAGCTTCTACAATGATGGCAGTATTTTTCGTCAACAGCAGTTCACCTAGTGAGTGTTGATACTTTGGGTCTGAGTAAAGCTGAGGGTAGAGGGAATACTGGAGGTTGAACTAATAGTTTGTCCTTCTAGGGGCTGATGTGCTTTGTTTACTTATATAAACACATCCAGAGGTGCCCACCAGTGTCTTTGGGGAGAAGCTTCGAGAACAAGTTGAGGAGCGGCTGTCCTTCTATGAGACTGGAGAGATTCCCCGAAAGAATCTGGATGTCATGAAGGAGGCAATGGTTCAGGTCAGTTTGGGTCGGGTTGGGTCAGGTAGAATAAGAGCTGGCTGTTGGAGGTGATGAACTGTCTTAACCTGACCATGTAGAGTGGAGGCAAAAAACTGATTTAATGAGCCTGATCCAACAAAACCATGAGAGAGACCTGGGGAACCAGAAGTCTTCGAGCCTTTTCAGCATCTTTCTTTGGCCAGGCAGAGGAAGCGGCTGCTGAGATCACTAGGAAGCTCGAGAAACAGGAGAAGAAACGCTTGAAGAAGGAAAAGAAAAGGCTGGCTGCAATCGCCCTGGCTTCTTCAGAAAATAGCAGTGCCCCGGAGGAGTGTGAGGTCAGTAGTAAACTGTCCGCCCTCAGCCCTAGGTAAAGATCTTAGGTTGTAGGACAGAAAGCAGCAGAACAGAGAATATAGCATCTCAAGTCAGGGTCTAGAGTACATGCTTTTGGATTGAAATAAAGTATCAAAATCTACCTCTTGATTCTATAGGAAGGAGATAGGTGCTGAGAGAACTTGAATATTCCAAGAGCCCAGAGAGCTGGTCTGTAGCAACACCTGTTCATTCCCTGGGCAAGTGTGTTCTGCCTCTGCTGCCTTCCAGGAGTTCTTAACCAGGGGTAGTGCAGACTGCTCTGCTTGTTCTCAGAAGTATCTAGAGATGACAGCATCTCATACTGGGATTGAGGAACAGGGAGGGCTCCAATGTGCTGCTGTCATCGAATCAGTCTCCCTAGGATTGTCAGCAGTACCGGTGTCTCAGGGTCCCCTCTGGAACTTGGCATTGTGATTCTTTTTTGTGACCAGCATGGTGAGGTTTTTCTGTAAATTCCCTAAGGATAATTGTGTGTTCTACCTTTTAAGTGACGGGGGGCAGGATGGGTTACCTTTGATTTGACATGGATTTCCAAAGCTAGAGCCATTTCATTAAAAATCATCCCAGAAACACTGGGCAATTTTAATGCCATTTTCACTAGTCTTTGTTCCCTGAGTACTTAACAGCTGGAATTCTAACACGAGTATGTGTACATAGAACAGATGACACTGCTTCATGCCCATTCTTCCCTTTCTGCCATCAGGAGACAAGTGAAAGACCCAAAAAGAAGAAAAAGCAAAAGCCCCAGGAGGCTCTTCAGGAGAATGGAGTGGAAGACCCATCTGTCTCTTTTTCCAAACCCAAGAAAAAGAAATCTTTTTCCAAGGAAGAGCTAGTTAGTAGTGATCTTGAAGAGACAGCTGGTACTGGAAGTCTTCCCAAGAGGAAGAAATCTTTTCCCAAAGAGGAACCAGTTACTGACCCTGATGAGTCAGAAAACAAGAGGGTCCCCAAGAAAAAGCGGAAATTGTCTTCCAAGGAGGAGCCACTCAGCAGTGGACCTGAAGAGGCTGCTGCCAGCAAGAGCAGCGGCTCCAAGAAAAAGAAAAAGCTCCGAAAGCTATCCCAGGAAAGTTAGAATGGACATCTTCCTAGTGGGGCATAACTCAACAGAGGCATTCCCCATCCCATCCCCTAGAGCCCAATAAAAATAAAAACAAATTCACAAGAGTCATACCATGTTTTATTGGATACCTTAACATGGGTGTGGGTGGGACCTATGGGTTGGACAGGGCACCAATGACAGCCTCAGTGAAGTCTTGGCAGGTGGCATAACCACCCATGTCAGAAGTTCGAACCTGTAGGGGAGAATTGTTATCATCTCTGTGGCCTGGGCCCCATCCCTAACCCCCCACCACCTAACTGTTCCCTAAGGAAGCCAGCTCCCGACAACCTAGGCTCTGCCCAGAAGATTTATGGTCTAGAGGTATAGGGCTCTTCTCTGGTCCACAGTACTGAAGGGAGGTGTATGGTCCTTGTGAGGTTGGAGGGAATAAAGGGCTCTAGCCCCCATAGGGGTGCAGGTGGCCGATGACAGACTTGATGAAGTCGGTTGTGGTGCTGTAGCCGCCCATGTCTCGAGTCCGTACCTACAGCCACCACCGGCAATAACCGTGGTGAAGAAGAGAAGAGAGCCCATGAAGGTGAGGGGCAGGGCAATGTGATGGAAATGGAATCCAAAGAGGGTGACAAGGCCAGGAAAACAAGATGCGATGCGGCAGAGATGCAAGGAGGCAGCCAGGTTTGGAAAAGCACAAACCTGTGTTCTGTCTTCTGAGGGCCAGAGCCACTATTCCTGCTCTGCTGCAGCCTCAGCAGGTTAAGAAGCTCAGCATGAGTGAGATGGGAAATGCAAGTCAGACCGAAGGAAGATACCTAACTGCAGGGGAGTGGCAGATAAGGATAGGCTTCCAGGTGTGGAGAAAGTGGTGCCTCATCCTGTCAGCTATCTCCCTCTGCTCCTCCATCTCCCCCCACGCTAGATAGGAAGCTACAAGATCTGCCAGGGGATGGAAGAGGAAACAGCAGATGGGAAACTAGGAGGCAAAGATGATCAAGAGAATGAGACAGCCAAGAGAAGAGAAATGAACAGCCCTGACAGGATTTGGGAAAGAGCAGAGGCTCTGGGGACCTGGAGGGAAAGGAGGCCCCAACTCAGGTTCCCAGAAATTAGTGCCAAGACCCTAAACCCCACAGCCTTTCTAAACTCACCTTGCCAACTTTGATCACCTTCTTCACTGCCTCTGCAATCATGTTGGAGTGATGCTCGAGACTGCCAATGTGGACAGAAACTAAATTACCCGCATGTCGTCTTCCTGATTTCCCCTACCCATGCTCCCCAAACCACCCAGCCACCATCCTAGCCTGGCAGTGACCTACTTGAGATGCCGCAACATGTTGGAAGCTGACAGCAGCATGGCTGTGGGGTTGGCTATATTCCTGCCCACTGCCTGGGCAAATGGATGCCGGGCACCCTGTGGACAGATGAGCAGGCCAGAGTCACTAGCAGCAGACATTCTGCAGAATCTGAGGTCAGGGAAGCGTATTACATGAGAGGTCAGGCCAGGAACACTGAGAAGATGCAAGGGTTGGGGGGACAAGAGCAGGCCAGGGGGATGCACTGGAGGAGAGTTGTCGGGGATATGTGGTTCAGATGAAGGGCACACACAGGGCTGAGGGAGGAGGTCCCTCACTCACCGTCTCAAATACTGCGTACTCTGCACTGTAGCTCTCACCAGGGACCACACCAGCTCCCCCAACCAGGCCGGCAGCCAGATTGTCAATAATGTTCCCATAGAGATTGGGCATCACCAGCACATCAAACTGGTAAGGATTCTGCACCAGCTGGGGGCATGGAGAAAAGACATGAATCCAAGCCCTTGCCTTGCTTCTCACTGAGAACAGAGACACTGGGAGTGCCTTACCTGCATGCAGCAGTTGTCTATGATCATTTTCTCAAACTTGATCTTGGGATACAGTTCAGCAACTTCCTCACAGCACTGCAGGAACAACCCATCCCCCAGTTTCCTGTTCATGGGCCAAAGGGAACAGATTCAGCTGGGAGAGTGCTGGGGGCTACCTTCCCAGGACCCTACCCCATGCAAAGTTATGTCCCTCACATGATATTGGCCTTGTGGACAGCCGTGACCTTGCCCCGCCCCTTCTTAGTGGCATAGTCAAAGGCGAACTTTGCAATCCGCTGTGATTTGGTTCGAGTGACAATCTTCAAGCACTCAATCACACCCCTTGCACTCTGCATAAGAGAGAAGCAGCTGGGTGACACTGGAAAGAAGCGAAGGAGCTAGGCCTCTCTCCCCTCTTCACGCCTGCTCCCCACAGTTGCTAGGACCTCACCTCGTGTTCCAGAGAACTGTACTCCCCTTCTGTTTGCTCTCGAATAATCACCAAATCTAGATTGTTGTGCCGAGTCTTGTACCCAGGAAGTGACTTCACATGGACTACATTGGCAAACAAGTCCAACTTCCGCCTGGGGATAAGGCAGAGCCATAAATACTGTGCCTGGTGCCCCAGTACCCCACTCACCAACAGCCTCCCATCACCTACCTCAGCCTCATATCATAGGAGGCTAGCTCCCCTTTATACTCCATTGGGGTGTGGATCTTTCCTGCATAAACAAAGTAAAGGTTGGGAGGAGAGAATCAAGCACAGGTCAAGTTCAAGGAAACCTGGAGTGATGTGCCCTTGGTGACATAATGCAACCCAGACTCCCACCTCACACTCCCAAGTAAGTGACCCTTAAATGTCTCTGGAGGCAAGGGGCAAACAAGAATAATGTAGTTAAAACCAGAAACATTGTGTCCAGTGTTTCATTTCTAGTCATCGAGATGTATGCTGAAACTTCAAAATGACCTAAGAGGAGAACAGAAAAAAATTTTCTCATGTTCTCAAAGGGCCTGGATTAAATAGGTTGAGAAACAACTTAGATCTGTGACCCTTCTTGATGTTTCTGTGTCTACATATGTGACATCTTTTCAACCAACACATATCATGTGCCAGGCACTACGAATACCAACCAGATAACAACACAAACTCCTGTCTTCAAGGGGCAAACAATGCACTGGGAGAAGGAAGTTAATAGGAAGGACATGATAAATACCATGGGAGAGGTATTACCAGCGTGCACAGGAGCACAGAGAAGAAAAGGATGCACAGAGGGATCTGGCAGTACCAGGAAGTATCACAGAACATCTGGCACTTCAGCCAGACCTTAGTTTGAGTAAGTGTACCAGGTTAAATAGTGATCCCCAAAATGATATGTCCATGTTTTAACCCCCAGAACCTGTAAATGTGACCTTATTTGTTAAGACAGTGTCTGCAGAGATAGTAAGTAAAGGATCTTGAGATGGATTCCCACGGGATCTTTGTAGGTTCTAAACCCAGTAACAAGTCCTTATACAAGAAAAGGAGGAGAAACAGATACACAGACACAGAGTGGAGAAAACCAGATCCAGACAGAGGCAGAGACTGAAGTGACACACCTACAAGGCAAGAAACACTGAGGAATGCCAGTAGCTCCCAGGAGCCACCAGAGAAGCTGGAAGAGGCTAGGGAAGGTTCCCCTCAAGTCTGTAGGTGAAGCTCTGCCAACACCGTAATTTTGGGATTCTGCCTCCAGAACTGGAAAGAATACAATTTCTATTACTTTAAGCCACCAAGTTTATAGTAATGTGTGGCAGCACTCAGAAACTAATACAGTGAGTAAGGAAGATTCTGACAGGAGGAACCAAAAGGAGCCAAAAGGAGAACACTGTGGGCAGAAGGAACAGATGAAGTCAAGACAATACACATTATCTGGAAACTAACACAGTCTGGAGTGACCAAAGAACAGAACACATGTTGCATAAACAAAGGCAGAAAAACTCATAACGAACTTACTTTCCTACCCTATGGCTGGGACTGGCAAAGTCATGGTGGTCTTTCCAAGAGAAGAGCTGTAAAGGATGGACTGTAGGGGCAGAACTGAAAGCCAAAAAGTCTAATGAGGCAGTTATAGTAGGAAAGCGGAAGGACAGACAGAAAAGAGGCAGCTAGAAATGGCATTTCTGAGACACAATTAACAAGACTTGAGGACCATTTCCCTAGAGAAGGAAATGGCAACCCACTCCAGTATTCTTGCCTGGAAAATTCCATGGACAGAAGAGTCTGGCGAGCTACAGTCCAAGCAAAGAGTCTGACGGGACTGAGCACGATGACCCACGAGGTAGCCCCACGACAGACTACAAATTCATAAAGCCTTCCTGCATAGAGCATGAGGCACATGATCCCTCAGCTCCTGGGTTTCCAACTGGGTTCCCACTGATGGTTACCAATCAGTGGTGAGAACTCAGAAGAGTTAATGTATCGGTGTGTGCTGAGGGAAGCTTAATGAGCATTTATTCGGCACACATACCAATGATGGCCACTTTGTTCTCCTTCATGGAACTCAGCACCTGCTCCAGCTTCTCCTCAGATGCCATATTCTGCACCTCGCTCAGGTGATGCTCCTGGAACTCCACTGGGACAGAGGCAGCCTTCAAGAACAGTGCCAAACATCGCAGGATCAGAACTGAGTAAGTCCTTTCCGACTCAAGCAATCGCCCCGTCACGCCCCAGGCCACTAACCTTGAACACCTCCTTGACAGCGTGCATCAGCTCAGGCCCCACGCCGTCTCCTGGCAGCATAGTCACGGGAAAGGCGCCCTCCACCCTGACGTCCTCGCCCTGCGAGCAGGGGCAGCAGAGCTAGAGCTGGGGCGAGGAAAGGGGTTCTGGGGCGGGGTGGAGGGCATGGCCAGGAGAGGAGATGTCAGGGGCCTGGGCGAGACCGGAGCCGGGCCTGCGCTTACCTGGGTCCGCGAGGAGGCTTGCGCCACGGTTGAGGTACACAGGCTCCTCCATGCTCCGGGATTCGGAGCGGCGACCAGTGCCTGCAACAGACACACAAGCCTTTTAAGTCGGATCTGGGCGCCTCAGGCCCCGAGTACTTCTGTGAGCCCGGTACAAACCCCCCGCCCTCCCGCCTGCCCTTGGGTCCCGGGCCTCACTCGGGTCAGCCAGCGGACGCGGCTGAGGGCAGCCATGTCATTCGCAGGAAGTCGCGGAGAAGTGACGCCGGAAGCTGGAGCGGCCCGGGGCCCCTATTTCCGGCCCGGCAGGGATGTTGGGCGGTACCTCTTATTTCCTCCAACCAAAACAGCTAACTCGGTGGTTTTCCTCCGCTGGCATCCTCTTGGGCTCACCTCTTCCGGTACCCCCTGATGCGGCAGAGAGCTGCTTTATGTATTACTTTACTTTCAGTCACCGTATTTATGTTGAAACTTGAAAATAATATTAAAGGCGAATATGAGGTTTCATTTCTATCAAACGGGGACCTAAGTTTAAGGGCAAGTTGAAAAACAGTACTGGAGAATATGTCTTATATGTTTTTGTGTCCTCGTATTTGTTATTCTTTTCATCAATTCTCGCTGAACAATGGTGTGTCCGACACTGAAGACGTTAATGAACACCACACAATGCATAGATGAAGGTGTGCGTGCGCCTGGCTTCTTCAGTCTCCGAGCCTGCGCAGTTATTAATCTGTATTAATCAAGTTTCCTCATTGTTTTTTCCTAGGTGATCTTATTCTTTGCTCTGACCTTTGTTTTCTAATAGTGTGGCCCAGGATTGAACTCCCCTGAGCAGGTTAGTAATTAGAGACAAATTATCTCAATCTAGTGTGACCCTAAAAGGAAAATTCAGACCAATTTTCTAAATTTCAGTCACATGCCTAAAGCACCTGACCCAAGTGGACATGGAGCATTTGTTAAAAACGCAGACTTACGTCACTCCAGACTCGCTGAATCCAAATTTCAGGATTGGGTCCCCAGAAAGCATATTCAACAGGCTCCTTCAGATGAAACACACAAATTTAAGAACCGCTAACTAGGTTGTCTGTGATTTATGTACCTAATCCTTCCAAAAACGTGCAAGGCATTCTCCCAGCCCAAGGGAAAGAATGCAGTGGTTCCAATCTTGGGGACCAAGAACAGGCTTTGTGCCTCTTCTTTGCATTCCTTTAGGCAGGGCATTCTCTACTGTTGTGAGGTGAAAAGATTTAAATTAGAAAATAAATGTGTAAGAAACTTGAACACATGAAAAGTTCTGTGTCAATAAAAGGCTGTTAATAACATAGCTAATTGATATTATAATTGATAATATAATTATCAATGTTAATATTAATGTGACAAACTCCTCCATCTCCAGAATCAAAACCAGAGAACAGGACCATCTTGCCTTCATAGACTCCCTAGTCCCAAGTTACACACTGCTGTTGCCATTTGCCACCATTTGTTTTTTCTTCCAAACATTGCTCTTTCTAGTAGAGAAAAAGTGGGAGATTTACAATTTCTCAAAGCTATGTTTTCCATTACTTTAGGAAATTGAGGGTGGGAAAGGAGATGTGCCATCTTAGTCTAATCTCTGATAATCTGATTTTCATCCCAGAAAATATTAATTTCATTGAGGGCGACTACATTATTTCCATACCTAAATTCTGCACAAATCTGAGCCCAGTCTGACAAACAACATCTGCTCATGATATCAAGCTGTGTGGCTGTCAAAAGAGTGAAAGGAATTGATGAATGGTACCAAATGACTCAGGCCAGGGAAATGTGATCATCACTGTTCCAGGTCATTGTATTCTGGTGAGTTTGGTGAGCTCTCCTGGACTTTGAGTTCTTATTAAGGCATCTCTTACTGATACTACCTGAGAATAGGGAAATTCAGTCTGGACCCTTGAATAGTTCCCTAACCAGACTCTTGGGCAAGTGAGAGAAGTTAAACCATCTTGTTCCTTTGAGTTGTTATGAAGCATATATTAGTGTTTAGTGTGATGCTGGATGATTTGAATGTCACTTTCCTAGGCCTATAAATACTCCAGTTCAGGGGTCCTAACCAGAGCTCCAGGTATCCATCAGTAGAAATCAGTACCATGAACCTGGATGGGGAAAATTTTTTTTAAAAATCCCTTCTTTATTCTCAATGACCTTTAACTGAAACTTAGTGTTTCCTATCATTATGAATGTAAAGTGAGGGACTGCCCTGGTGGTCCAGTGGTTAAGACTCTGCCTTGCAATTCAGAGGACATGGATTTGATCACTGGTTGGAAAACTAAGATCTCACATGCACAGAGGAACTAAGCCCACCACCACAACTACTGAACCTGCACTCTCCAGAGTCCAAGCAACACAACAAGAGAAAGATCCTGCATGCCACAACTAAGACCTGGCTCAGCCAAATAAATAAATGTATTTTTTAAATGAATGTAAAGTGATAGTGTAGTGCTATTTGTAATACCCTTGATTTTATCACTAATAGGAATTATAATTCATGCTGCATTTCATTTGTCACAGTTATCTTGAAATATTATTTACTCTGATCACTACTTTAATATTATTTGACCTAATGTGTGGAGAAGGCAATGGCAACCCACTCCAGTACTCTTGCCTGGAAAACCCCATGGATGGAGGAACCTGGCAGGCTGCAGTCCATGGGGTCGAGAAGAGTTGGACACGACTGAGTGACTTCACTTTCACTTTTCACTTTCATGCATTGGAGAAGGAAATGGCAACCCACTCCAGTGTTCTTGCCTGGAGAATCCCAGGGACAGCGGAGCCTGGTGGGCTGCAGTCTATGGGGTTGCATAGTCGGATACGACTGAAGCGACTTAGCAGTAGCAGCAGCAGCAGACCTAATGTGAGATTTTGTTATTTAATGCATGAATAAAGCATCATGCATGGCACTATATTAAAAGGTTGCATTAATATTATTATTAACATAAATGAGTTTTATTTATAATCCTATTTGTTTTAGTTTATGTATTTAGAATCCTTTCCTAAGAAGAAGACAAGGGATGGAGCTTAGCAAGATATAACCTCAGCTGGAGTCTACCTTAGCTTATTCTAGGGAGCCCTGGAGCAGGAACGATGTCTCAGGGTTGTCCCAGTTTGAAGCAAGGCTTAATAACTGCTTCAGCCCTGCATTGCCTAATCTTCCAGGCCCCTTTGGCTCTTGGAGGCTCCATTGGCCACAGACAACCCTCCTAGAGAAAGGGGTAGTTGTGAACAGTTAATGACCAACACCTGAAGCAGCTGGGGGACTGGATGTATCAGTTAGCAAAGAAAAGCTGGACAAGGCAGCTACTATTCTGTGGAGATGAGAATGACCATGGTTCCAGTGAGGAGAACAGACATGTGTGAGGAGATGAGGTACAGTAAGGAGTAGTGAGTAAGACCGGTTCAAGTTCTAGGGCAAAGAGAAATGAAGAGGGATTAATGAGCAATACTGAGGACCCTGTTGGTATGGTGACCATGAATTTATCATGTTATGATTATGTGTGATTTCATGAAGAAAGCCAAACTTGGGTTTATCTAAAGATGTATTTTGCCAGAGAGAGGTACAAGAGCATTGAGGGTATTGGCAAAATGGGATCAGGAGGGAAGTGAAGCCATTCAGAAGAGATCTAATGGATAGACGGGTGAAAAAAAGAACCAAAGATCCCCAAATAATCAGAGAAGACCTTGTGGAATTCACTGAGCAAGTAAGATGGGAGGAGAGGAGGGTGTTTCCACCAGTTGCTTTGGAAGTGGAGCAGATGCCAGTGAAAAAGAAGTACCAGATGAGACTATGGGAGTGGATCCAGAAGAGATCTTGAAAAGACTGCAGCAGAGGAGGACTCAGACCCACAGCATTGGATGGGTAATGTGTCACCATGACAGTCACCTAGGATAATGTCATCAGCAGAAGCAGGAAAAAGGCTGGGATCCAGGTTCTAGAGTATGCTCTTGGCAGGCAGGAGGCACCAAGAGGTCAGAGACGGCAGAGAATAAGAAGGATGATTTCAGTGAGAAGAGCCCCCCAAAATAGAATTTATTTCTTCCTGTTAATTTTTTTTAATTGATGGGAAATTACTTTACAATGTTGTGTTGGTTTCTGCCATACAACAACACAAATCAGTCATAATTTTATATATATATATATATGTGTATGTGTATATATATATATATATATATACACACACACACACACACACACATACATATCCCCTCCCTCTGGAACCTCCATTCCCACCCCCTATCCCACCCACCGAGGTCTTCACAGAGCACCAGGCTGGGCTCCTGTGTTACAAAGCAACTTCCCACTAATTATCTGTTTCACACATGATAGTGTATGTATGTCAATGCTAATTTCTCAATTCATTTCACTCTCGCCTTCCCCTGCTGAGTCCACAACTCCATTCTTTGCCAGGTTCACCAGTACCATTTTTCTAGATTCCATGTATATGTGTTTCTATATGATGCTTGTTTTTCTCTTTCTGACTTATTTCACGCTGTGGACTTCCCTGGTGGCTCAGACGATAAAGCATCTGTCTACAATGCGGGAGACCTGGGTTTGAGCCCTGGGTTGGGAAGATCCCCTGGAGAAGGAAATGGCAATCCACTCCAGTACTATTGCCTGGAAAATCCCATGGACAGAGGAGCCTGGCAGGCTGCAGTCTATGGGGTCACAAAGAGTCAGATACAACTGAGAGACTTCACTTCATAAAAGGCTCTAGGTTCATCTACCTCACTACAACTGACTCAAATTTGTTTCCTTTTATGGCTCAGTAATATTCTTTTGTATATATGTAGGACATCTTCTTTATCCATTCATCTGTTGATGGACATCTAGATTACTTCCATGTGCTTTGGCTGTTGTAAATATTGCTGCAATGAACATTGGGGTACATGTGATTTTTAGGATTGTGGTTTTCACAGAGCTTCCCAGGTGGTGCTGTGGTAAAGAAGTGAAGTCGCTCAGTCATGTCCAACTCTTTGCAACCCCATGGAGGCTCCTCCATCCATGGGATTTTCCAGGCAAGTGTACTGGAGTGGGTTGCCATTTCCTTCTCCAGGGGATCTTCCCAAGCCAGGGATCGAACCCGAGACTCCCACATTGTGGTAAAGAACCTGCCTGCCAATGCAGGAGATGTAAAAAGAGGTGGGTTCGATCCCTGGGTTGGGAAAATCTCCTGGACAAGAAAAGGGCAACCCACTCCAGTGTTCTTGCCTGGAGAATCCTGTGGACAGAAGAGCCTAGCGGGCTATAGTCCATGGGGTCGCAAAGAGTCAGACACAACTGAAGTGACTTAGCATGCAGCAAGGTATATGAAAAAGTGAAAAGGGCTTTCCTAGTAGATCAGACTGTAAAGAATCTGCCTACAGTGCAGGAGACCCAGGTTCGATCGCTCAGTTGGGAAGATCCCCTGGGGGAGGAAATGGCCACCCACGCTAGTATTCTTGTTTGGCGAATTCCATAGACAGAGGAGACTGGCAGACTATGGTCCATGGAAGGTGGCTCAGTCGGTAATGAATCCGCCTGCATTGCAGCATACCCAGGTTTAATCCCTGGAACGGGAATATCCCCTATAGAAGAAAACAGCAAACCACTCCAGTATTCTTGCCTGGGAAATCCCTTGGACAGAGGACAGAGGAGCCTTCTGGGCTACAGACTTTGGAGTCGCAAGAGGCAGACTTAGAAATTAAACAACCAAACCACCACCAGGGTATATGCCCAATAGTGGAATTGCTAGGGTATATGATAGATTTATTCCTAGTTTTTAAAGGAATCTCAATACTGTTTTCTATAATGGCTGTATCAGTTTACATTCCCACCAACAGTGCAAAAATTTTGCTTTTCTCCACATTTTCGCCAATATTTGTTGTTTGTAGAATTTTTTGATGATGGCCATTCTGACTGATGTGATGTGGTACTTCTTTGTAGTTTTGGTTTGCATTTCTCTAATAATGAGCAATGTTGAGCATCTTTTTCATGTGTTTGAGTGGATTGTTTATCTGAAATGGAGCTGTGTGAGCTGCTTATGTATTTTGGAAATTAATCCTCTGTCCGTTGTTTCATTTGCTATTATTTTCTCCTATTCGGAGGGTTGTCTTTTCATCTTGTTTATAATTTCCTTTGCTGTGCAAAAGCTTTTCAATTTTCAGTTCAGTTCAGTCACTCAGTCGTGTCCAACTCTTTGTGACCCCATGAATCTCAGCACGCCAGGCCTCCCTGTCCATCACCAACTCCCAGAGTTCACTCAGACTCACATCCATCGAGTCGGAGATGCCATCCAGCCATCTCATCCTCTGTCATCCTCTTTTCCTCCTGCCCCCAATCCCTCCCAGCATCAGAGTCTTTTCCAATGAGTCAACTCTTCGCATGAGGTGGCCAAAGTACTGGAGTTTCAGCTTTAGCATCATTCCTTCCAAAGAAATCCCAGGACTGATCTCCTTTAGAATGGTCTGGTTGGATCTCCTTGCAGTCCAAGGGACTCTCAAGAGTCTTCTCTAACACCACAGTTCAAAAGCATCAATTCTTCAGCGCTCAGCCTTCTTCACAGTCAAACTCTCACATCCATACATGACCACTGGCAAAACCATAGCCTTGACTAGATGGACCTTTGTTGGCAAAGTAATGTCTCTGCTTTTGAATATGCTATCTAGGTTGGTCATAACTTTTCTTCCAAGGAGTAAGCATCTTTTAATTTCATGGCTGCAATCACCATCTGCAGTGATTTTGGAGCCCCCCCCCCCAAAAAAATAAAGTCTGACACTGTTTCCACTGTTTCCCCATCTATTTCCCATGAAGTGATGGGACCAGATGCCATGATCTTCGTTTTCTGAATGTTGACCTTTAAGCCGACTTTTTCACTCTCCTCTTTCACTTTCATCAAGAGGCTTTTTAGTTCCTCTTCACTTTCTGCCATAACAGTGATGTCATCTGCATATCTGAAGTTATTGATATTTCTCCCAGCAATCTTGATTCCAGCTTGTGCTTCATCCAGCCCAGTGTTTCTCATGATGTACTCTGCATATAAGTTAAATAAGCAGGGTGACAATATACAGCCTTGACGTACTCCTTTTCCTATTTGGAACCAGTCTGTTGTTCCATGTCCAGTTCTAACTGTTGCTTCCTGACCTGCATATAGGTTTCTCAAGAGGCAGGTCAGGTGGTCTGGGATTCCCATGTCTTTCAGAATTTTCCACAGTGTATTGTGATCCACACAGTCAAACGCTTTGGCATAGTCAATAAAGCAGAAATAGAAGTTTTTCCGGAACTCTCTTGCTTTTTCCATGATCCAGCAGATGTTGGCAATTTGATCTCTGGTTCCTCTGGCTTTTCTGAATCCAGCTTAAATATCTGTAAGTTCACGGTTCACGTACTGCTGAAGCTTGGCTTGGAGAATTTTGAGCATTACTTTACTAGCGTGTGAGATGAGTGCAATTGTGTGGTAGTTTGAGCATTCTTTGGCATTGCCTTTCTTTGGGATTGAAATGAAAACTGACCTTTTCCAGTCCTGTGGCCACTGCTGAGTTTTCCAAATTTGCTCGCATATTGCGTGCAGCACTTTCACAGCATCATCTTTCAGGATTTGAAATAGCTCAACTGGAATTCCATCACCTCCACTAGCTTTGTTCGTAATGATGCTTTCTAAGGCCCATTAGACTTCACATTCCAGGATGTCTGGCTCTAGGTGAGTGATCACACCATTGTGATTATCTTGGTCATAAAGATCTTTTTTGTACAGTTCTTCTGTGTATTCTTGCCACCTCTTCTTAATATCTTCTGCTTCTGTTAGGTCCATACCATTTCTGTCCTTTACTGAGCCCATCTTTGCATGACATGTTCCCTTGGCATCTCTAATTTTCTTGAAGAGATCTCTAGTCTTTCCCATTCTGTTGTTTTCCTCTATTTCTTTGCATTGATCGCTGAGGAAGGCTTTCTTATCTCTTCTTGCTATTCTTTGGAACTCTGCATTCAGATGCTTTTATCTTTCCTTTCCTCCTTTGCTTTTCGCTTCTCTTCTTTTCACAGCTATTTGTAAGGCCTCCTCAGACAGCCATTTTGCTTTTTTGCATTTCTTTTCCATGGGGATGGTCTTGATCCCTGTCTCCTGTACAATGTCACAAACCTCATTCCATAGTTCATCAGGCACTCTGTCTATCAGATCTAGGCCCTTAAATCTATTTCTCACTTCCACTGTATAATCATAAGGGATTTGATTTAGGTCATACCTGAATGGTCTAGTGGTTTTCCCACTTTCTTCAACTTAAGTCTGAATTTGGCAATAAGGAGTTCATGATCTGAGCCATAGTCAGCTCCCAGTCTTGTTTTTGCTGACTGTATAGAGCTTCTTCATTTTTGGCTGCAAAGAATATAATCAATCTGATTTCAGTGTTGACCATCTGGTGATGTCCATGTGTAGAGTCTTCTCTTGTGTTGCTGGAAGAGAGTGTTTGCTATGACCAGTGCGTTCTCTTGGCAAAACTCCATTAGCCTTTGCCCTGCTTCATTCCGTACTCCAAGGCCAAATTTGCCTGTTACTCCAGGTGTCTCTTGACTTCCTACTTTTGCATTCCAGTCCCCTATAATGAAAAGGACATCTTTTTTGGGTGTTAGTTCTAGAAGGTCTTGTAGGTCTTCATAGAACTGTTCAACTTCAGCTTCTTCAGTGTTACTGGTTGGGGCATAGGCTTGGATTACCGTGATATTGAATGGTTTGCCTTGGAAATGAACAGAGATCATTCTGTCATTTTTGAGATTGCATCCAGGTACTGTATTTCAGACTCTTTTGTTGACCATGATGGCTACTCCATTTCTTCTAAGGGATTCCTGCTCACAGTAGTAGATATAATGGTCATCTGAGTTAAATTCACCCATTCCAGTCCATTTTAGTTAGCTAATTCCTTGGCTATTAAGAAGGATATTTTTTAACCTTCATGTGTTTGGGGGTTTTTTTTACAGTTTTTTTTTCCCTTGTAACTGATATCTAATCTCATAGCACTGTGGTCAGAAAAAATGCTTGATACAATTTCAATTTTCTTAAATTTACCAAGGCTTGATTTGTGACCCAAGATGTGATCTATCCTAGAGAATGTTTCTTGTGCAGTTGAGAAAAAAGTGTATTCTGCTCTTTTTAGATGGAATGCCCTATAAATATCAATTGGTCTATCACATCCAATGTGTCATTTAAGGCTAGTGTTTCCTTATTAATTTTCTGTCCAGATGATCTGTCCATTGTTGTGAGTAGGACATTAAAGTCCCCTACTATTATTGTGATACTGTCTATTTCCTCTTTTATAGGTAATAGCTTTGCCTTATTATTGAGGTGCTCATATGTTGGTGCATATTATATATTTATAATTGTTATATCTTTTTGGATTGATCCTTTGATCATTATGTAGTGTCCTTCCTTGTCTTTTCTAACAGTCTTTATTTTGAAGTCTATTTAATCTGATATTAGTATTGCTACTTCCACTTTCTTTTGATTTCTACTTGCATGGTATATCTTTTTCCAGTGCCTGACTTTCAGTCTGTATGTGTCCCTAGATCTGAAGTGGGTCTCTTTTAGACAGTATATATATATGAGTTTGTTTTTTTTTTTCAATCCATTCAGCCAGTCTGTGTCTTTTGGTTGGAGCATTTAATCCATTTACATTTATGGTAACTATTGATATGTATGCTCCTATTACCATTAACTTTATTGATTTCGGTTTATTTGTTTTTCTTTTAGGTAAGAAATTAATTTATTCAGACTCAGAGAGAAGCACACTCCACAGACAGAGTGTGGGCCACTGCCAAAGGCAAGTGCCCTGGATTTGTTTTTGTAGGTCTTTTCTTTCTCTTTTGTTTCCTGTCTGGAGAAGTTCCTTTAGCATTTGTTGTAAAGCTGGTTTGGTGGTGCTGAATTCACTTAATTTTTGCTTGTCTGTAAAGCTTTTGATTTCTCTGTCAAATATCAATGAGATCCTTGCTGGGTAGAGTATTGTTGGTTGTAGGCGTTTCCTTTCATCACTTTAAGTATATCCTGCCGCTCCTTTATGGCCTGCAGAGTTTCTGCTGAAAGATTAAGCTTTTAACCTCATGGGGATTCCCTTGTATGTTATTTGTTGCTTTTCCCTCGCTGCTTTTAATATTTTTTATTTGTGCTTAATTTTTGTTAGTTTGATTAATATGTGTCTTGGCATGTTGCTGTTTTTGGATTTATCCTGTATGGGACTTTCTGGGCTTCCTGGACTTGGGTGGCTATTTCCTTTCCCATGTTAGGGAATTTTTCAACTATAATTCCTCAAATATTTTCTCATACCCTTTCTTTTTCTCTTCTTCTCTGGGACCCCTATAAGTCGAATGTTGGTGCATTTAAGGTTGTGCCAGAGGTCTCTGAGACTGTCCTCATTTCTTTTCATTCTTTTTTCTTTATTCTGTTCTGCTTCAGTTATTTCCACCACTCTGTCTTCCAGCTCAGTCAGTTATTCTGCTATTGGTTCCTTCTAGTGTATTTTAAATTTCACTTATTATGTTGTTCATTGTTGATTGCTTGTTCTTTAGTTCTTCTAGGTCCTTGTAAATTATTTCTTGTGTCTTCTCCATCCTTGTCTCCATTCTATTTATCTGTGCCTCCATTTTATCTCCAAGGTTCTGGATCATTTTTACTACCATTACTCTGAATTCTTTTTCAGGTAGATGGCCTATTTCCTCTTTCTTTGTTTGGTCTGGTGGTTTTTACCATGCTCCTTCATCTGCTGCATGTTTCTCTGTCTTCTCATTTTGTTTAATTTACTGGGTTTGGGGTCTCCTTTCCGCAGACTGCAAAGTTCTCAGAAGGTCTCTGGACCTGATGTTGGTGATATGATGTTGGTGATAAGGCCAGATTTCCGACTGAGATCTGGCCTTACTCCAACTTGTACTTGCTCCAAAGTCCACAGTTGCCCCCAAAGCTCACAGTCTTAAGCCAATTGCAGGGATTTAATCTGCTGCATCTGCTGCTGCAGGAGTGAATTCCCTTCCTCTCCTTTGGTCACACAGCCCCTGGTGTTCTGCTTTGGTTTTGGCCCCACCTCTGCGTGTAGGCCACAGACAAGAGGGGCCTAATAAGGCCAAGGCTTATTAGGGCTCACGTGCTCAGTCAGGCTAGGGAGTGCAAGGGGTAGGGCAGACACAATGAGGGAGTGCCTGTGGCAGTTAGAGACCTGCTGGAAGCTGCTAGAGTCAGAGGTGGGTCACCTGCTCTCCCAGGCGAACTGACCCTGGGTCCCTTGGAAGAACCAAGCTACACAATCTTCCAGGCAGTTGTGGACAGTGACCTGCGCCCACTCATAGCTTGGCAGCCACTGTGGCAGCCGTCACAGCCACCTCTGGTGTCGCAGACCATACCCTCATGCCACTCCCCGCCTCCTTTGACACTCGTGCCATCCTTGATGGCAGTAGGTCCATGGGCATGCCCACCTCTGGGGTCACAGCCCACAACCAGCGCATCCCACCTTATGACACTCACATAGGCACAGTCCTGCAATCTGTGAGCACTTGGAGTTAGATGGTCCCAGTGGTGATGATCTCTTGCCTCTCTGGCAGGCCCAGGCTTTTCCCTGGGCTCTTTCTGCATGTTGTACTAGGCCCCTCAGAGTAACTTCATGGCAAGCAACCCCAGTCCTCATCCTGGGGTCCGATTCCTGAAGCCTGAGCCTCAGCACCCAACCCTCACTTGCTGCAGTGGGCATGAAAACTACTTCTCAGCTGGAAGTGCTGGTCAGCAAAAACCTCTGTGCTGAATTTTCTCCCATTTGCCTTGAGAGCACCTGTTGCTTTCCCCTCTGAGGTTCCGAAGCTCCTGTGAGGAGGGTTCAGAGGAATTTTGCCTCCTTCACGACTCTCTCCCTGAGGTGCAGGATTCCTCCCATTTTCCTTGTCTCTATTTTTTTCTCTTGTTTCTATTTCCCTACCACTTTATTAAGATTAGCTATAGGGATCAGCTTGCCTTTTTGGAAGTCTGAAGCCTTCTGGCAGCGTTCAGTAGGTGTTCTGTAGGGATTGTTCCACGTGCAGCTGATTTTTCATATGTTTTGGGGGAGGAAGAGGATTTCCACATCTTTCTCCTCCACCATCTTCAACACCTCCCTTCCTGTTAATATAAACTTTTGCTTGAGTATTTTTAATTGGACTGTAGGTAAATGATCACATTACTTATTTTTTTAATTGTATAGATTATAAATAAGGCCAAAGTTTCCTACCACCCCAGCCACAGCCCCAATCCTTTGCCCTTTCCCCATATGCAGCTGGTTGTCTCCTTTGAAACCTTTTTCCTATGCGTGTATACCCTCCCCCTTACACACACAGAATAAAGTATTGTTTTTAGTGCATGGGTGTGTGTTTCAGAATAAAATGTTTCATACTCTATATATTTGCTTTTTTTTCAGCACTTACTGTGTTGTAATTTGCTTTTTCCCCCTCAACATCATGTCTTAGAGATCTAAGATACCACGTTTCAGAAAATGGGCAGGTTTGTTGCTTTATTTTGCTGCATGGTATTCTATAGTGTGAATCTACTAAATTTATTGAACCTTTCTCAAGTTGATGGAGCCTTAGGTGATTTCTAGTTTGGGCCATCACCAGTGATGATGCTGTGCTTATCCCTGTACGGTTTTCTTTGTACACGTGAAAAATGTTACAAAGTGCATCCAAAATGCCTACACCCATGTATATGTTTCTGTTATGAATATGATCTGCTGCAATGAGCAAGAAACTCATTAAACAAATAAGGTTGTTGGGCTTTTCCCCCTCTTTTCTGAAGGTAAGGAGTAACTGGGACTGCTTTAGTTGTGTGGTGATGCACCCTGAGATCCAGGCTGTCTAACTTTTCACTCTGCCAACTTTCGTATGTTGTCTAATATCCTCATCCTTGGTACCTCATACTCACCATATGGTTGCAGCAGCTCTGGACATCACTTCTGGGATCAGAGCTAGAAAGGGGAAGAAAGATCATAGCCATTTGTGGTCCTTCTTATCAGAAGTACAAATACTGTCCAAGAAACAATCTCAATAAATTTCCACTTTGGTATTGCAGGCCAGAACTAGGTCCCTGACCTCTCCTACTATAATGGAGACTCAGAAAGAGGGAAGAAACTTGTCCTGATTAGCTTAAACCAATTCTTCACAGTCTGATTGCATATTGGATTCATATGGAAGTGAAAATGTTAGTCACTCAGTCATGTCTGATTCTTTGCAACCCCATGGACTATACTGCACACCAGGCTTCTCTGTCCATGGAATTATCTAAGGAAGAATACTGAACTGGGATGCCATTTCCTTCTCCAGGAGATCTTCCCAACCCAGGGATTGAACCTGGGTCTCCTATGTTGCAGGCAGATTCTTTACCATTTGAGCCACCAGAGAAGCCCATTAGCCTCATAGGTGAGCTATTTAAAAATACCCACGTCTGGACCCCACTGCCAGAGGTTTTGATGTAACTTGGTCTTAGGTGAGTTCCAGATACTGGTGTTTTTTTAAAACTCCCTGTATGACTAAAAAGTCAATCAGAGTTGAGACCCAGTGGCTTACACCAATCATGATCTTCTTCCTGGGGCTGAAATTTATCAGTTAGGATTAGATTCAGGTGCAAGCGACCATGTGCAACATAACCACAACCCACACAAGAAAAGGGTTTACTTCTTGCTCATGTAAAAGCTCAGTGATAGTTGATTCCGGGCTAGATTGGCCTCCATCCTGTCAGAGGCTCAGACTTCATTATCTTGTAGATCCACCATGCAAGGCCTCCATTCCCAACTTTATTCAAAACAGTTATTTCAGCTCCAGCCACCATTTATGTATTCCAGCCAACAAGAAGAAGGACAGGGGAGGAGAGCAGAGGCCCCAGTCCTTTAATGACACTTCCTGCCAGTTGCACACACCACGTCTCCTCTCCTCCCACATGATACAGAGAGCAACGTGTCAGTCTTAGTCTTCGGTGCTTTCATTTCAGAAGGTCTATTTTCCAATGTTTTTTTCAAATGCTGTAATGGTCATTAATTTATCTGAAATGTAGTTTTATATAAAATGTGAAATATAAATATTTAACTTTATTTTTTTCTGAAAGTTTAGCTAATGGCCCCAGCATCATTCATTATCTGTTCCTCCAGATAAGAACTTCTACTTTTATCAAATATTAAATTCCCACATATGGACTTCCCTGGTGGCTCAGATGGTAAAGCATCTGTCTACAATGCAGGAGACCTGAGTTCAATCCTTGGGTCGGGAAGATCCGCTGGAGAAGGAAATGGCAATCCACTCCAGTACTATTTCCTGGAAAATCCCATGGACAGAGGAGCCTGGTAGGCTGCAGTCCATGGGGTGGCAAAGAGTCGGACACGACTGAGCATTCCCACATATATGTTAGGTCAAACAATGTGAAACTGCTGATATCCATCACTTCACTGGAGTTTTATTTTCTTAGTTATACCAGTCACTATTAGATGTCATATTTTGTTTCTTTGTTTTTTGTCTGTGTCTGCCACTTGAATGTAAGTTCAATGAGGATTGGAATTTTGTCATTTTTGTCAACCCTGGGCTCATATGTATCTGCTAAATGAGTGAATGAAATTTATCTCTATGTTTGTTAGTATATATTGATAAACATTTTCATGGCTGAGCCATCCTTATATGTTAGAAAAACTTGGTTATAATATAGTATTCTTTAAGTATACTGCTCTATTTGATCTGTTAAGATCTATGTAAGTCCTTTGCATCTGTGATCTTAAAAGAGCTTGGGTTTCTCTTTTATTTGTTTCTGCTGCCACAATCCAATCTTGGTGTTAGGACTGAGAATCAGGGATTTTCAAAGAGACAAGCATTGCCTGGAAGCAGACACAGAGTAGGAACTACTAGGAGAAGCAGCCGGCTATGAGCCCTGGGTGTCCCTGTGTGTGTGTCTTCCTGGGTATGCCAAGGATGCAGGGTCCTAATGGCTCTTTGCCATTTCTCAGGCTTGTGTTTGCAATGAGGGATGAACCTACACCTCCCTCTAGGACAAAAAGCAGTCTTACTTATTTCCTGCTATAAAGCAAGTGGGTTCTCCAAGTTCGGTGTTCCTCAGATGCAACATAAACCCATTGTATGCACAGCATCTACTCGGGCCCTTCATGTTGCCCCTGTGGGACTTGGGGGCAAGGGAGCCAATGTAAACCTTACGCCTGTGCTGCTTGCTGTGAGTGATAGAGTCCTTTGTCTCTGTCCTTAGAATCGTATCTTGGCCAGCATCTATGAAACAGTAAGAGGCTAATTATTGACTTATCGGCAGGGTAAATTCAAATGCCAGGCCCTGACAGTTTTGGCAATGAGGATAGGGTGCTGACAGGGTTATGGCTTGTGGAAAAGGAAGGACGAGGACACTGTGGACCATATCAGGGTATATGCCAAGACTCGCTGGCACATGTTAGTGGATCCGTTCACTCAAATGGTGAGCAGGATGAGGGTGGCTAGGGTGAGGGTCTCACATTGTCCTACCTGTTAATGAGGCTAAGCAGTGAGAGGCAGGATTGCAAAAAGCCACCTGAATGGTGCTTTGGTTCCTGCTCACTCTAACCCCATGCAGGAGGAGGAGGGATATTATGACAATGGGGCAGAAAGCTGCACAGCCTCACGCAAAGGTCAATGTGGATGAGGCTGCTGAATCAAAGGGTCCCAGTATCTGAAATAAATGGAACAGAGCTTTAAATGAGCCCAAAAAAATGACAAGTTTATTTGATTGAGCCCCACAGAAGGCACTCAAATCCAAAGTGAACAAAAATCTTTGTTTCTGGCATAGATCTGCCCTTTGATGCTGTGTTCCCCTTCCCTCACTCCCACCCACACACCACACTCCGCTGCTTTGATGAAAAAGTGAAGTGTTCTGAGAACTTCATGGAACTGAGGACCTCAGATGCTTACAGCTCTGTAGGACTCAATGTCCGTGTCACCATCTTACCCTGTCCTGTGGATGAATGCAGGCGGAGGTGGTTGAGTCACCAAGGGATGCAATGTGAAGTGGGAGCAAAATGGCCCTGGGCTTGGGTTCTCTCTGGACTGACGCTGGAGATTCACGAGGAAGGAGGCAGTGGCACGCCAACCCTGAAGTCAGAGGCAAGAGAAAATGAAAGTCTTCCAGCTGCCCAGCCTCCTGCCATGAGCTGCCATCCCCTACCACCCAGCACTCCCTGCTCTCCCTTCAGGAATACCATGATCTCCTAAAGCTGTTGTGATAGCTCCTGGCCCATACATACAAAATTCCTTAGTCTGTTTTCCCATAAGGTGAAAATATCTGTTGCATTTCTTTTTAAAAATTTTTGAAATTAATTTGTTTTATTCTTTTTATTTTTGGCTGTTGCTGTGCACAGGTTTCTCTAGTTGTGGTGAGTGGGGGCTACTCTCTAGTTGTGGTGTTCAAGCTTCTCATTGTGGATTGTGGTGGCTTCTCTTGTTGGGGAGCACAGGCTCTAGTGTGTACGCTCAGGAGTTGTGGCACACAGGCTTAGTTGCTCCTAGGCATGTGGGATCTTCTCAGACAAGGAACCAAACCCCTCATTGGCAGGCAGATTCTTAGCCACTGAACCACCAAGGAAGTCCTTATTGCATTTCTATACCCTAACAATGAACACTCAGAAAGAGAGAAATGAAATAAATAAGCTTATTTACAATTGCATCGAAAATAATAAAATACCTAGGCATATATCTAACTAAGGAGGTAAAAGACTTGTTCTCAGAAAACTGTAAATCACTGATGAAAGAAATTGAAGACAAGACAAACAGATGGAAAAATATACCATGTTTATGTACTGGAAGAATTAATATTGTTAAAATGGCCATAGTACCCAACACAGTCTACAGATGCAGTGCAATACCTGACACAATACCAATGACATTTTTCACAGAATTGGAAAAAATAGTTATAAAGTCTGCATGGAAACACAAAAGAGCCCAGATAGCCAAAATCTTGAGAAAGAAAAGCTAGTGTCATCAAAATAGTTTGATACCAGCACAAAAACAGACATTCTGATCAATGCAACAGAATAGAGAGCCCAGAAATGAACCCACACTTATACGAGCAGTAAATCTACCACAAAAGAGATAAGAATATACAATGGAGGAAGGCTCTTCAATAAATGGTATGAGAGAAATGGACAGCTACTTGCAAGAGAGTCAGACAGGATTATTCTCTCACCCCATGCACAAAGATAAATTCAAAATGGATTAAAGACTTGAATATAAGACCTGAAACCATAACACTTCTAGAAGGAAACATAGGCAGTACACTGTTTGACATAGGCCATACTAATATTTGGGGGGATGTTTTTCCTCATGCGAGGGAAACAAAAGCAAAAACAAACATTCAGGACTACATCAAACTAAGAAACTTTTGCACAGAGAAGGAAAATGTCAGCAAAACAAAAAGGTCACCTACTGGATAGGAGAGAATATTTGCTCAACATCACGTGATCATCAGGGAAATGCAATTCAAAACCACAATGAGATATCACCTAATACCCATCGGAATGGCCAATATAGAAAAGACAACAAATAACTTTGTTGGCAAGGTTGTGGAGAAAAAGGAACCCTTGTACACTATTGTTGGGAATATAAATTGGTGTAACCAATATGGAAACAGTATGGAGAATCCTTAAAATAATTAAAAATAGAACTACCATATAAACTGTGTGAGAGTTGGGCCATAAAGAAGGCTGAGCACTGAGGAACTGATACTTTTGAACTGTGATATTGGAGAAGACTCTTGAGATTCCCTTGGACTACCGGGAGATCAAAATCCTAAAGTTAATCAACCCTGAATACTCATTGAAAAGACTGATGCTAAAGCTGAAGCTCCAATACTTTGGCCACCTGATGCAAAGAGCCAACTCATTAGAAAAGACCCTGATGTTGGGAAAGATTGAAGGTAGGAGGAGAAGGGGACAGCAGAGGATGAGATGGTTGGATGGCATTACTGACTCAATGAACATGAGTTTGAGCAAACTCTGGGAGATGGTGAAGGATAGGGAAGCCTGGCATGCTGCAGTCCATGGGATCACAAAGAATCAGACATGACTGAGTGACTGAATGACTGAACAACAAAAACCATATAAACTAGTGATTCCATCCTGGATATTTATCTGAAAGGAACAAAAACACTAGTTCAAAAAGACATATGTCCCCTTATGTACATTATAGCATTATTTACAATAGCCAAGATATGGAAGCAATCTAAGATTCCACTAATAGATGAATGGATAAATAAGATGTGGTGTATGTAAGAAATGGAATATTATTCAGGCATAAAAAAGAATGAAATCTTGCAGTTTGCAGCAACATAGAGGGTATTATGCTGAAGTGAAATGTCAGACAGAGAAAGACAAATACGCTATGAATTCCCTTAAATATGGAATCTAAAAAGCAAAATAAATGAACAAACATAACAAAACAGAAACAGAGTTACAGATACACAGAACAAACAGGTGGTTGCCAGAGGGGAGAGAAGAGGAGGCAGAAAAGAAATAAGTGAGGGAGATTAAGAGGTACAAATTTCCAGTTGCAAAATAAATGAGTCAGGGGTATGAAATGTACAGTATGGAAGTTATAATCAGTAACTCTGGCCTCCCAGAAATAGGCCTGGCAGAAGTGCAACCTTAAACCAAGGAGGCAGAGCTGAGACTGGGTTTAAATTTTTGAAATTAAAGTAGGTCTACATGTTAGGTCTTTTCTTATAAGTAAATAGAATTAGGCGCTAGGTTTCTGAAAAGTTCATTGTTGAGGGCATAAGAGATTTGGAACCATTTGCAGACCAATATGGCGAGTTCAGAGTCGATAACATCCTTCTCTAAACAGGAGATCATGAGTAACTTTCTGCTGGAGGGAGGGTGTTATGAACTTCTCGTTATTACAGGTAAAGGATTTGAGGACCTGATATCAGTGAATCTAACAAAGTACAAACCAATGGGAGAGTATGTGACTGTACAAAGGATTAATCTAGAAGCTTGTTCCAGTGAGATGGTGACATTCTTGCAGCAGGAGCTCCATGTCTCTAAGTTTTTCAGCCATGCCAATACCCTGCCATATCAAGCCGCTTTTATTGCAGATAATGAGCTGTGGCTTGTCACACCATTCCCTGCATATGGCTCTGCAAAGGACCTCACCTATACACACTTCATGGACGGCATGAATGAACTGGAAATTGCTTACAGTCTGCAGGGGGCGCTCAGGGTCCACTACACCCACCACATGGGATATGTGCACAGGAGAGTCAAAACCGGCCAATTACATTCTGATCTTACACAGCAACTCAGCACGATCTGTCGCTGGCAGTAGCAGCACAGTACTTTCTCAAGTACTGAATCAAGGTTCTGCCTTGGCTCAGCTCATAAGTGCTCTGGCAGAATCTTCAGGTTTATGATGCCAAGTTTGACATTGCAGTGTGAGAATCACGGCCTGTGAAGTGGCTGATGGCCACATCCCCTTTAAAGATATGCCCGCCACCTAGATGCTGCTGGAGAAGCTGAACAGCACAGTGCCCTGCCTGCTGGACAACAGTACTAACCTCCCTGAGGAGCTGACCATGAGCATCTCATACTCAGCAGCCAATTATGGCCTGAGTGACAACCTGGCCACCAGCACTCCCGGGACCTCTGATGGTGACTCGCCATCCCACCCTTATCACCACAGCTTCTCACCCCATTTCCTCCACTTTGTGGAGCAGTGCATTCTGTGCAACCCAGATATAAGACCAAGTGCCAGCTCCCTCATGACATTCTTCCTTTAAGCAGATCAAGCAACATGCCCCAGAGGCTTCGCCTAAGTTTCTTCATCCTGTCACCCCCAAAACCAGTTTTAAAGGACGCTAGTCTCCGGATCACAGTGGAATCTTTGGCTTGGTACCAAACCAGGAAGAACTGGAGGTGGACGACTGAGAGTGCTAAGCCTATGAAGAAGGTACACATTCTCCATCTGGGGCCATGTGAGCTTCTGGGACCCTTCCGGAGGGTTGGCCACATTCCCACCCTCCTGGGGGGCAGATTGGGCAGAAAGGACATTTCTGCCAGGAAAGCCGACTGCTTGCTGACTAGGAAAGAAATTCCTGGAGAGCAACTTTATTGCTCCAAGTCTTTTGAGACATGAGGGAATCCCAACAACCAGGGATCAAAGGGGCCAAAGAGCTGATATTCCCGGTCCTGCGAGCTCAGGTGACCTGACCTCTTCAGAAGGAAAAGATGCTGTTCTGGCCAAGGGGAACCAAAGTCCAAGCCCAAGTTTTGACTCATCCATCCAGGGCACTGTGTGACTTCTTCCCACTCTTGCTATCCTATCAGCCTCATTCCATTCTTCTCCCCTGCTCTCAGATTCTATAGGTCCACGGAGGGGCAACTAATAAGATGTCCTCCCCTCAGAAAGGAAAGGAAAGTGAAGTTGCTCAGTCGTGTCCAATTCTTTGCGACCCTATGGACCGTGACCTGCCAGGTTCTTCCATCCATGGGATTTTCCAGGCAAGAATACTGGAGTGGGTTCCCATTTCCTTCTCCAGGGGATCTTCCCAACCCAAGGATCAAACCTGGGTCTCCCACACTGCAGGCAGACTCTTTATCACCGGAGCCACCAGGGAAGCCTCCCTCCCTTTGGACAGCTCCCTAGTCACTGAAGGGAAGGGTATTTTTTCTTTTTAAAGCGCTAGGTTAAGGCTAGGGCAGTCCATCCTCATCCTCCTTTTCGCCTGGGCCCTGACACCTAAAACCTTCCTTTGGTTCATCTGTGTAGCTCAGTCCTTTCCCAACAAAAGTCCATGTTACCCCTCCTGCCAGCTGCCATGGTGCTTCTTCCAATGGCCATAATGTCTTGCTTAGCTTGAGGGCCTAAGTCCTTATGCCATGTTACATTCATTGCCAGAACAAATGAAAACTTGCAAAGATTCCAAAATGAAAACCTCTGTGATATCCTTACAAGGTGACATACTGTAACTAGACTTTGATTTGTGGTCATTTTTAATTTAAAAATATCATGTCACTTTGTTGTCTAACAGGAACTAACATAGTGTCAATTATACTTCAAAAACAAACAAATTCATAGAAAAAGAGATCAAATTTGTGGTCATGAGGGGGTGGATAGAAGGCAAATTGCATGACAGTGATCAAAAGGTACAAACTTCCAGCAGTAAGGTAAATAACTACTCAGGATGTATACACATTAAATATAATTAACACTATAATATGTTATATATGAAAGAGAATAAATTCTAAGAATTCTCACCACAAGGAAAAAATTTTCTACTTCTTTAATTTTGCATCTCTATGAGATGATGTGATAATCTTATTGTGATAATCATTTCACAGGTGTATGCTTTACACCTTAAACTTTTACAGCACCAAACATCAATTATTAATATATCTCAATGAAGGTATAAGAAAAAAATAATCACCCAATTTCAACTGATGGGCTATGAGTGAAGTTTGAAGTGGGGACAGGAAATTAAATTGACCTACAAATGGGTCATGTGTGCTGTGCTAAGCCACTTCAGTCATGTCTGACTCTTTACGACCCTATGGACTGTAGCCTGCCGAAATCCTCCATCCATGGGATTATCCAGGCAAGAATACTGGAGCGAGTTGCCAGGCCCTCCTCCAGGGCATCTTCCCAACCCAGGGATCCAACCTGCATCTCTTAAGTCTCTTGCATTGGCAGGAGGATTCTTTACCACTATCCCCACCTGGGAAGCCCCACAGGTGGATCTTTTGAGGTCAACTCAATGTACTGTTGTTGGGGCTGCCACTGCTGAAAGTGTAATTAGTACTGAAGTTTGTAAAGGTTTGTACCGTGAATGCCCATAAATGTCAGAGGGGATTCATTCATTCAGGGACTGCTATGTGTACAGAGTTGATTTCTGAAACCTCTAGACAACCCAGAAGAAACCCCATAAGCTTCCAGGAAGAGAAAGGGAAGTGGGAAAAAGTTGATTCGATGACTGAGATTACTCAGAGACCAGTTTCCTGCACAATAGCATCACCTTTCGGACATAGTCGGTACCTCCCTTTTGGCATTTTTTTTTTTTTTTTAATGCATGGCACAGTTCCTCAACCAGGAATCGAATGAATCTGTGTCCCTTGCAATGAGACAGCAGAATTGTAACCACTTGACTGCCAGAGAAGTCTCTCTTTTTGGAACCTACTAATTTCTTACTTCCTGACCCACGCTCAGTCGTGTCTAACTCTTTGCAACCCGATGGACTATAGCCCGCCAGGCACCTCTGTCCATGGGGATTCTCCAGGCAAAAATACTGCAGTGAGTTGCCGTGCCCTCCTCCAGGGGATCTTCCCCTCCCAGGGGTGGAACCCAGGTCTCCCACTTTGTAGGCAGACTCTTTACCATATGAGCCGCCAGGGAGGCCCAACTGATCATAGAGGTCTATATGACTCAGATCAGTTCAGTCACTCAGTCGTGTCTGACTCTTTTTGACCCCATGAATCGCAGCACGCCAGGCCTCCCTGTCCATCACCAACTCCTGGAGTCTACCCAAACCCATGTCCATTGAGTCAGTGATGCCATCCAGCCATCTCATCCTCTGTCGTCACCTTCTCCTGCCCCCAATCCCTCCCAGCATCATGATCCTTTCTAATGAGTCAACTCTTCGCATGAGGTGGCCAAAGTATTGGAGTTTCAGCTTCAGCATCAGTCCTTCCAAAGAACATCCAGGACTGATCTCCTTTAGGATGGACTGGTTGGACCTCCTTTCAGTTCAAGGGACTCTCAAGAGTCTTCTCCAACACCACAATTCAAAAGCATCAATTCTTCGGCGCTCAGCTTTCTTCACAGTCCAACTCTCACATCCACACATGACTACTGGAAAACCATAGCCTTGACTAGACAGACTTCTGTTGACAAAGTAATGTCTCTGCTTTTGAATATGCTATCTAGGTTGGTCATAACTTTCCTTCCAAGGAGTAAGCGTCTTTTAATTTCATGGCTGCAATCACCATCTGCAGTGATTTTGGAGCCCAGAAAAATAAAGTCTGCCACTGTTTCCACTGTTTCCCATCTATTTCCCATGAAGTGATGGGACTGGATGCCATGATCTTTGTTTTCTGAATGTTGAGCTTTAAGCCAACTTTTTCACTCTCCACTTCCACTTTCATCAAGAGGCTTTTAGTTCCTCTTCACTTTCTGCCATAAGGGTGGTGTCATCTGCATATCTGAGGTTATTGATATTTCTCCCGGCAATCTTGATTCCAGTTTGTGCTTCTTTCAGCCCAGCATTTCTCATGATGTATTCTGCATAGAAGTTAAATAAGCAGGGTGACAATATACAGCCTTGACGTACTCCTTTTCCTATTTGGAGCCAGTCTGTCGTTCCATGTCCAGTTCTAACTGTTGCTTCCTGACCTGCATGTAGGTTTCTCAAGAGGCAGGTCAAGTGGTCCGGGATTCCCATCTCTTTCAGAATTTTCCACAGTGTATTGTGATCCACATAGTCAAAGGCTTTGGCATAGTTAATAAAGCAGAAATAGATGTTTTTCTGGAACTCTCTTGCTCTTTTGATGATCCAGCGGATGTTGGCAATTTGATCTCTGGTTCCTCTGCCTTTTCTAAAACCAGCTTGAACATCTGGAAGTTCACGGTTCACATATTGCTGAAGCCTGGCTTGGAGAATTTTGAGAATCACTTTACTAGCGTGTGAGATGAGTGCAATTGTGTGGTAGTTTGAGCATTCTTTGGCATTGCCTTTCTTTGGGATTGGAATGAAAACTGACCTTTTCCAGTCCTGTGGCCACTGCTGAGTTTTCCAAATTTGTTGGCTAGGGATGGATAAACTTGGATCTGGCCTTCCCTGGTGGTTCAGATGGTAAAGAATCTGCCTGCAATATGAAAGATACTGGTTTAATCCCTGGGTTGAGAAGAACCTGTGGAGAAGGAAATGGCGACCCCCTCCAGTATTCTTGCCTGGAGAATTCCATGGACAGAGGAGGCTGGCAAGCTACAGTCTATGGGGTCACAAAGAGTTGGACACAACTGAGTGACTAACACACATACACACACATATGTGGACTGGGTGGCTATCCAAGGAAGGACAAAAAAGGCCTTGCCCAGACAGTTCAGCCACTCAGTCATGTCTGACTCTTGGTGACCCCATGGACTGCAGCACACCAGGCCTCCCTGTCCATCACCAACTCCCAGAGCTTGCTCAAACTCATGTTCATTGAGTCGGCGATACCACACAACCTCTCATCCTCTGTAGTCCCTTTCTCCTCCTGCCCTCAATCTTTCCCAGCATCAGGGTCTTTTCCAATGAGTCTGTTCTTCACATCAGGTAGCCAAAGTATTGAAGTTGCATTTCCTTTAGTATTGACTAGTTGGATCTCCTTGCAATCCAAGGGCCTCTCAAGAGTTCTCTAATGCCGCAGTTCAAAAGCATCCATTATTCGGTGCTCAGCTTTCTTTATAGTCAACTCTCACATCCATACTTGACTACTGGAAAGACCATAGCTTTGACTAGATGGACTTTTGTTGGCAAAGCAATGCCTCGGCTTTTTAATATGCTGTCTAGGTTGGTCATAGCTTTTCTTCCAAGGAGCAAGTGTCTTTTAATTTCATGGTTGTAGTCACCATCTGCAGTGATTTTGGAACCCAAGAAAATAGTCTGTCACTGTTTCCATTGTTTCCCCATCTATTTGCCATGAAGTGATGGAACCGGATGCCATGGTCTTAGTTTTTTGAATGTTGAGTTTTAAGCCAACTTTTTCATTCTCCTCTTTCACTTTCATCAAGAGGCTCTTTAGCTCCTCTTCACTTTCTTCCATAAGGGCAATATCATCTGCATATCTGAGGTTATTGATATTTCTCCTAGCAATCTTGATTCTTGCTTGTGCTTCAACCTGCCTGGCATTTTACATGATGTATTCTGCATTTAAGTTAAATAAGCAGGGTGACAATATACAGCCTTGACGTACCCCTTTTCCAGTTTGGGACCAATCCATTGTTTCCTGTCTGGTTCTAACTGTTGCTTCTTGACCTGCATACAGATTTCTCAGGAGGCAGGTAAGGTGGTCTGGTATTCCCATCTTTGGAAGAATTTTCCACAGTTTGTTTTTAGTCAAAGGCCTTGCTAGTCAAATGGAAATGCTATACAGTAGGTCCCCTACATACAAACCTTCATGTTGCAATCTTTCAAACATGCAAATATGCACTCCATGTACAATCAGGTGTCTGGTGTACACTGCCACGTGCAGGCATCCTCTCTGAGTGGCTGTGTCTTTGTGTACTTTACTGCACAGTACAGGAGTATAGAGTACAGGAGTGCAATATCTGTATTTCAAGGCCAGGATGTCCAAAACCAAGTGGAAAATCAGCAGTGATGTAGCTGGTGCTGCTAAGAAGTGTCAAGCAATAATAATGGAAACAAAAGTGAAAATAATTGAGAATGGAGCAAGGCAAAAGATGGTAGACATTGCTAATTCTTATAACATGAATCATTCAACCATTGGCACAATCCTAAAGAACAGGGACAAGATCATGGAACATGTGAAGTTTGCTGTGCTAATGCTGTCAACAATAATGAAGAAGTGTGAAAGTGATGAAGGAAATGGAGAAACTTCTCGGTGTGTGGATGTAGGATAAGCATCTGTGTCGAGTCCTGCTCAGCTTAATGCTGATTCAAGAGAAAGCTAAAAGCTTTTATGAAGATCTGGAGGAGAACCATGGTGAAGAATCAGAGGGCGCATCTTTTCCTGCCAGCCATGACTGTTCTCACCAGTTGAAGGCTAGAGCCAACCGTAAGTAAGTAGCAAGGGAGCAAGTGCAGATATGGTAACTGCCTAGGAATTTCCTGAAACACTTTGAGAAATTACTGATGAAGGTATGTGTTTACCCGCCCAGCTTTTAATGTGAATGAGATGGGACTGTCCTGGAAGAGGATGCCAGACTGAAGTTACATCAGTAAGGAAGGAGGAAAAGATGATGCCAGGCTCTAAAGCAGTAAAGGATAGGCTAACTCTGTTGTTTGGTGGCAATGCTGCTGGGGATATGAAGCTGAAGTCTCTCTTACTTCATCTTTTAGAGAACTCAAGAGCAGTTCCTATTGTGTGGAAGAGTAATGCCAAAGCCTGGGTTACACAGGCCATTTTTTTAGGACTGGTTTTCTCAGGACTTTATCCCATTTTCCGGGATATTATCCCTGGGGTACAGAAACATTACTTGGAGAGGACATCCCATTCAACATTCTTTTGCTACTCAGCCATGCTCTGAGCCACCCCCATTCACGGATGACTTTCATCCCGATGTTGAAGTAATGCATCTGCCACTGAATACAGTGTGGCTCATCCAACCTAGGGACCAAGGAGTTAAAGGGACTTTCAAGAAACATAATTTATGTCACACTTTTCATCAAGCAGTAAGGGTGAGTGATGAATGAGGAACAACTTTGTGACAACTTTGGAAGAACTATAGCATCTACAAGGCCATAAACAAAATTGGCTTTGTTTAGCATGAGGTTACAACCATCACCATGACTAGGGTTTGGAAGACAAAGTTTGTTCACAATTTTTGTGGATTTGAGAAGGTGGATGAGGAGTCCAAAGAGGTCTTCAGCAACTTAGTGACCTTCAGCAAGAAAAGCTGGAGCTAGGTCTTCAAGAGGAGGTGACTTCATTCAATTCCTTGTGCGCAACCTGAGGAGCTTGCTAATGAAGACCTGATGGAATTGAAGGCCTAAAGAAAGAATGAAGAGAGATGAGAGGAAGAAGAAGTAACTGAAGAGCCAAAGAACAGGAAATGGCAAGGGGATTTTCTTTATTTGAAGAGACACTGTTAGTTTTTGAGGCACGGGACCCAAATGTAGAATGGTACATGAAGGTTGCAGCATCCATTCAGAATGCTATCCAGTATTAAAGAGTCATCTATGAAGAGAAACAAAAGAGCTACTACCCAGATATCCCTGGATCATTTTTTCAAGAGGATAGATTGAACTGAATCCAGCAAAGAGCCCAAACCTGTGCTGTCAATGTCAGGTGTGAGTGGTATTGCATCTTCCCCTCTTCAGCTCCACCACCTCCCACCTTCTCTCCCTCCTCCAGTCAGTAAGTCTTCTTGCCTGCTCACTCGATGCCAGCCACTGTGTGCCATCTGCTATACTCTACTACTGTACCTTTCAGGATTTTCCCTGCTGACTCAGTCGGTCAAGATTCTGCCTGCAATGAGGGAGACTCAGGTTCAATCCCTGGATTGGGAAGATATCCTGGCAACCCACTCCAGTATTCTTGCCTGGAGAATTCCATGGATATAGGAACCTGGTGGGCTACAGTCCATGGGGTCACAAAGAGTCAGACACGACTGAGTGACTAACACTTTGTACCTTTCAAGGTACTGTACTATGATTCAAAATATTTTCTTTATTTTCTGTGTTTGTTCTTTTATGTATTATTTGTGTGAAAAGTATTATAAACTGCCAGGAGCCACCACGGGAGATCCCACCCATGACAAAAGTCATGTGGAAGAGAACTGTTAAGCAAGGCTTCAGAACTCAACGGGCTCCCGAGGCTTTCTCGAACATCTACCCCAAAACCAGAATCTGTCTGTTTTCGTGACTTTCACCAACTCCTCTGACATTAACAGGGGGCTATTCCTGACCACCTTTCTCTGGAGAAAATCAACTTAGGGCTATAGCTAATAAGTCTTCTGGACATGAGAAGAATATTTCCAATCAAAACCCCTCTGTTAGCATTTTAGCTTGCTTGGCAGATATATCCAGACTCTTGGAGCTACACATATGATTATTTACATCCTCCCAACTGTGAGAGGCATGGAAAGCCTAAAACATAGAGCCTTTTAAAGAGTTAAAAGTTATTAGAGTAGTGCTAGGCATAGAATTTCATTATTGGGCCAATGCTTGTTGCTAAGTTCCCATATCTCTTATCCGCTGTGCACCTGGGAGTGCATTAGTTAACATAGTTAGAAAGTAAGAAAAACAAGTGTAGCCTTGAAATTAACCACATCAGACTTTTGAGCTAATTGGTTCTTTCTTGTAACTCACTGCACCTTTGCTTCCTGAGAATGTAACTCTGTTTAATACTTTTTGAGGCTGACATAGATTAGAAATGTAAGAAAAAACATTTCAAGGGAAAATAAGTTTTCTGGTTGAGAAGCCTTTATCGAAAGAGGGTCATAAAATGTTCACAGGCCTCCAAGGCCAGAAGATAATGTACACAATATTGTTTATGGGAAAGTTTTGCAGAAAAATCCTGGTTTCGATAAAGACAAAACAGATATAATGTTTGGGCTAACTCTGTATGACTTTGCATCTTTCATTTCCCTCTGCGTACAAGTAAAGATATAAAAGACCCTTTTGAAAATAAAAACAATGGGCCTCGCTTAAAGAAGCTTGGTCACCCCGTGTTTTTCTTTTTTCTCTTTTTTTCTCTCTTACTTTCTTTTTTCAGGCTGATCCCTTGGGGCATAGAGGCTCCCTGCGTTCACTTATCTGCCCAGGTTTCTAAGACCTGAACGGGAAGACGTTTTGCATCTTCACTCCCTCGGAAGACCGGGAAGGTACCTGTGGCCTCCGTGAACAGGGCAAACTTCTTGTCTCGAAGTTTTATTGGCTTTCTATATAAACCAAGAAATATCAGCCTCTTTCTCTCCTCTATTTTCTCATCTATAATATTCTTTTCTTATCTCTCTCTAAATCAATCGCCAACGCCGTTTTTCCTTCAGGTTCCCCTGGATCTTTCGGGGGCTGGACCCCGGCAATAAACCTCTTACATGTGGTACAGAAATGGTATTACATTACAGTAATACAGTGTGGTATTATATAGTGCATTGTGTTAGTTGGTTACCAAGGCTAATGTTGTTGGGTTTACAAACAAATTGTACTTGTGAATGTGCTATCAGAATGGAACTCATTTGTATGCAGGAGATTTGCTGTATTTAGGAGCATACCTGACCTAGTTCTAACATTATCTGGGTTTTACATGAAAGGGTGGCAGTAATCCCTTTGGGGAAAACTTTATTCCTCACTTCATCACCTGAAGCATAAGTGCTAGCTCAATGGGGCCCTCAATTCACAGAGGATCTGCTAAGTGCCTGCTTGGTTCATTGGTGGTTCAGCTGACACCAGCAATGTCCATGTTCAACCTCAGCACCAGCTATGCAGAATCAAAACCAGGCATAGTTATTCTGTTCAATGGGCATCACTCAAGGCAGTGCTCGTAGTTCTGGCCATACCTCTCCTGTTGAAACTTAATACATTTTTACTGCCTTTTGTAGTTGCCAATGGCCTAACTGTCTTGTCTGCAAAACTGGCAAGTTGAAGACATTCTTCTTTGGAACTACAAACTGGCAACAAATTCAGCTGCCAACCAGATTATCTGGGCCTCTCATGGAGATGCCCATGGTTAAGGGTACTTCTTTAATAAGATCAAGTTAAATCATGCCGCTGATCCAGCCTGTACTACCCATATAACCACCATGACTGCCTGGATCTATCATTGCACCAGACGTGGCAACACATCCATGAACATGAATGGGGCACAAAGTAAAGAACTCTATGTTTCTGATGCAGAAAGCACCACTTCAAACAGACTTGTGACACCTCCCACAAGTTAAGCTGTTTGTCTTGCAGATGACACCACCCTTATGGCAGAAAGTGAAGAGGAACTAAAAGCCTCTCGATGAAAGTGAAAGAGGAGAGTGAAAAAGTTGGCTTAAAGCTCAACATTCAGAAGACGAAGATCATGGCATCTGGTCCCATCACTTCATGGGAAATAGATGGGAAACAGTGGAAACAGTGTCAGACTTTATTTTGGGGGGCTCCAAAATCACTGCGGATGGTGACTGCAGCCATGAAATTAAAAGACGCTTACTCCTTTGAAGGAAAGTTATGACCAACCTAGATAGCATATTAAAAAGCAGAGACATTACTTTGCCGACTAAGGTCCATCTAGTCAAGGCTATGGTCTTTCCTGTGGTCATGTATGGATGTGAGAGTTGGACTGTGAAGAAAGCTGAGCACCAAAAAATTGATGCTTTTGAACTGTGGTGTTGGAGAAGACTCTTGAGAGTCCCTTGCACTGTAGGGAGATCCAACCAGACCATTCTGAAGGAGATCAGCCCTGGGATTTCTTTGGAAGGAATGATGCTAAAGCTGAAACTCCAGTACTTTGGCCTCCTCATGCGAAGAGTTGATTCATTGGAAAAGACTCTGATGCTGGGAGGGATTGGGAGCAGGAGGAGAAGGGGACGACCGAGGATGAGATGGCTGGATGGCATCACGGACTCAATGGACGTGAGTCTGAGTGAACTCCGGGAGTTGGTGATGGACAGGGAGGCCTGGCGTGCTGCAATTCATGGGGTCACAAAGAGTCGGACACGACTGAGCGACTGAACTAAACTGAACTGAACTGAAAGAGGCTACACTGCACAGGGCATTGTTCCCTCCTACTCCTGAATGATTGACTATCCCAGACGTTTGACCCCTCCTCTGGACTGTCACTGGTGCCTCACTACTCTGGGGGCACATTTTCAAGTTACAGTGTTGCTGTTCTAGTTTGATCAGGAGACTATGGCCTCACCATTGTAGCCCTTGTAACTAAGCCATGTTGTTTTTGACTTTTAGGTCATCTACTGCCTAGCAACAATGCACACTTTGCTGCAAAAGCCACCCAACAATGAGCCAATAGTCAAGGTATCCAATGACTATGCCATTATCCTGTATTACTGAGCACTGGAATGGCTTCCTCAAAAATATACTCAATCAAAACCTATGTGATGCAGGAAAAGCAGTTCTAAGAGGGATGTTTATAGCAATCCTACCTCAAGAAACAAGAAAACCATTGAATAGACACCTAATTTTATATCTAAAACAACTGAAAAAAGAACAAAAAAAAACAAAATTAGTAAAAGGAAAGAAATCATAAAGATTCAAGCAGAAATAAATGAAAAAGAAATGAAAGAAACAATAGTAAAGATTAATCAAACTAAAAGCTGGTTCTTTGAGAAGATAAACAAAATTAACAAACCTTTAGCCAGACTCATGAAGGAAGAAAGAGAGAAGAATCAAATCAACAAAATTAGAAGTGAAAATGGAGAGGTTACAACAGACAGTGCAGAAATACAAAGGATTATAAGAGACTATTATGAACAACTATATGCCAGTTAAATGGATAACCTGAAAGAAATGGACAGATTCTTAGAAAAGTTCAATCTTCCAAGACTGAACCAGGAAGAAATAGAAATTATGAACAACCCAATTACAAGCACTGAAACTGAAGCTGTGATCAAAACTCTCCCAAAAAACAAAAGCCCAGGACCAGATGGCTTCACAGGAGAATTCTATCAAACATTTAGAGAAGAGCTAATGCCTATCCTTCTAAAACTCTTTCAAAAAATTGTAGAGAAAGGAACACTTCCAAACTCATTCTACAAGGCCACCATCACCCTGATACCAAAACCAGACAAAGATAACACAAAAAAAGAAAACTACAGGCCAATATCACTGATGAACATAGAAGCAAAAATCCTCAACAAAATTTCAGCAAACAGAATTCAGCAACACATCAAAAAGCTCATACACCATGATCAAGTTGGGTTTATTCCAGGGATGCAAAGATTATTCAATATATACAAATCAATCAATGTGATATACCGTATTAACAAATTGAAAGATAAAAACCATATGATAATCTCAATAGATGCAGAAAAAACCTTTGACAAAATTCAGCACCCATTTATTATTAAAACTCTTTTTAAAATGGGCATAGAAGAAGCCTACCTCAACATAGTAAAGGCCATATATGATAAGCCTACAGCAAACATTATTCTCAATGGTGAAAAACTGAAAGCATTTCCCTTAAGATCAGGAACAAGACAAGAGTGTCCACTTTCGCCACTATTATTCAACATAGTTCTGGAAGTCCTAGCTACAGCAATCAGAGCAGGAAAAGAAATAAAAGGAATCCAGATTGGAAAAGAATAAGTAAAGCTCTGTTTGCAGATGACATGATACTGTACATAGAAAACCCTAAAGATAGTATCAGAAAATTACTATAGCTAGTCAGTGAATTTAGCAAAGTTGTAGGATACAAAATCAATACACAGAAATCACCTGCATTTCTATATACTAATAATTAAAAATGAGAAAGAGAAATTAAGGAATCAATCCCATTCTTCATTGCAACAAAGAATTAAATATCTAGAAATAAACTTACCTAAGCTGAAACTCCAGTACTTTGGCCACCTCATGTGAAGAGTTGACTCATTGGAAAAGACTCTGATGCTGGGAGGGATTGGGGGCAGGAGAAGAAGGGGATGACAGAGGATGAGATGGCTGGATGGCATCACTGACTCGATGAACGCGAGTCTGAGTGAACTCTGGGAGTTGGTGATGGACAGGGAGGCTTGGCATGCTGCGATTCATGGGGTTGCAAAGAGTCGGAGACAACTGAGCAACTGAACTGAACTGAAGGAGACAAAAGAACTGTACACAGAAAATTATAAGACACCAATGAGAGAAATCAAAGATGACATAAATAGATGGAGAGATATTCCATGTTCCTGGGTAGGAAGAATCAATATTGTAAAAATGACTATACTACCAAATGCAATCTACAGATTCAATGTGATCCCTATCAAATTACCAATGGCATTTTGCACAGAACTAGAACAAAAATTTCACAATTCATATGGAAACACAAAATACCCCGAATAGCCAAAGCAGTATTGAGAAAGAAGAATGGAGCTGCAGGAATCAACCTTCCTGGCTTCAGATTATACTACAAAGCTACAGTCATCAAAACAGTACGGTACTGACACAAAAAACAGAAATATAGACCAATGGAACAAGACAGAAAGCCCAGAAATAAACCCATGCACCTATGGGTACCTTATTTTTGACAAAGGAGGCAAGAATATACAATGGGGCAAAGATAGCCTCTTCAATAAATGGTGCTGGGGAAACTGGACAACTACATGTAAAAGAATGAAATTAGAACACTTCCTAACACCATACACAAAGATAAACTCAAAATGGATTAAAGACCTAAATGTAAGACCAGAAACTATAAAACTCTTGGAGGAAAATAGGCAGAACACTCAATGACATAAATTAAAGCAAGATCCTCTATGACCCACCTCCTAGAGTAATGGAAATAAAAACAAAAGTAAACAAGTGGGACCTGATTAAACTTAAAAGCTTTTGGCAGCAAAGGAAACTCTAAGCAAGGTGAAAAGACAACCCTCAGAATGGGAGAAAATAATAGCAAATGAAACAACTGACAAAGGATTAATTTCCAAAATATACAAGCAGCTCATACAACTCAATACCAGAAAAACAAACAAACTAATCAAAAAGTGGGGAAAAGATCTAAACAGACATTTCTCTACAAAAGACATACAGATGGCTAACAAACACACAAGAAGATGCTCAACATCGCTCATTATTAAAGAAATGCAAATCAAAACTACAATGAGGTATCACCTCATACTGGTCAGAATAGCCCTCATCAAAAAGTCTACAAACAATAAATGCAGGAGAGGGTGTGGAGAAAATGGAATGCTCTTGCACTGTTGGTGGGAATGTAAATTGATACAGACACTATGGAAGACGGTATGGAGATTCCTTAAAGAAACAGGAATAAAACTACCGTATGACCCAGCAATCCCACTCCTAGGCATTTACCGTGAGGAAACCAAAATTGAAAAAGACACATGTATCCCAATGTTCATTGCAGCACTATGTACAATAGCTAGAACATGGAAGCAACCTAGATGTCCATTGATAGATGAATGGATAAGGAAGTTGTGGTACATATACACAACAGAATACTATTCAGCCATGAAAAGGAACACATTTGAGTCAGTTCTAATGAGGTGGATGAACCTAGAACCTATTATACAGAGTGAAGTAAGTCATAAAGAGAAAGATAAATATCATATTCTAATGCATACATACGGAATCTAGAAAAATGGTATTGAAGAATTTATTTACAGGGCAACAATGGAGAAACAGACATACAGAATAGACTTATGGACATGGGGAGAGGGGAGGAGAGGATGAGATGTATGGAAAGAGTAACATGGAAACTTACCTTACCATATAAAAAATAGATAGCCAACGGGAATTTGCTGTATGGCTCAGGAAACTCAACCAGGGGCTCTGTATCAACCTAGAGTAGTAAGATAGGGAGGGAAATGGGAGGGAGTTTCAGAAAGGAAGGGATATATGTATACCTATGGCTGATTCATGTTGAGGTTTGACAGAATACAACAAAATTCTGTAAATCAATTATCCTTCAGTAAAAATAAATAAATTAAAAATAAATAAACTCAAAACACTTCTGACTACTTCCTTCATCTCCTTTTGGTCCACACACCTTACTGCTACATGCTCAGTCTTTGTTGCCATGTTGAGGCTTTCTCTAGTTGCAGCAAATGGGGGCCACTCTTCATTGCGGTGCTTGGACTTCTCATTGTGATGGTTTCTCTTCTCATAGAGCACAGGCTCTAGGTATGTGGGCTCAGTAATTGTGGCACATGGGCTGAGTCGCTCCGAGGCATGCGGGATCTTCCCAGACCAGGGATCAAACTCATGCCCCCCTGCACTGGCAGGAGGACTCCTAACCACTGGACGTCTAGGGAAGTCCCTTGAGTTTCTATTGATAGTGCGTGCGTGCATGCTAAATTGCTTCCCTCGTGTCTGACTCTTTGTGACCCTATGGATTGTAGCCTGCCAAGTTCTTCTGTCCACAGGATTCTCCAGGCAAGATTACTGAAGTGGGTTACCATTTCCTTCTCCAGGTCTATTGATAGTAGCCTTAATTAAATTCTGATTGAGACAGATTGAGCAGATTTGGTCTCAGTCTCTATTTGATCAGATTAATGAGAGTGGTGAATGGAGTGGTATATTCACATAAATAGTCAAGTTCAGCCAGTAATGTGTAGGTCAATTGTTAAGAGAGTTTAGACGCCATAGACCCTGTGCATCACTGCACATTTTTACAGGGCATGCAAAGAATATAAGGTCTTGAGCACTCTGCCTGCACTATTTCTCAGGGTGTGTGTGCAGACAGCAATCTTGAGGAATAAAGTAATCTCTCTCTCCAGGACAAAGAGCTTGCTTATTGTCTTCTATAAAAGAAGTGGGTTCCCCATTCTCCTGTTCCTCAAATGCAAAACAAACCCACTGTATGCAGGGCATCCACAGGGCTCCTTCACATTGTTCCCATGGGACTTGGGAGTGGGAGCAAGAGGAACTGATGAAAACGACGCTTTTGCTACTTGCTGTGCTTTGAGTACTTTGCTGTTCTTTGTCTCTGATCCAGGAATCTCATGTCTTCTACCAGCATTCATGAAACAGTAACAGGTAAATCAATTAGCTTGAAAGTGGGGCAAAATCAAATTTCAAGTAGTTACATGTAGTGAGCTGAAAGAATAAACAGTAACTGCTAGAAACGGCCTTTAGAAGAAAGGGTGTATTAGGGTATTGCTTTAGTCTGCTCAGGCTGCCATAAGAAATGCCAAAGACTTGGTGGCTTAACCAAAGAGATTTATTTCTTACAGTGCTGGAGGCTATGAAGTTCAGGATCAAGGCACTAGTCAATTCAGTTTCTGGTGAGTGAAACTGAGCAGAAGCCTATAAAGCCTCCCCAGTGGCAGATTGCTCTGTGTTCCCCTGTTTCTGTTTGTTAAAAAAAAAAAAGAAGAAGAAGAAGAAGAGGGTTTTAGTCACCTAGACCTTCCCTGAATTCCAAGGAGCAGACTCAGGTAGTTACTAGTCAGGGAAGCAAGGGAATGCAGAGAATAAAGGAAAATCAGTCAAACAAGAAAAGTAATAATAACTTAAGCAATAGTTCAGCCATGAAACAGTCACAGGACCCCTAGTTCCTCCTCAAGGGGTAAAGATAACAATCTGACACATATTCTTGAGTTGTTTTACTCAAGTTGTTTTGCAACCCCCTCCATAGAAATTGCAGACCACAAGCATAAAGACCTCAGACTTGTTAGAATCAGGAGATAAATGACAAAGTTTCTTGAAACACCCTGCTACCTCACCACTAACCAATCAGAAGAATTTCCATGAGCACATCATGCACCTTGCAACCCTCATCCCAATGTTGCCTTTAAAAACTCTTCCCTAAAAAACGTCAAGGAGTTTGGGTCTTTTGAGCATTAGCTACCCATTTTCCTTACTTGGTGCCCTGCCAATAAAGGCTGTACTTTCCATCACCACACTCGAATGTCAGTAGATTTGCTTTGCTTCACACCAGGAGAGCAAATCCGAGTTCGATCTGACAACATGAGGACTCTCTTCCTGGCTTGCAAATGACTGCTTCCTTGCTGTATCCTCACATGAGGCAGAAAACTCTGTTATTTCTTCCTATTCTTATAATGGCACAGTCCTATCAAGTCAGGACCATCCTTTGACCTTTGACCATAATTTGACCTTTATCCTCTCCTCACAGGGCCTGTCTCCAAATATAGTCACATTGGAAGCTAGGGCTCCAAGATATGAATTTCCAAAGGACATAAACATACAGTCTACAACAGGTGACATCAGGTTTCAGGTAAGGCTAGAGATGAGAGAAACCATTTAAAGAAATGTTGAGAATATGAGGAAATTGCTAATTAGAAAGAAGGATTTGAAGAGTGTGGCAGATGTTTTGGGGGTGAAGAAGTGGTCAAGACGAATCAGGGCCAAAGAGAAACAGAGTATTATGGGACTGAGTATGTGAGTACCTAACTGTTCCTGTTCCTACTCAACTCCAGATCCTAAGGGAAGATTTAGCAGCCTTCTTCCCTGCTGACTGAAGCTTATACAATTGCGGGGGGTGGGAGGAGGGCAATATATATATATACACATACACTATCATTTCAAAATTTCCACCACTGCTTGTGGGTAGCTAAGGGGCAGCCCTTCAGGGATACTGCTGGTGATATTACAGCTTTAGGTTAGAACCTGCAGTTCCTGAAACTTCTCTGAAAGATGGAGGGTGAACAAAGGGTCAGCCCTGTGGAGATCTTGCTCCACAGGAGGATGGTTCCATTCCTCTTCTTCAGTGGGGACTGCAATTGAGATTGGTTGTCTACGAGATGGTTTGTGTTTGGAAAGGATGTGGACAACTTGGAATATTGAGGCGACACACAGCCTTTGCTCCAGCACAGAGACCGAATGAAGGTGGGAGTACAACACTCCTGACAAAGTACCCACCAGTACTTGTATCATGTAAGACTGAGTAACTCAGCCTCGGTGTGGGCAATAGGATGATGAATCATCCTGAGGTCAAATGACACCTGTAGTGCAGGTCTCCCTAGAGCAGTTGAAGAGACCTCAGGAGACAACAGAGAGGAAAGCTGAGAGCTGGGGCATGCCCCCCAGAAAGCCTTTTGTGATGGCCCTAGCCATTTTTGTTTCTTTCTAGAACTATGTGAACAGTCATATCTAGTGCATGCTTTAGTTGTTAAATTCTTCCTGTATTTTAATTCCCATCAGGCAAGGGAAGTTGATATGAAGTGGATCCAAATGCTGAGCTAACACACTGGAGCCTCCAGGGGGCGCTATGGCCCAACACAGTCTGATCAAGGGCTGCTGCTGCTGCTGCTAAGTCGCTTCAGTCCTGCCGACTCTGTGCGACCCCAGAGATGGCACCCTACCAGGCTCTTCTGTCCCTGGGATTCTCCAGGCAAGAACACTAGAGTGGGTTTCCATTTTCTTCTCCAATGCATGAGAGTGAAAAGTGAAAGTGCACTTCCGCCTAATACACCACTTTGGATTTGTTTTCTATGATGTTGCACTCTAACTTTTAGAGAAAGGAGGGGGTTCTGCCGATTTTTGAAATATTGCTTTAAGGCCCAGGCCTACAGGAAAGAGCCCAAGCTCCTCAGCATGGAATCCTAAGCACAAGCATGATGCTCCAGGTGCTAAAAGCTTCTACTTTGAAGCAAGTGCTACAAACCCACTCATTCATCTCTGCGTCTTTACAGATGCTGATCCTCTGCCCAAGACTGCTTCTCCCCTCTCAGGCTCAGGCCCTTCTGTGCTGATCTGAGTACTTGCACCTGCATCTTTTCCAGCAACCCAGGTCACTCTGGAGTGACAATGAGGATTTACACATCTCCCACCGCCACACTGTGGTACCCATAAGGACATGGCCTGTGTTTTAGGCTTTGCTTATTATCTAGCACCAGGCACATGACAAGAGCCCTCGCTGTGGGATGAGCACAAATGTCCATGATGGAGAAGGATGAGGTCAGAGGCTCTGGGCTGGTGGTCTATGGTGAGCCTCTGCCTGGGCCAGAAAGACATTTTGTATCAATTTGGGCTTGTTCAATGCCTAGCCGGGACACACCAGGCCAGAATGTGGGGAAATGGGCATAAATGTCTCAGCCATCAGGTCAAGGGCAGGATGATTTCTGGGCCGGGAACTAAGAAGAATGAAATCTGAAAGGGAAGATTCTCTGGCAGCCTTGGACCAGCATCTTCCATCACCACCACTCCTCCAGCTCTCTGTGAACACAGCTACAACAGGCCCCCAAAGCCCTTTCTCATGAAGCTACAACAGTTTGAGAGAATTTTGTCAAAGGAACTAAGATAAATATTACAAAATTAAAAAAAAGAGTTCCAAGAAACAGACTTGCTGGATCTAAAGCAGAAATACCTAATTCTGACTCTAAAAACTGACCCAAAATTTGCCCAGTGGCTTTCTACTTGCTGGGTCCAATTGGTACCCTCATCACCTAGGGCCGCAGATGAAGAGCTGGTTTCTGGGGAACAGCCATGAGTGTGGCCTGGGCACGTGGAGATGAAGCAGTCCCAACTCCAGCTCAAGGGGAGATCTACTTGGGAGAGGGTCGCTCCCTGGAAGCAGGAGCGCCCCTCCTCCCCATGGGTCAAGGCCAGCTCTGTCCTCACCAGTGGGTGTTCAGGGCCAACAGAAGCAGATGGAGGCCCACACTAGGACATCGTTTCCTCAAAGATGGCCTCTGAGACTATGGAAAAGCCTGAGTTCTCTGAACAAAGAAAGGAAGAAGGGAGCAGCACACAGCAGGCTGGGGCACACCCAGGGATAAGAGGAGAGATGGTATGCTTTGGTCATCAGGATGGCCTTCTCAGGTGTGTGAACAAGGCAGGCGCAGAGCCCAGGCTGCATGGGGGTCAGAGGGCCTGAGGCAGAGACAGGAACAAACAGCAGCAGAGCTGGAAGGGAGCCAGACCATGAGGGTTTCAAGAGTGGCTTGCTGGGTGCTGACAAGGCAGCCTTGGTGGAGTGTGCCTGTGGACTTTCTTAGAAACAGGAGGGGCACAAGTTGGAGGAGGAGGAGGCGGGGACAAAAGGAGGGTTCTTTTAAGAATGAGGAGGTCTGAGCAGAAGAAAGAAGGAGGATCAACAATCAGATCAGATGGAACAACATCAGGAGGTGCAGAAGAAGGGACTGAGCAAAGAGGTCCCTAAGCCCACATGCTTCTCTGGGACACAGTGGGGGAAAGAGGATGGGTGAGAAGACTGAGAAAGGAGGAAAAACATGGACAGCTGAGAAAGACAGCAGGATTCTGCCAAGATTCCCTGTAATCTCTCCAGTAAATAACAGGTAGGCTGTCTGCTGGAAATTTAGAGCCAGAGGCAGGTTTGAAGGTTGGAGAGAGGGTTGGAGCAAGTATGGAACAGCCTTGGGGGTTTCTCTAGAGCACTGCTTCTCAAGTGTAATATGCATGCCAGTCACCTGGGATCATGGTAAAAAGTAGGTTCTGATTTAGCAGGTCTGGGCAAGGATTCTGCATTTCTACAAGCTCTCACTAATGCTGAAGCTGCTGGTTGAAGGACCACATTGGGAGGAGCAAGGATTTAGAGTCAGAAAAGGAGATGGAGAAAAAGACTGGCATTAGAAGTCATCTTCAGGGAAGACTACCTTTGATAATCTCACCTGGGGTAAAAACTGAGACCTTGAGAAGTCTGAGTGGGAGTGACAGCCGGGCAGGTGAGGGAGCATAGAGAGAGAGAGATGGTAGAGGACAAAGGTCAGGAAAGGAGGTGCAGGGGGCGGGGTGTGCCTCTGGAGTGGTAGGAAGCTCAGCAGTGGCTCTGGACCTCATTTGGATCCTTATGGGGTGGACCACTAACTGCACATTTGGAAGCACCCCAAAAAAGGATGGGAGTCAGCTGGGGCAGAAAATAGATATTCCAGGGGTGTGTGAATGAAGCAGCTGCTGGACTCTTTCTGAGCTTGTTCAAAGCTTGGCCAGGAAACACCAGGCCAAAATGTGGGGAGAATGGTAGAAATGGCTCAGCTCTGGGATCAAGGGTGAGTTGATTTCTGGGCTGGGAACTAAGAGGTATGAAATCTAAGAGGGAAAATTCTCTGGCTCTTGGAGAGCAAGAGGAAGTGAATCCTAACTCAGTATCCAACTCTCATCAAAACCTAAGGGGTGTTTGAAAGGCAGAGGTTGGAAACAAGAACGTTTTAGTTTTAGGCAAGTCACGGACTGAACTAAGTGGGGTGGGTGCAGCGACTGCGTTCTGCTCGTCTGGGGCCCAGCCTAAGGGAGAGAGGTTTGAGACCCAGGCTGAGGTGAAACCGAGGTCAGGGGAAAGGCGGGAAGGACGGCCCGGGAGAGCAAAGAACAAGAGTAAAAGCTGGAAGGCGTCGAACTGAGCGGCAAGTGCGAGAACTGGGCATCAGCGCCGAGAGTGCGGCGGGGACTTGGGAGACGAAGATAGCGGAGACCAAGCCGGGGCTTAGTCCAGCGGCGACCTAGAGGCGGCGGCGGATTCTGAGCGCGGGGCCGCTCGCTCCTCCGGCTTCGGCCGGGCTCCCCCGCCGCGCAGGCCCGTGCGCTCCTTGCGCGGGCCTCCCGGGTCCACGCTGGTCCCTCCAGTCCCTTCCCGCGGCCTCGGGCAGGCCGCAGACCCTAGTGCCGGCGACCGACTCGCCAGGGTCCGCCCCGCCGCGGCGGCCCGGGCCCGGCCGCTCCTCCCCCGATGATGTCACGTCCCTGGCCGCCCCTCGGCCGGCCGCGCCGCCCCGCCCCCGCCTCCCCCGGCCCCCAGTCCCCTGGGCCGGCCTGCTCCCGCCATCCCTCCTCCCGCCCGCGCTCCCTCCCTTCGGCTCCCGCTCCCCAGGGAGCGGCGGCGGCGGCGGCGGCGGCGGGATGGCCCGGGCCCGCGGCCAGGCCCCGGGGAGCGGCGGGCGGCGGCGGCCGCGGCGGGGCAGCGCGGGAACCGGGCCCCGGGGGGAGTCGGCGGGGCTGCTACTGCTGCTGCTCCAGGTGCTGCCGCCCGGGGCTGCGGCAGGGCCGGGGCGCCGGGGCACGCGGGGCGCCGGCGGTGTCTGCTGGCCCAGCGCTGCCCCTGCCTTTCCCCGGGACGCGCGGCTGCTGCTGTTCCTGCCGCCGCCGCCGCCGCCGCCGCCGCCGCCGAGCTCCGAGTCCGCAGCATCCTCCTCCCGGATGGTAATCAGCGTCCCGCGCCGGCGCCGCGGGCGGGCGGGCGAGCGGGGGGTGGGGGCGGCGAGGGGAAAGGGCGGGCAGCCCCGCGCCCCCGCCTCGCCTGAGGCAGTTCCCGGGGCCTCGGGCCCCCCACCCCCTCCGACGACCGCGGCCCTAGGCAGCCGCCAGAGCGCGCTTCTGCGCGGACCGGCTGCCGGCTCCGCTCCCCGCCCTCCCCGCCCCGCGCGCAGTCCGCCCGCTGGCGCTCAGGCCGCGGGGAAATCCCTCCATCTCCCCGCCCCGCGCCCGGGGAGGGGAGGGGACAGCGCTCGCGGACCCGCTTTCTCCGAGGGAGCGCCCAGGAGGCTGGCGCGCACTGAGTGGCCGGGACGGGCGCTGCTTGCTCTCCTGCAGTCGCCGGGTGCCGTTAGGCGCGCGGAGCTAGGACGCCCGGCAGCCTCGGCGGGATCGGATCCCCGGCGGTGAGGGCGCCCACTGACTCTGCGCGCCCTTATGTTCCCTGCTCAGGACGCTCTGCCCCGCGGCGGGCTAAACCTGAAGGAGGAGCCGCTGCTGCCCGCGGGCCTGGGCTCGGTGCGCTCCTGGATGCAGGGCGCGGGCATCCTGGACGCCAGCACCGCGGCGCAGAGGTAAGCGTTCGGACGCGACTTGGCGCGCTCCGGTTGGACGGCTCCGTGCCGCCTTCGCTCAGCTAACTGCTGGGGCGAGGGGTTGGACGGAGCCCTAACTCTGCACTGTCCCAGCAAGCTCTTGCGCCCACCCTGCCGTGAGCGCCTGTGCTTCTTCCAGAGGATGGGGGGAGGGGGCAGCCGGGGCGGGGCTTCTGCCTCCACTCCTGGATGTCCCGACTCTGATTTCTGACTATCGCTCGCGTGCCCAGCGGTCCGTGGCTCAAGAGGAGGAATTCTCCGGGCTCCCCGCAGTCCCCCAGCCACTAGTCGTCAAGGAATTGCTGGCCCTTCCTTCTCAGGCAGCTTAAGTGCCCCTCCTTGTCCAGTTCCACGGATCTCTGCCAAGAAAGGCACAAAACCCAGCCACCTTACTGCTTTCTCTAATCCCTCAGAGTTGGAGGATGGGGGTGTGTGGGAGCCGGCGAAGCGGCTGCAGGCTGAAGAGTGGGGAAGAGATGAGGTGGGCTTGAAGGAATGATCGGGACTGAGGATGGGGCAGGTTCGCCAGCTGTTTTTCTGGTGGGTCCGGCCCAAGGCAAGGGGTCCCTAGGAACCCAGCGCCCACGCCCATCTCCTCTGACTCCTCCGCAGGAGTCTGCGCAGGAGCCTGGGTGGGGGATGGACTCCTGGATTTAGAAAGGAAGTATAAAGGTTTATGGACCTGCCCCCTCACCCAACACCTGGGCTCCGGGCTTTTGTATCCCCAGTTGTGAACAAGGGGAGGGGAAGTTGGACATCCTACTTGAAGATCTCAGTGGCTGGGACTAAGGAAGTGGTGCCTCTGCAGACACCTGCGGCACATGGGAGCTGAACTTTCCAGAGGTCTGAGCAACTGCTTGTCCAGCCGCTGGAAAGGATGCTGCTGGAAGGTTTCAGGGCAGACCAGATCTGAACGCCAGCCACACATTCACATCCCCAGTCCTGTTCAGGGGATACCACCTCACCACCAACCCCAACCTAACCTCTTAACAGACACACACTTTGTTTCATGTTCAAACTGAATGGTGTTCCTGCACTCCTATCCGTTCATGACTGTCCAGAGGGAGCACTGGGGCTTCTCTCCCAAGCTCACCTCTTCAGGAAGAGAAAAGATCTTGTCTTTGAATCAATTTCCATACTTTCGCTCATGATATAACTATATTCCAAGGAAAAAACTGAAAATAGAAAACAAAAACCTCACCTCTCTAATACAACAAACTGTCAATATTGTAATGTATTTCCTTCCCATTGACATCTTTTTTGCTTGTGTTATACACACAGTTCTGTATCCTGCTTGTTTTTCTGTTGGTTCTGGTTTTTTCATTTAACTTGTGGTGGTTTAGTCACTAAGTCATGTCCAACACTTGTGACCCCATGGACTGTTAGCCTGCCAGGCTCTTCTGTCCATGGGATTCTCCTGGCAAGAATACTGGAGTGGGTTGCCATTTCCTTCTCCAGGGAATCTTCCTGACCCAGGAATTGAACCCAGGTCTCATCTGCATTGCAGGCAGATTCTTTACCAACTGAGCTATGAGGAAAGCGCTCATTTAATTTGAGGTGGTCAGTTTCTTTGTCTTTTTCTCCATCACTGGCTGTGTGGTGAGAGCTCCTTGTAGGAATAGATGGAGGGTTCCATTAGGGCCTCGGGGTTTATGGTTCCTATTTGTCTCTGACCTTCCCCTCTGACCCTGCCAGCAGGTTTAATGAGGAGGAAGCCCTTGTATCCTGTGCAGGTTCAGGAAGTGTGGAGATGAGACTCCTCCCACAAGATGGAGCATTAGCAGTGTTGTGTGCACATAGGGAAGATGTCTTGAGTAAGGGGAATGTGTCCAGTCCGAGTCCTCAGGGCCACATCCCCAGGACTAAGAATGCCCACCTTCCCATCCCCAATTTGAAGAGAGGCATTTCTTCAGTCCTGACTGCTTATCTCTAAGTCCAGAGACTTCTTTGTCTCAGAACACAGATTGGGAGTCCCCACACCTTTGGTTGCCTCTGGGCACCAAGGGGAGCAGGTGAGGGGGATACTCCTTTCTTACTCTTCCTGAGGTGACATCATCTCACCAGTTGGCTCTTGATCCTTCATCAGTCCTCTGTTCATGTCTTTTCATCCTAAAACCACAATGACAGGAATTCCTTTCCCTGCCCTGACCTTCTTCCACCTCCACAGGCTCCACTCCCTCTGTCTCAGAAGAACTTGCCCTGGATCATTCCCTGCAAGGCTGCCTGAGGTCTGACAACTGTCTTTGATGTGTTCTATGCCTTCACTCCATAGCCGCCTGTTTGTCAGGGCTTCTGGATGGTCCCTCCATATCCTATTCCTAATCGCAGTGCCCACGGCCAGCTCTTAACCATGACCCATACTCAACACAAAGACGTGCCCTCCAAGACTTTCCTCCCTGGCTTGAAGTTAACCTACCCCAGTGTAACACTTCAGCCTGCTAGTCCACGGCCCCAGCCTCTCACCACACCCCCCAAAGCATCTGCCACAAAGGGGGCCAAAGAACTTTTCTCTGATCGTGTCCCTCCCCAGTTAAAAACTTCAGTGACCGCCCCCCGCCTCCCCAATGCCTCCCAGACATTCAGCATTCAGGGCATGTCACAGTCTGATCCCAAGCTTCCTCTCAGCCTCTGTGTGACACTCGGCATTCAACAATGTCTCCTGAAACAGTTCCTTTGCTCCCAGGACCCATTCACACACTGGATAAAATTTTACAACCTCTGGGACCCTCCCCCTAGCACCTTTTCTCTCTGTGCCCTCTCACTCAGCCAAGGGGAGTAGTTCTAAGTACTGTCTAAGGATGCTTGTCACAGGCCAGAGTCAGCTGTGCCCTGCTGTCCTGGACTTCCTTGCCCAGCCAGCCTACACCTTCCTTTAGGGCCTGGATGGTGGTCCTGGGCACCAGGATGGAGCAGTTAGGGGGGTAATGAGTATCTGCTGAAGGAAGCAGGAGTGTGTGTTATAAGGTTACCAAGTCTGTTTTGGTTAGACTCCCCTGTTCACATTGGTGGTCCACCTGATCGCAGGAACCAGGCACTGGAACAGCTACTGCTGCCCAGCTTTGCAGCATCAAAGTTTTTCAGAAGGAGGAGAAGGCCCAGAGCCTGCTAAGATCAGTGAGGGAAGATCTGCCAACAGGAAGGAAAGTTCTGGGTGAAAGAGAGGTACCCTGGAGGTGATAGGGAAGGCTGGAGCCTTGGGCTGGCAGGGTCTTCCCAGTGGGGAACTCTGCCCAAGAATCCCTGGCCGTTGCCATGACCCTCCCTCCCCTGGTCCAACAGGACTTTATCTCAGAGACTCATACGCCAGCCCTAGCCCACCTTCTCTGGACTCCTCTGCAGACCCACAAGCTCTTGCTGGGGTGCTCAGCACAGAAGCAATTCAGTTCTCTCCTGATGTGACTCCCAGCCTGGGTAGACTCCTGGAGGACCAAGGCTAGCCCTCCCCCGTGAGCTGGTCCCTGAACACTAGCAGCGCCCTGAAAGGGAAGCCAGCTGGGGCTGCCTTTCCTGTAAGTAGCTGCAGGCTAGCCTCCCTGCTAGGAAATGCTTTTGTTTGCTTTAATAATTAATAGCCATTCCTCAGCCTGGGACCTGGCAGGCAGGCCTGTGGGTGGGTGGCGAGGGGGTGGGCAGAGAGAAGCAGGGTGGACTGTCTTTAGGTAGAAGCGAGAGCAAGAGGAAGCATGGGAGAGCTAGCTAGTGAGTTTTGTTCCCAACCCTCCTACCCCAATCCAGGGGCCTTGGGGCTGAGAGAATTTCCTGGGGCAGGTAAGCAGAGGCCCTCTGGGATAGTGGGAGTAGGGGATATGAAGCAGCCCCAAAGCATCTCCACTTGGCCCTTCTAGACACAGGTCCTGGGCAGCTGCCTCTAGGCACCAGGTCCTCCTCCTGCCTGTACTGTCCTAGGCTCTGGGCAGAGCTAGGCCAATAGATCTTGGCTGAGACCAGAAATGCCAGGCCCAGCCTGATGATTATCAGCAGTCCCAGGGACCCAAGGGATGCCTGCAGGGAGAGCTGGGGCCTGTGGAATGCTTGGAGGAAGAGAAGCTGCAGAGGAGAGGAAAGGGAGACTTATGTAATCATGCTAAGATGGGGGAAAGAAGAGCTGGATATAGCAGAGACCTTAGGGAAGCTGAGACAAAGGATGAGATGCAGAAGATAGACAGTTTTACTCCTTCCACCTCTTGGGTGGAGGGGGATTAAAAAGGAGCCTCCCCTCCCTGCTAAGGACCTCAGGACTTCTCTCCATCACCCAGCATCCCAGATTCCAAGATGGATCAGGCCCAAGCCAAGGCACTGCTCAGAACTTTGGGCTGCCAAGGCAGCCAAGAGTTAGGATTTGGTAGAGGATGGGTAGGTGGGGAGATGGAAGGCCTGAGGGTGCCTCTCGGGGAGGGCCAAAGCTTCATTCTCAGCCACTGTCTGCGGGATTTGGGATGTTTGTTTTAAAATGCTCCTGCTAATAAAAAGCTGGCTTAAAACTCAACATTCAAAAACCAAAGATCATAGCATCTGGTACCATCACTTAATGGTAAATAGATGGGGAAACAATGGAAACAGTGACAGACTTTATTTTCTTGGGCTCCAAAATCACTGCAGATGGTTATTGCAACTGTGAAATTAAGAGACCCCTGGTCCTTGGAAGAAAAGCTATGACCAACCTAGACAGCATATTAAAAAGCAGACATTACTTTGCCAACAAAGGTCCATCTAGTCAAAACTATGGTTTTCCCAATAGTCAGGTACAGATGTGAGAGTTGGACTACAAAGAAAGCTGAGTGTGGAAGAACTGCTGCTTTTGAACTGTGGTGTTGGAGAAGACTCTTGAGAGTCCCTTGGACTGCAAGGAGATCAAAACAGTCAATCCTAAACAAAATCAACTCTGAATATTCATTGGAAGGACTGGTGCTGAAGCTGAAACTACAATAATTTGGCCACCTGATGTGAAGAACTGACTCATTAGAAAAGACCCTGATGCTGGGAAAGATTGAGGGCAGGAGGAGTTGACAGAGGATGAAATGGTTGGATGGCATCACTGACTCAATGGACATGAGTTTGAGCAAGTTCCAGGAGTTAGTGATAGACAGGGAGGCCTGGCTTGTTGCAGTTCATGGGGTCACAAAGAGTTGGACAGGACTGAGCAACTGAACTGAATAATTAGCATGTAATCAAGGCTGTAAAGGCATGTGAACTGCCTTCTGAGTTGAGAGCAGAGACTGACTGTGAAGGAAGTAGCATCTGTCCTAGACAGCTTTGGCAAGGTCCAGCTGGTATGAGAAGGGCCCTGGGGCATCCTGTTCTGCCTCGAAAAGGAGCGTCTCGAGGGACCCCAAGCGTAGCAGCCAGACGACTCTGCAGCCCCCAGGTTTGCAGCCCCCCGTACTCCGAAACACGGGTTACCTGAGTGACTCAGGCTGGAAAGATCAGGTTGCTCTTGGTGTCACCTTTAACCTGGATTCCCAAGGAAGTACTAAGGAAGCCCACACACGCCCATGCTTGGATGTCCTCCAGCCAAAAAATAGCTCTGTTACCCGAACTTTTCTGTCACAGCCTCCTTTAATTTGGGGGCTACTTCAGAACAGAAGATAGGAAGGGGATGAGTTGGCCCTGGTGGATATATGAAAATGAGCCCTTTCTCCTCCCATATCCCAGCTCTTTAGTACAGGAGCAAAGAACTCACCACCTCAGCACATTCCGGGGTTGATAGGAAAGTGTTTTGAACATTTGGTTGAAAACAATCTTTTTAAGAAAGCAAGTGAAAGTCACTCGGTCGTGTTCAACTCTTTGTGACCCCATGGACTATACAGTCCATGGAATTCTCTAGGCCAGAATATAGGAGTGGGTAGCCTTTCCCTTCTCCAGGGTATCTTTCCAACCCAGGGACTGAACCCAGGTCTCCTGTACTGCAGGCGGCTTCTTTACCAGCTGAGCCACAAGGGAAGCCCTTAAGAAAGCAAGGAGATGTGTAAATCATTTTGGAATCCTACAAAAGTGGTTCATGTGGCTGTTTTCGTCACTCAGCTGCATTTATCCAGAAAAGGCGCACATATAGCATGCTTTGTACACTAATCATGCTAAGTGAATGAGATGTTTCTGAATTATAGGCTCCAGCAGCGCACAGACCAGGTGAGGCATCTGCCAGGCTGCACTCAGGTGGAGCTCTGCTGGCTTCCGTCACACCGCAGGCCCCTGGGTGGCTGGGAGTTGCTACCCCACCCATGTCCCCTGAGGACCCTTAGGAAAGGGTCTGCTTCCTCCGCCAGCATTTGCCTCCTAAGACTTTCTTAGACCACCAGAGTCTGCTCTGCCCACCTGCACACCAGGCCAATCCCACTGAGAAATGACACCCCAGAGGCCCTCAGCCGGTGGCTGATGGCATTGGTGGATAAAGACCTCAACTTCCATGCCCAGCCCTCTGACGGGATAGCTGAAGCACAAGTTCTAGGCTTGTTTCCAGGGCTCCCTGGGGGCTGAGCTGCAGCTGCCCACAGTGGTACCTCCCGGGTGATGCACCCAATAGGACTGCCTTTCCTCTGGTCACTCCCCACCCCCACCAGGGTTTCCGCAAAAAGTATTTGCATTGGAGTCCTTGTCTCAGGTTCTGCTTCTGGAAAGTGAAAGTGAAGTTGCTCAGTCGTGTCCGACTCTTTGCAACCCCATGGACGGTAACCTACCAGGCTCTGTGGTCCATGGGATTTTCCAGGCAAGAATACTGGAGTGGGCTGCCATTTCCTTCTCCAGGGGATCTTCCCAACCCAGGGATTGAACCCGGGTCTCCTGCATTGTAGACAGACGCTTCACCATCTGAGCCACTAGGGAAGCCCACATAAAACACTTGCCTCTCCAGACCTCCCAGGCTCTCCTGCCTCACTTCTTTCTTCTAGAGAACCAATTCCTATCAACAGACACCCTTGCAGTTTCTCCCCACACTCCAATGAGGGCCTTGGGCAGTCCCACTTTGGAGACCACAGAATCAGAGACCTTGGCCTTCATTCACATCCCTGCCTCTAAGCCAGTGTAGGAGCACATGTCTGCTGCCAGGGTGCCCCAGCAGGCCTCTCAGGCCTCTCCATGGCCTGGGTCTATCATCTGAGTTATTTGAGCATATTTCTTTCTTTCCGTTCTTTAATCTTGGTTTGTTTCCTCGTTACAAAAGCATCAGCTCCTCCCAAGGGGAGAAGAACAACAGTCTCCCCCTCCCTCCGTCTTCCTTTGGGGCTTGCAGCTCTGTTCAAGGATGCTGATTGGTCATCTGCTGCATGGGCAGGGAGGCAGTGCAGCTGCCTGGGGGAGCCAGGAGAAGGAAGGCACAGTCCAGACTGACCTGCATCCTGCACTTAGCCGCTGTGCTAATCCTCATGTCATTTTCTGTGTTCATAGGAAATGTGAGGATATTTCTGTTTGTTTGTTTGTTTTTTAAGGCATGACACATAGGCTTCCTTCCTTTTTTAAAAAAATTTTGTTTGTTTGTTTTTGCCTGCTCTATATCTTTGTTGCTGCTCATGGGCTTTCTCTATTTGCGACAAGCAGGGACTCCTCTCTCATTGCAGTGCTCAGGCTTCTCAATGTGATGGCTTCTCTCGTTGCGGAGCACAGACTCTAGAGTGTGCGGACTTCCATAGTTGCAGCACGTGGGCTCAGTAGTGGTGACAGGCTAAGTTGCTCCGTGGCATGTGGGGTCTTCCTGGACCAAGGGTTGAACCCATGTTCCCTGCATTGACAGACAGATGCTTTACCACTGGAACACCGGGAAAGTCCCACAAGGATTTCTTTAAACCAAAGCCCTTTCTATTTCACCTTGGTCTTCTCACTTGTCCTGCAGGGGTATGAACAGAGTAAACTGGAGACAGTTGCAGACCAGGAGCAGTCCTGGGCGTGCAAGCAGGTGTCTTGCCCGTTCTGCCGTCCTCTCTTGGTCTGCTGGGTCAGTCTGTTACTCATATTTTTCTGCTGTCATTCTTGATAGTGATCCCTGTCCCAGAACTGTAAGCTATCCACCTTGTCCCATTGCTTTGCCTGGATGTGTGTGACTATGTGTGTGCCTTAGTGCCTCCACTAATTGAGGTGGAGCATGCAGGGTGATGCTGGGCTACCTCAAGGGAAGTGGGATTGAGCCTGATCCCACAGTGGGGTGGGTCGGTGCAGCCCCTCGATGGATACTGGTTCACAGACCCCAGGCAGGGGTACCTGCTACCTTCCCTCTTGGGAAGTGTCCCCTGCAACCTCTCTCCCTGGGAATCCCCTCCTGCTGAGAGGGCAGGCCCTGTGAAGGAAGCTTGGCCTGGGGCTTAGGGCAGACTTCCCAGCTCTGGTCCTTAGGAGCCTGGCAGGAGCCAGCAGGCAGCCAGGACCCAGGACTGACTGGGAAGTGCAGGAGTAGCTGTGTAGATAAGGGTATGTTGTGTAGACATGGGATTGTGTTCTTGCTCAGCCTCCATCCCTGCTCTTGTAAGGCCTCTTTCTTTCTCTACCCACTCTCCCTACTGTCTGAGAGCCTTCCAGCACCTTTTCTGGGCCAGATGATGGAATAAAGGGTAGAGTGATCTGGGATGGCTTCACAGTCCACCCCCTTCTGGCTTTATGTCCCCCTAGGTGGTCCTGGAACCTCTCTTGAAGCTGGTCCTGGGTGGGAGAGGGGGCAGAGGAAGGAGTCAGGGTTACTTCCACCTTTAGTATACTCATTAACAGTAATCAGGGACCTGCTGCGATCGAAGTTCTTCAGGCTTCTCTGCCTCCTGGCAAGTGGAAAGCAGGATAGTCAAGGCCTGGACATGAAAGGACAGTAAGCCTGAGGCAGAGGAGAAAGGAGGGACACTGAAGGAGGGAGGAGAATGATCCTGGAGGAAGGAACATGTAGAAATAACTTTTGGTTGGAAAGAGAAGGTATTGGTGGCCCCCTCCTCATCTTGATCAGCCTCTCACTTCAGTACACTGGGCCTTCCCTGCCTGCAGCATCTTCTAAGCCCTGCCTGACTTCAGAGCCTCCTGGTGGCCTTTAGTCATGTTTCCCAAACATGGGAAAGTCTGGACCACTGGGGCTCCCAAGCAGGCTTTCAGGAGGAGGAACAATTTTCGTTCTATTGGTTATGTATTTACTGTAATCTATATAAGTAAAAATACAACAAGCTTCTCAAGCCCATGACATTTCAGATATTATAGCTTTGCATGAAGCCAAGTAATAATAAGTTGATTTATAATTATATGAAGAAAAATATTAAGCATTGTTGAGTATGGCAGAGGTCATCACAGTGGCATGTCCAGGATGGACTCTGGTCTAAATGGCTGTCAAAGCAGTTCCACCATCCTCACCTCTGCATCCCTGCAGTGGCCTCTCACTTTCAACACCCTGGGCACTCCCTGCCTGCATCATCTTCTAAGCCCTGCCTGATTTCAGAACCTCTTGGAGGCCTTTAGTCATGTTTCCCAAACCACATGCCTCCACCAAAATGCTCCGTAGTCAAGTAAGCATGGTATGTGGGTAATCTATTGCCACATTAAAAAAAAAAATTATTCCCAAACTCAGTGACGTAAAACAACATTCATTATCTCACACAATTTCTTAAAGTGAGAAACCAGGGAGCAGTGTAGCTGGGTAGTTCTGTCTCAGGGTTTCTTATGAGGCTTCAGTCATCTGAAGGCTTGCCTAGGGCTGGTGGATCTCACCCAGCTGATCAGTTAGTTCCGGCTGTTGGCAGGAGGGTTCGGTTCTTCTCCATGTGGACCTTCCGCAGGACTGCTTGAGTATCCTCACAACACGACAGCCAGCTTTGCCTAAGTCACTGATTGTTTAGGGCAGGAACCATGCATTTTGTATGACCTAACCTTGGAAATCATCTGCTATCACTTGTGCCAGATTCTATTGGCCATAGAGACCAATCCTGACAGTGTGAAGGAGGGACTGTGCAAGGACCTGAGCTCCAGGAGGCAGGGGTCATGGGAACCACCCTGGAGGCTGGTTGCCACACATGGGGAGCACTGGCCCGAGCGAGTCAAAGAGAGTCCCTTCCTGGAGGGTGCCCCAAGGACGGCCCCAACCCGACACACACACTCATGAGTATTGCATGAAGCCACATCTCCCAGCAGTTGTGGCTATAGCACTGCTTTGTTGAACGAAGATCTGGAGCCATGAGAGAGCTAAAGAAAACATGTTGGAAGACCTTGACCCAGAGAAGAAAGTCTAAACTCCATGGCCTGGTTTTTGTGTGCCTTCATAGTCTGGCACTTCCAATACAAACCTTTTCTTTCCTCGCTTCCCACTTTGAAACCTGTGGTCCAGTGGCACTCACACCTACAGCCATTTCTTATGCTATTAGTTCTGCCCTTTTGCCTCCTGCCCTGGTCGAGCTCCTATTCATTCCTCAAAGACCAGAGGGAAAGCAACCGTCTCTGTGAAGTCTTCTGTTCATCTCACACAGAATTCAATTTTTCTTCCTTTACTTTTATTGTTTTTTATGTAGGAACATCTCTTAGGGGATACTCACCACTCTGTCTCCTGTTAAGTAAGCTCTCTGTATCTGTCTTCTCTCCCCTTCCAGGTGTTTCGGTCTGGCCCCACATGGTGCCATGTGGCCAGAGCTTAATACGTCACTGGGGCTCAGGAAATATTTGGTAAATAGGGCCTTGGTTCTCCTACTTGTGTCTAACCATGGCTTTGTTTCTGGGGCTGGTTTCTGATGAGCCAGGAGAAAGCAAGACCAGACCACAAGATGCTTCTGCCCAAGGGAGCCAGTGATACCCTTCTTAAGTGTGGAGGCAGGTCCGCCTACACCTGAGGAGGACTCTTCCACCTTCAGCCATAGCCCAGAGTCCAGGCTGGGCAGTCTAGTGCCCTGAGCCAGTTCAGTGCCTCTGAGTATCTGACAGGCTTCATCATCTCCCAGGCAATGCCATAGGCTCATGCACACAGCTGTGAACTGGGGTACAGTGAGATATTCATTCCCAAACCACCCAGCTGCCCCTTGAGGCCCTGAAGGGCAGTCACAGGAGCCTCAGGTCAGTAAGCTGTGTTTCTCAGGTCAGTAACATGTGTTCATTTGGTTTTAGGGACCAGCTTCCAAAATGTAGGGCCCAGAGAAAAGTCTAGGAAGGAGTCTGCCAGGGATACCCCCCAATGTGCCACTTATCCCCACGGGAGCAGGTTCGGTGATCTTAATAGTGGGAGGCCTCTGTCTGAAACTGAGATGGCCCTGGCAAGGGTGGCATGGGCCCGTCCAGTTAACTCTTGACTGTCGGAGCCGAGTCCTGGTCAGAGGTGATAGGAGTCTTTCCAAAGGGCACTCACTTCCGGTGGTTTCCAGCAGCTTTCCTCCCCACAGTGGTGTGGGCCTGGCACGAGCGCACTTTGAGAAGCAGCCCCCTTCCAACCTCAGGAAATCCAACTTCTTCCACTTCGTGCTGGCCATGTATGACCGGCAGGGGCAGCCGGTGGAGGTGGAGCGCACAGCCTTCATCGACTTTGTGGAGAAGGACCGAGTGAGAGGCTTGTGGGCTCACCGGGAAGGAAGAGGGTGGGGAGGTGCGGGTGGGGGGTTTTCAGGGAACCCCTTCCCACTGGAACAGATGACGGATAGGCCGTGGAGGAGTGGAGAAGCGGGTGGTGAACGGATGGGAGAGGAGAGGGAGGAAGGTTGGGTGGGGAGTGGAGGGGGAGGGGAGTGACTGGAGGATCCCTGGGAGCACTGAGCATCCTCCCTATCTTGTCCCTGCAGGAGCCTGGGGCTGAAAAGACAAACAACGGAATCCATTACCGCCTCCGGCTGGTATATAACAACGGTGAGTAAAGCCCACCACCCATGGGGTACCACAGCACCATGTGACACATAGTGGCCCTCCGTCAGGGTGGAGGGGGCCTGGCTCCAGCTGGGAAGGGTGTGGAGCATGCTTAGTCATCAGAAGCCACAGGAGCTCCCTAAATAACAAACCTCTCCGCCTTCCCACCCTCAGGTCTTCGGACAGAACAGGATCTCTACGTGCGTCTCATTGACTCCATGTCCAAGCAGGTGAGCCAGCCACCATCTCCCCTGAGATCGGAACAAGCCTCCTTGTCCCTGCTTCCACATCCCCCATGCACTTCATCCTCACCAATCTAACTCCCCACAGTCCACAGGAGGAGGATGTGTGGCTTTTGTCCTCTAGACAAGAAAAAGACATTTTCACAAAGACTTTGCTCTTGGGTCCTGTTATCTAGAAATTCAGCCTAGATGGAGATTCAGGTGTGTTTATTGAGGAAGAGGAGAGAAGATCTCAGGAGGGAACCAGGGAGAAGCAAGACAGAGCAGGGGATGCTCAGCAAGAATGTGATGTCAGCTGGAGTCTAGCTTCAGCCTGATCCTCAGGCTAGAGGAAGAATGGCACCAAGTTATTGCCCCTTGAGGCAAGGAGGCCAAGATTCTGTCCCCTGTATTGGTCAGTTACTGGCTGGAGACCACTCCCAAGGGAAGTGTGTAACCTTCCAGACATTTTCAGGGGAAGCAGCTCCTATCTGCTGAGAGCAGTTCTCAAGAGAAAGCCCTTCGCAGCTAACACAGGGATGGGTGCCTTGGTCCAGCACTGGGTGGGGCCCCAGAGCTTCCAACACTGGCCCTCAGCACCTTGCTGATTTGAAAAGAGGAAAGGAGGAGGCTTGGGGCAAGCCAGAGGAGCGCTGGGCAACTGAAATCTGAGTCAGCCCTCATGGACTCTGCAGCCTTAGGCTTTTCAGAACTCTGTGTGCTGGTAAGGAACAGGGCTGAGTCTCAGATGTGAAAATCAGTGGCCTGAACTGGAGGTGGAGGCTTGGGCTTTCCCACACAGACAGGCTTCCAGCAGCCTCCACCCAAGCCCAGGGTAGAGGAAGAAGTGGTGCGTTTCTAGGATGCCTGTGGTCACTATGGTCTGGGAGGCAGACTGGGAAGTGGCAAAGTGGGATTGTATGGCCAACAAGCGTGGAAGAGGTTGGAGACTGTCCACAGAGAGAGAGACCCACAAATGAGGGATGGCTGGTAGGCCCAGACGTTTTAAGTTGGAAGCCAAATGTGCATTTGGGAAGCTTACTCCTTGCTTCAAGGCCAAAGAAAGGCTGGAGACTGGTTGAGGGGTTGGGGGCTGATCCAACGGTCCCAGAGGAAGCCTCTGACCTGGCCTGCGGAGATGACAGGGATGGGGAGCGCAGCCGAGGAGCTGGCGGGAGAGCCTGGGGGGACGATGCCTGTGAGAACCGTGGAGTCTGGAGTATATGCCTGGTCTTGGTCAGGGTGATCGGTGGACATCCCTGCCCCAGGGCAGAATTGGCTCCAGAAAGTGCTGCCTGTGGACAGAATCTATAGACCTCACCCCATTCTTGCCCATTCTGATGGTGGTCCCGGTTTGGGAAGCTAGGTTCCCAGCTCCTGCTTTGCACTCCTGGGCCCCCAGAGAGAGTTGGAGGGCATACTCTTCTCTGGGAGGAGGGCCCACCTGCCCCTCACCTGGCCTCGAGAGGAGCCTCCTTCCCCCCAAGCTCGTGCACTTCTTCCCCAGGCCATCATCTACGAAGGGCAGGACAAGAACCCCGAAATGTGCCGTGTGCTGCTCACCCATGAGATCATGTGCAGGTGAGAAGGGCTGGGGCGCTGGCCCTACCCCCTCCCCACTGATCCCCAGGGAAGCCTGGTAGGGGGAGGTGATGAAGGAAGAGTGAGGTCCCTGGGCACAGTGCTGGCTGAGGAGAGGGTCCTTGAGGCCCCATTAGCCTGGCCTGTTTATGTGGCTTCTCCGACTGTTTGTGCAAGAAAGGCCTCCTGCTGCTACTGGGAAGCTTAACTAATAAAGCTCTGGAGAGGGCTCGCTGGGAGGTGGGGGCAGGGCCTGGGCCTCCTGGATTAGCTCCAGAGCTGAAAGAGAAAACTTTTCTGCCTCTTATGTGACCTTCAGGGAAACCCCTGGTCAGGCAGGATGGGGAAGGTGGAACACAGCTCTTGGTTCCCCTTCCCCATTACCCCAGAGCTTGGCATTTCTAGGCAAGGGCTCCCCAGGAGGTGTCAGTCAGACAAGGTCATCCTAGGCAACTCCTCACACATGGAAAAGAAACTAGAGTTCAAAAATCTGGTTGGAACAGTGGCTACCCTTGGGAAGGGCAGTGACCCGGACGGGGCTTCTGGGATGCTGGTCGCATGGTATTTTTTGGTCTGGTTACATGGGTGAGCTCACTTTGTGAAAATTCATGTGATACATGCTTACAATTGGAGCTCTTTTCTATGTGTATAAAAAGGGTACAGAGAGAGTAGATGGTCAGCATTCTACCCTTTCCTGGATCTTCCAGGAGCAGCACGCCTTTGGGACAAGGGTTTCCTGGCCAACCTTATCCCCAGGGCTGGGTTCTAGGAATGAGCCCTTCTGGGCCAGGAATTCCACACTGAGAGATAGGACATCAGCATCCTCACCCTAGAGCCACACACGCGCGCGCGCGCGTGCACACAAACGCACCCCACACTGTAATCTCCCTCTCCTTCTTTCCTCCTTCCCTCCCTCCTCACCTTTCCTTCAGCCGATGCTGTGACCGGAAGAGCTGCGGCAACCGGAATGAGACGCCCTCAGACCCCGTCATCATTGACAGGTACAGGCCAGGGGAGGAGGGCCTGGCAGCTTGTAAGGTCAGGGCAGGCTGGAATCAGCCCCAGAGCACAGTGGCTCCCAGCACCCTTTGGTGGCTCTGAGCAAGAGAAACGGTCCCCTGAGTGAAGCCCCTGGTGGCAGACTTTCTGAGGCTGGACTTAGGGGTTGTGCTTCCTGAGGGAAGAAGCCAGAGAAGACAGGGGTGGGAGGTGGTAGGGATGCCACAGCTGGAGGAGCTAACAGGGAGTGGCAGGGAAAGTGGGCTCCGGTCCTGGTGCCTCCTCTAACTTCTCTGTTCATTTCCTTTGTTAGAAAAATAGGGAAATACTTGGTGAGTTTCAGTCATAGGATTGTAGAGGTGATGCATGTGAAAATGCATTTTTTCTTTCTGAATAGGAAATATATATATATAAGGTACAAAATTCAAAAGATAACACAAAAGAGTAAATAATGAAAAGTAAGTCTGCCCTACCCCTATGTATAGCATATTGTACACAATCTTTTGTATTTAATACTTACCTTTTTTATTTGTAACAATATATTAATATCCTAGAACTCATTCCATATTGGAACTAAACCCTGCCTTGTTCTCCTTTTAATGGAGAAAGCATTCACAGTGTACTAAAAATTCAAGTTTAAAAGGGTTGACAGCAAGGTCTTCCACCTCTGCCTCTGACTCATCCGTTGCCCTCCAAATAAGCAAGCATTGTCCCCAGTTTCATGAGAATCCTTCATGAGCTAGCCTGTGCAAGAAAATGCATACACAAACACTCTCCTCATTCTTTTTTTGCTACTGCAAAATATTCCATTGTATGGATGGACTGTAATTTCTTTAGTGTCTATTGCTGGACATTTTGGCTGTTTTCATTCTTCTTCAGGGATAAAATATGTTGTGAATTACTTTGTCCATGTGTCACTTAGCACATGTGCACATTTATATGAAGGATATTACTAAAAGCAGAATTTCTGGGTCAAAGGAGATGTACATTTGTACTTTTGATAGTTATTGCCAATTTGTCCTCAGTAGCCATTATACCAATTGATATTCATACAGCTATTTTGAGAATGCCTGTTGCTATAGTCTAGAGATAAAGAACCAGCGAAGGAGCCTGAGAAGCAGCTGCAGTAAAGCGGGAGGAAAATCAGGGGAGTAGAGTCCCAGAAGCCCAGCTAGAAAAATTTTACCCAAAGAAGGCTGTAGTCAACTGCATCAAATGCTGCTCATGGAGATGATAAAAAGAATAAGAATTAACCATTAGATTTAGCAATGTGGGGGACATTGGTGACCTCAACAGGAGCTATTTCGGTGGCAAAAGGGGCAGAATTCTGATAGGAGTATGTCTAAGAGAGAATGAGAGGAGACACTAGGGACAGTGACCAGAGGAGCTCTGGGCTTCCACCCTAAAGGGATCAAAGAAATAGGGTGGCGGCAGGAGCACAGTGTAAGGTTAAGAAAAAATACAGCTTGTTCAGATGCTACTGACAAAAATCCAGTAGGAAATGGAAAATTATGATGCAAGAGTTAGAAGGGAGACTCGCTGAAGCAATGTCCTCTAGACAGCAAAAGGCACGGTGTCTCCTGCATAGGTGGAGAACTGGTTTTACCTGGGAGCACAGCAGGGAAAACAGAGAATCTGGGCATGGAAGTGGATAAATGGATATATCCCACATAGGAGCTTGCGGACATCCTTTTCTGATTGCTTTGTTTTCTCAGTGAAATAGGAAACAAGGTCAACAGTTGAGGTGAGGATGGAGAGGGAGACACTAGGGCATGAAATAGTTGTCCAGGAGAGTGAGGGGACTATGGAAATATTCTGTGATTGCCAAGTGGCACTAAGGGCCCACCTGAGATATGTTCATAAATTTACTTATTTATTTAGTTAAAAAATTTATTCACTTTGGGCCTCACCACACAGCTTGTGGGATCTTAGTTCCCCAGCCAGCACACCGAGTCCTAACTACTGGATCACCAGGGAATTCCCTATGGTCAGGAATTTTTTTATTTGTTCATTTATATTTATTTTTGGTTGCACTGGGTCTTTGTTGCTGCATACAGGCTTTCTCTAGTTGTGGAGAGCAGGGTCTACTCTCTCGTGCACAGGCTTCTCACTGCAGTGGCTTCTCTTGTAGAACACAGGCTTTGGTAGTTGCTGCGTGCGGGCTCAGTAGCTGTGACTTGCTGGCTCTAGAGCATGCGGGCTTCAGCAGTTGTGGCACACAGGCTCAGTAGTTGCGGCGCCCAGGTTTAGTTGTTCCCTTGCATGTGGAATCGCCCCAGACCAGGGATTGAACCCGTGTCCCCTGCACTGGCAGCTGGATTCCTATCCACTGCACCACTAGGGAAGTCCTGTGGTCATAAATTAAGTGAGCAATTTTCCCCAGCCCTGCTGAGCCACAAGAGTGCATGTGCAGAACAGGTGAGTGGTTACATACAGCCAGAGTTAGAAGTTTGCTACGTGAATACAATGAAAGGCGAGGGCAAGAGAGTAAAAAGTGTAAGCAAAGGGTATTTACAAAAATAGAACAAGGAATTTAAGCTCACAAAGGAGAGGAGTATGGGAGAGTGAAGAGAAAGGATGATGAGTGGAGGACGGGACCAAAGAATTATTGGAGTTAAGGTACTAGAAGGGGGTAGAGCCAGTGGTTAAGGAATGGGTTGCCTGTAGGTAGGATTATTTGGAAAGTGTGTTTATTGGTAATGTGTGGCCAGGGGAGTGTAGAGGCAAGGCCAGTGGAGGAGAGATACAAAAGGAATAGAGAGAAGAATGTATTGGAAGAGTTATGTATTTACCTTGACACTGAAATCACCAGGAATTGATTGATTTTAACAGTTCTTTATAGATCCTATAGATCCTAGATACTGATCATTTGTCATAAGTAGTTGCCTAACTATGTTTTCCAAAGCAGTGGTACCACTTTATGTTTCCCAGCAGCAGTGTATGAGAGTTTAATTCCTCTACATTCTCATCAGCACAGGAATGATCTCTCTTTTTAATGTTACCCATTCTAATAGATGTATAGTCATATCTCATTATGGTTTTAATTTGCATATCCCTAATGACTAACGATGTTGAACATCTTTCCATGTGCTTATTTGCCATTCATATTTTTTTTTTGGTCAAGTATTTGGGTTTTTTTTTAATTACTGAGTGGGAGTTCTTTATATACTCAGGAAAAAATTAGATAAATATTTTACAAAAAAATTCTTCCCAGACTTCCCCAGTGGTCCAGTGGTTAAGAATCCTCCTGCCCATGCAGGGAACATGAGTTCGATCCTTGGTCTGGGACGATTCCACATGCTGCAGGGCATCTCAGCCCATGCACCACAGCTACTGAGCCTGTGTGCCGCAACTAATGAAGCCGGTGCATCTGCAACAAGAAGCCACCACAGTAAGAAGCCCACATACTGCATCTAGAGAGTAGGCCCTGCTGGCCACAACCAGAGAAAGCCCATATGCAGCAATGAAAACTCAGTGCAGCCCAAGATAAGTTAATTTTAAAAAATTTCCCCATCCATAACTAGCCTTTTCATTCTCATCAGATTCTTTTTAAATTAAATAATGAATTAATTTTGGGCTGTGCTGGGCCTTTGTTACTGCCCAGGTTTTTCTCTAGTTGCAGCAAGCAGGGGTTCCTCTCTAGTGGGGGTGTGCAGGCTTCTCATCGCAGGGGCCTCTCTTGCTGCAGAGCATGGGCTCCAGGGGGTGTGGTCTTCAGTAGCTGTGGCACGTGGACTCAGTAGTTGAGGTTCTGGGGTTCTGGAGCACAGGCTCAGCAGTTGTGGCGCACTAGCTTAGTTGCTCCATGGCACGTGGGATCTTCCTGGATCAGGGGTTGAACCCATGTCTCCTGCACTGGCAGATGGATTCTTTACGGGTGAGCCACCAGGGAAGCCCTCTTAACAGTGCTTTTGAAGAACACAAGTTTTTAATTTTGATAAGGTCCAATTTATACATTTTTTCCTCTGTGTATTGTGTTTTTGTTGTCATAGCTAAAAATCTTCAGCTAGATCACAGAAAAGTTCCCTCTTCTTCTATAAGTTTTGTAGCTTTGGGTTTTTTGTTTAGGTGTAGGATCCACTTTGAGTTAATTTTTGTAGATATGAGAGGTATAGAATCAAGACATTTTGTTGTTTTACTCTCTCTATATATATATTCATTTGTTCCAGTACTATTTCTTTTAAACTTTGTAAAAAAAAAATCAATTGTTTATTTATATGTGGGGTTATTTCTGGGCTCTATTCTGTTCCATCGATTCCTTACTCTAGCTTTTATGCTAATACTATACTGTTTTGATTACTGTTACTTTATAATAATTCTTGAAATAAGGTAATATAAGTCCTCCAACTTTGTTTCTTCATTGCAACTTTTTCCTTTGCATTTCCATATGAATTTGGGCATCAACTTGTTAACTTCTACAAAAAAATCCCATTGAGCTATTGATTGGTACTACTTTGAATCTAAAAAACCAATTTGGAGAAAATGGCGTCTTAACAATATTGAGTCTTCCAACCCATGAACATTTTCCTCAATCTCTCTCATCAATGTTTTATAATCTTTAGAGTACAGATCTTTCACATTGCTTGTTCAGATTTATCCCTTATTATTTGTTTATCTTGATGCTATTGTAAATGTTTTACATTTCAATTTCCAATGGTTTATTTATGGTACACATAAATATGAATTTTATGTAACTGATTCTGTAGTCTGCAGCCTAACTAAACTCGCTTATTCGTTCTAGTAGCTTTTTAAATAATCCAACAGATTATCTTTATAGACAACATGTCATCTGCAAATAAAGACACTTTTATTTATTTATTTCCAATCTGGATGTCTTTTATTTATCTTTCTTGCCTGATTGTACCGCTTAGAACTTCCAGTACAGTGTTGATAGTAACCGTGGAAAAGAGGGATATTTATCTTGCTCCTGATCTTAGGTGAAAAGTACTCAGTCTTTCGCCCTTAAGTATGTTTTGTCTGTATGTGTGTGTGTATAGCTGTAGGATTTTCGTAGATGCCTTTGTCAGATTGAAGAAGTTCTCTACAATCTTTCATTATTGAGAGGTTTGTTTTTTTAATCAGAAATCAATATTAGACTTTTGTCAGGGGCTCTCTCCACGTCTGTTAAGATGATCTTGTTTGTTTTTTTTAGTTTAATATGATGAATTACATCAGTTTTTTTCTGATGGTAAACCAACCGTGCATTTACAAGATGAGCCTCACTTAGTCATGGTGTATTATCTTCTTAATATATTGCTGGATTTGATTTAATAAAATTTTCTTTAGAGTCTTCGCATGTTCATGATGAATAGTTGTCTCTGATTTTCTTTTTTTTTTCTCTTTAAAAACTTTTAAAATTTTATATTGGGGTATAGCCAATTAGCAAACAATGTTGTGATAGTTTCAGGTGAATAGCAAAGGGACTCAGCCATTCATATACAAGTATCCATCCTTCCCCAAACTCCCCTCCCATCCAGGTTGCCACGTAACATTGTTCCATGTGCTATACAGTAGTTCCTTTTTGGTCATCCGTTTTGAATATACCAGTATGCACATGTCCATCCCAAACTCCCTAAGTATCCCTTCCCCTGATCCTTGCCCCACTCCTCCCAGCAACCACAAGTTTGTTCTTTAAGTCTGTGAGTCTGCTTCTGTTCTGTAAATAGACTCAATTGTAATACTTCTTTTTAGAGTCCACATATAAATGATAGCATATGATATTTCTCCTTCTCTGTCATACTTCACTCATATGACACTGTCTATGTTGCTGCAAATGGCATTATTTCTTTTCTTTTTAATAGCCGAGTAATATTCCGTTGTATATACATACCACATCTTCTTTATCCATTCCTCTGTCTATAGACATTCAGGCTGCATCCATGCCTTGGCTATTGTAAACAGTGCTTCAGTGAACACTGGGGTGCATGTATCCAATATGTATCTTGTTTTTCTCTGGATATATACCCAGGAGTGGGATTGCAGGGTCATGTGGTAGCTCTATTTTTAGTTTTTTAATGAACCCCCATACTGTTCTCCATAGTGGCTGTACCAATTTACATTCCCACCAACAGTATAGGAGGCTCCCTTCTCTCCACACCCTCCCCAGAATTTATGTTTGTGGATTTTTTGACGATAACCATTCTGGCTAGTATGAGGTGACATCTCATTGTATCAATAGTTTTGACTTGCATTTTCCTAATAATTAGTGATAGGAAACATCTTTTCATGTGCCTTTTGACCATCTGTATGTCTTCTTTGGAGAAATGTATATTTATGTCTTCTGCCTATTTTTTGCAGAGAAGGCAATGGCACTCCACTCCAGTACTCTTGCCTGGAAAATCCCATGGATGGAGGAGCCTGGTGGGCTGCAGTCCATGGGGTCACTAAGAGTCAGACACAACTGAACGACTTCACTTTCACTTTTCACTTTCATGCATTGGAGAAGGAAATGGCAACCCACTCCAGTGTTCTTGCCTGGAGAATCCCAGGGACAGGGGAGCCTGGTTGGCTGCCATCTATGGGGTCGCACAGAGTCAGACATGACTGAAGCAACTTAGCAGCATCAGCAGCAGCCCATTTTCCGAGTGGGTTGTTTGTTTTGATCTTGTTAAGCATCTTCAGCTATTTTTAAATTTTAGAGACTAATCCCTTATCTGTCACATCATTTACAAATATGTTTTCCCAAATTGTGGGTTGTCTTTTCATTTTGTTTATTGTTTCCTTTTCTGTGCAAAAGCTTTTGAGTTTAAGTAGGTCCCATTTGCTTATTTTTGTTCTTATTTTCATTAAGCTGGGAGACAGTTTGAAAAACATATCGCAGCAATTTATGTCAGAGACTGTTCTGCCTTCGTTTTCCTCTAGGAGTTTTATAGTATCCAGTCTCGCATTTAGGTCTTTAATCCATTTTGAGCTTATTTTTGTGTATGGAGTTAAAGAATGATCTAATTTCATTTTTTAGCATATAGCTGCCCAATTTTCCCAGCATCATTTGTTGAAGAGACTGTCTCCAAAATTGTGTAGTCTTGCCTTCTTCATCATAGATTAATTGACCATAGGTGTATGGGTTTATTTTTGGGTTTTCTATCCTGTTTCATTGATCTATTGTTCCATTTTTGTTCCAGTACCATACTGATTTGATGACTGTAACTTTTTATTAGCCTGAAGTCAGGGAGCCTGATTCCTCCAAGTCTGTTTTTCTTTATCAAAATTGCTTTGGGAATTCAGGATCTTTTGTATCTCCATACAAATTTTGAGATTTTTTGCTCTAGTCCTATGAAAAAAGCCACTGGCAATTTTCTAATTTTCTTATAACTTTCTGTCTGGTTTTGATATATCAGATATCAGATATACTGATATATCAAAACCAGACAGGTATGCTGATATATGGGGCTTCTCTGGTGGCTCAGATGGTGAAGAATCTGCCCTCAATGTGAGAGACTTGGGTTCAATCCTTGGGTTGGGAAGATCCCTGGAGAAGAAAATGGCTACGCACTCCAGTATTCTTTCCTGGAGAATTCCATGGACAGAGGAGCCCTGCAGGCTACAGTCTATGGAGTTACAAAGAATCGGACGTGACTGAGTGACTAACACTTTCACTTTTTATGCTGATATACTGGCCTATAGATTTAGTTGGGAGGTATTTCTGACTCTTCAATTTTTTGGAAAAGTTTGTATATAATTGGTATTACTTCTTCCTTAAGTGTTTGGTAGAAGTCACCAGTGAAGTCATCTGAGCCTGGACTTTGCTTTGTGGCAAGTATTTTGACTATAATTTTAATGTCTCTAACAGAATAGGCTATCTATTTTTTCTAGAATGTACTTTAGTAATTTGTATCTTTCAAGGAATTTGTCTATTTTTTAAAGTTGTTGAATTTGTTGACGTAAAATTATTTGTAGTATTCCCTATCCCATATCTTTAGAATCTGCAGTGATGTCACCATTTCCATGTCTGATACTGGCAAATTATGTCTTCTCTCTTTTTTCCTAGTCAGGCTACAGGTTTATCCATTTTACTGACCTTCTGAAAGAACCCTTTTGGTTTCATTGATTTTCTACATTGTTTATCTATTTCCTATTTAGATATTTATTAGTTCTGCTTATTTGGGGGTTAATTTCCTCTCCTTTTTCTGGTCTCCTGGAGTGGAAGCTGAGGTCATTTATTTGAGTAACTTTTCTGTCTAAAACATACTTTTTTTTCTGTCTAAAATAAACTTTTAGTGCTACACATTTCTCCCTAAGTACTGCTTTAGTATCATGCCACAAATTATGCTTTCATTTCCATTTAATTAAAAATATTTTCTAATTTCTCTTTTAAATTTTTTTAACCCATGTATTATTTAGTTTCAAAAAGTTTGGGGATTCTCTTAGGATAATTCCATTACTGGTTTCTAATTTAATTAAATTGTCAGAGAATATACACTTTGTATAATTTTAATCCTTTGAATCTTTTGCAACTAATTTTATGGCCCAGAATGTAGCCTATTTTGGTAACTGTTTTGTGTGCACTTGGGAAGAATGTGTATTTTATTGTTTTAGATAGAGTGACCTATAACTATCAAACAGGTTAAGTTAGTTGATGTGTTGTTTCAGTCTATATCCTGACTGATTTTGTGCCTTTTTTTTCCTGTTATTGAGAAAAGGGTACTAGAATGACCAACTGATATTCTGGATTTGTCTGTTTTTCCTTGAGGTTCTGTCAGTCTTGCTTCATATAATTTGAAAACTGTTATTAAGTACATAGATGTATAGGATTGTTTATGCCCTTTTGTTTAATTGACCCTTTTATTATGAATCCATAAAATCTACTTTGATAGTAATATCATCATTCAAGTTTTCTTTTGACTACTATTAGCATGATAAATCTTTTCCATCCTTTTAATCTATTTGTTTCTTTATATTTAACATACACCTCTTATAGCACCATACTACTACTACTACTACTAAGTTGCTTCAGTCGTGTCCGACTCTGTGCAGCCCCTTAGATGGCAGCCCATCGGGCTCCACCGTCCCTGGGATTCTCCAGGCAAGAACATATAGCACCATATAGTTCTGCTTTTTGTCTAATCTGATAATCCTTGCCTTTTAATTGGTACATTTAGATCATTTACATTTAGTGTGATTATTGATATGATTAGGTTTGAGTCTTATCACCTTGATATTTTCTATGTGTTCTGTCTCTTTTTTGTTCTTTTCCCTTTTTTCCACTCTTTTAGATTATTCAGGTTTTTAAAATTATTCAACATTGTCTCCTTTGTTGGTTTATTAGCAAAATTGTTATTTTAATATTAATTTAGGACATGTCTTTAACTTACTGTCCTCTATCTTCAATTATACCACTTCATACTATTGTCTTGAATTTTATTTTTATATATGTTCTATAACCCACAGTACATTCATACTAGTCAAAGTACATTGATACTAGTTTCAAAGTCCATTAGTTTTAAAGAGATTTGAATTATATGGAAAATATACATTTACCCAGGGCTTCCAAAGCGGCACTAGTGGTAAAGAACCCACCTGCCAATGCAGGAGACATAAGAGACTTGGATTCAATCCCTGGGTTGGGAAGATCCCCTGGAGGAGGGCGTGGCAACCCACTCCAGTACTCTTGCCTAGAAAATCCCATGAACGGAGGACCTAGCAGGCTACAGTCCATAGAACTGCAAAGAGTTAGACATGACTGAAGTGACTTCACACACACACACACACACACACACACACACACGTTCAGCCATGTAGTAACTATTTCCAGTGCACTCCATTCTTTTCCATAGATTTGAGGTTTCCATGTGGCATTATTTTTATTATGCCTGAATGACATCCTTTAATATTTCATGTATTTTTTTAAGATATTTTCACTGGGTATAGAATTATAGATTGGCGGCAGTAATTATTATTATTTTTAAAATGTTGCTTCTCTGTCTTTTCTCTTGCATTCCCAATAAGAAATATGATACCATCATTATCTTTATTACTGTGTACATAACATTTCTTTTATCTTTGACTGCCTTAAAATTTTTTCTGTATTATTCATTTTTAGCAATTTGACAGTGATATGCTGTGGTATAGTTTTCTTCATGTTTCTTGTACTTGGAGTTCATTAATCTTTTTGGATCTAGGAGTTTACAGTTTCACTACATTTGGAAAGTTTTTTTAACTATTGTTTCTTCAAATCTTTTTTGCCCCTCCTCCTTTGGGGACTCCAGGTATCCAAGTGTTAAATTTCTTGGGTTGTCCTGTAGCTCACCAATAATTCTTTCACTTGGGGGGATGTTTTTCTTGTTTTCCATATTTTTTACTGCTGTGCCTTGAAGCCCACTAATCTATAATGTTCTTCTGTAGTGTTTCATCTATGGTTTATCACTTCCAATATTTTTTTATCTCAAATATTTTAATTTTCATCTCTACAAGTTTGATCTATATCTTTTTACATCTTCCATATCTCTGCTTAAATTTTTCAACATACCAAGTACAATTAAAACACCTCTTCTAATGTCTTTCCCTGTTAATTCTGAAATCTGTGTCTATTCTATGTCAGTATCAATTGATTGATTATTCTTCTTGTTCTGAGCTGTATTGTTTTTGCATCTAGACTTGGCTCATAATCTGTGATTGGATGCCAAACACTGTGAATTTTTCCTTGTCGGTGGAGGATAGTTTTGTATTCCTATAAATCTTCTTTATTCTCGGATGCAGTTAAGTTACTTGGAAACAGTTTGATCTTTCTGAGTCTTGTTTTAATGATTTATTGGATGGGTCCACAGCAGTACTCAATCTGGGACTAATTTTCCCCTCTACTAAAGTAATACCTTCCTGAGAACACTATCCAACTATCCACTATCCAACACTATTCATGAATTGTGAATTTTTTCACTCTAGTTGTTAGAAATAGGGACTGTTCTTATCACTGTGTAAACACCAGGGCTGTTCCCTTTATTCCTTTGGCATTGGTTAGTTTCCTCACATGCCCAAGGGGACCCTCTACAAGTTTCTAGTTTCTCCTTCTCTGCACATCTCTCTCTTGTGAGACTCCATCCTGTGGAGTCTAGCTCCCTTGGTTCCCCTGGATACTCGTTCTATCTCCTCAACACTAGGAGTTTGCTGTGCTCTGCCTCGGTGTCCCATCCCAGTGCTGAAGCCTGGAAACTCTCAAAGCAGTGTGCTAGGAATTTGTCAGGTTCACCTTGCTTATTTCCCACCTTTCAGGAGTCATTGTTCTTTATTGTCTGATGTCTCTAAAAATGGTGCTTTGTGTATTTTGTCTGCTGTTTTGTTGGTAATAAATGTGGTGTCTCTGTGACTCGATCTTAAAAAGAAGCAAAAGTAGAAATGTGTTTCTTGATTTCCAAATGTTTGATATTTTCCTAGTTATTTTTGTTACTAATTTCAAACCTCATGGTGTGTCTAACTGGGTCTACCATTTTATATATGCCTGTTTTTTCAAGGTTGTTAATTGTGATGTTCAGGTCTGTCTTTATTTATTAAATAGGTCTGCTTGACCTATTAAAAATGAGATTATGATCTTCTACATGAACTTTCAGCTTATCATTGTGGGTTTCATTAATTTTATCCTACAAAGATAAGCTAAAAGTTCATGTGGAAGATTAATATATAATTAGTAATATATATGGGTATATGTATATATATTGACTATTTTATTAAGTGTGAACAAGTTTTAAAATCTTACAGCTTCCTTCTGAATTGAACCATTTATCAGCATTGATCCTTCATTCCTAACAATAGTTTTGTTTAAAGTCTGTTTTATCTGATGCTATTTATATGTTTGTGGCCACAGTTCATGGCTTATGGGACCTTTGTTCCCTAACCAGGGGTTGAACCTGGGGCCCCCAGCAGTGAAAACAGTGAGTCCTAACCACTAGACTGCCAAAGAATTCCCTATATGATATTATTTAAAGGATCTCTCAACTTTTGGTTATATTTGTTTCATATACCCTTTTCTATCCTTTTTTTTCCCCAACCATTATATGTCCCTATGTTTCAGGTATTTCTCTTTTAATGATACATTGATGGACTTATTTTTTTAATCTAGTCTATTTAACTAAGTTTATCTATGTACTTATTGAAATTATTGATTACTTCTGCTCTTTTCTACCCTCTTGCTTTGCACTTTGTATTTGTTCCACTTTTTTGTTTCTTTGTTTTCCTTTCTTGCTATTAAAAAAATGAATATTTTGTTTGATGTAGTGAATATATTTCTTATTCAGTTTTTCCATTTACTAGTTTAGAAGTTTATTTACTTCATTTCTATGCTTTTATTTATTACCCTTGAAATTTACTAAATACTCCTAACAAAGTTGTAATTCCTTTCCTGACTAATATTAGGATCTTTGACAGTGGTATGCTGGAGCTGGCTCATACTGGTCCACAGGAGCAAATTGTTAGCATCTCTTCTTAACACCTTATTTAGTAGCATCACATTGCTAGCTTTAGTAGCATCACATTGGTAGCTTGAAATCAGCCATGGGGGGAACATATATATATAAAAAACCATGGAAATCAACAAACATGAATAAGGGGTTTTCCCCTCTAGAAGTGGTTGTTAAATTACCAGCACACCACTGATCTTGTTTTCGTTCAGTTGCTAAGTTGTAGCCAACTCTTTTCGATCCCATGGACTGCAGCTTGCCAGGCTCCACTGTCTTACACTATCTCCCAGAATTTGCTCAGATTCTTGTCCATTGAGTTGGTAATGCTACCTAACCATCTCATCCTCTGCTGCCCCCTTCTCCTTCAGTCTTTCCCAGTATCAAGACCTTTTCCAGTGAGTCAGCGCTTTGCATCAGGTGGCCAAAGTATGGGAGCTTCAGTTTCAGCATCAGTCCTTCTAATGAATATGCAGGGTTGATGTCCTTTAGGATTTACTGGTTTGATCTCCTTGAACTCCAAGGGATTTATAAGCCATGTAGCAGAGATTTTTAGCTCTTTTTGTTTTTTTTTATTATTTATTTATTTTTATTTTTACTTTGTTTTACTTTATAATACTGTATTGGTTTTGCCATACATTGACATGAATCCACCATGGGTGTACATGCGATCCCAAACATGAACCCCCTCCCACCTCCCTCCCCACAACATCCCTCCGGGTCATCCCCGTGCACCAGCCCCAAGCATGCTGTATCCTGTATCAGACATAGACCGGTGATTCGATTCTTACATGATAGTATACATGTTTCAATGCCATTCTCCCAAATCATCCCACCCTCTCCCTCTCCCTCTGAGTCCAAAAGTCCGCTATACACATCTGTGTCTTTTTTGCTGTCTTGCATACAGGGTCATCATTGCCATGTTTCTAAATTCCATATATATGTGTTAGTATACTGTATTGGTGTTTTTCTTTCTGGCTTACTTCACTCTGTATAATCGGCTCCAGTTTCATCCATCTCATTAGAACTGATTCAAATGTATTCTTTTTAATGGCTGAGTAATACTCCATTGTGTATATGTACCACAGCTTTCTTATCCATTCATCTGCTGATGGACATCTAGGTTGTTTCCATGTCCTGGCTTTATAAACAGTGCTGCGATGAACATTGGGGTACATGTATCTCTTTCAATTCTGGTTTCCTCGGTGTGTATGCCCAGCAGTGGGATTGCTGGGTCATATGGCAGTTCTATTTGCAATTTTTTAAGGAATCTCCACACTGTTTTCCACAGTGGTTGTACTAGTTTGCATTCCCACCAACAGTGTAGGAGGGTTCCCTTTTCTCCACACCCTCTCCAGCATTTATTGCTTGCAGATTTTTGGATCGCAGCCATTCTGACTGGTGTGAAGTGGTACCTCATTGTGGTTTTGATTTGCATTTCTCTAATAATGAGTGATGTTGAGCATCTTTTCATGTGTTTGTTAGCCATCCGTATGTCTTCTTTGGAGAAATGTCTATTTAGTTCTTTGGCCCATTTTTTGATTGGGTCATTTATTTTTCTGGAATTGAGTTGCATAAGTTGCTTGTATATTTTTGAGATTAGTTGTTTGTCAGTTATTTCATTTGCTATTATTTTCTCCCATTCAGAAGGCTGTCTTTTCACCTTGCTTATATTTTCCTTTGTTGTGCAGAAGCTTTTAATTTTAATTAGATCCCATTTGTTTATTTCCAGAATTCTGGGAGGTGGATCATAGAGGATCCTGCTGTGATTTATGTCGGAGAGTGTTTTGCCTATGTTCTCCTCTAGGAGTTTTATAGTTTCTGGTCTTACATTTAGATCTTTAATCCATTTTGAGTTTATTTTCGTGTGCGGTGTTAGAAAGTGATCTAGTTTCATTCTTTTGCAAGTGGTTGACCAGTTTTCCCAGCACCACTTGTTAAAGAGATTGTCTTTACTCCATTGTATATTCTTGCCTCCTTTGTCAAAGATAAGGTGTCCATATGTGTGTGGATTTATCTCTGGGCTTTCTATTTTGTTCCATTGATCTATATGTCTGTCTTTGTGCCAGTACCATACTGTCTTGATGACTGTGGCTTTGTAGTGGAGCCTGAAGTCAGGCAAGTTGATTCCTCCAGTTCCATTCTTCTTTCTCAAGATTGCTTTGGCTATTCGAGGTTTTTGTATTTCCATACAAATCTTGAAATTATTTGTTCTAGTTCTGTGAAAAATGTGGCTGGTAGCTTGATAGGGATTGCATTGAATTTGTAAATTGCTTTGGGTAGTATACTCATTTTCACTATATTGATTCTTCCAATCCATGAACATGGTATATTTCTCCGTCTATTAGTGTCCTCTTTGATTTCTTTCATCAGTGTTTTATAGTTTTCTATATATAGGTCTTTAGTTTCTTTAGGTAGATATATTCCTAAGTATTTTATTCTTTTCGTTGCAATGGTGAATGGAATTGTTTCCTTAATTTCTTTTTCTACTTTCTCATTATTAGTGTATAGGAATGCAAGAGATTTCTGTGTGTTGATTTTATATCCTGCAACTTTACTATATTCATTGATTAGCTCTAGTAATTTTCTGGTGGAGTCTTTAGGGTTTTCTATGTAGAGGATCATGTCATCTGCAAATAGTGAGAGTTTGACTTCTTCTTTTCCAATTTGGATTCCTTTTATTTCTTTTTCTGCTCTGATTGCTGTGGCCAAAACTTCCAGAGCTATGTTGAATACTAGCAGTGGAAGTGGGCACCCTTGTCTTGTTCCTGACTTTAGGGGAAATGCTTTCAATTTTTCACCATTGAGGATAATGTTTGCTGTGGGTTTGTCATATATAGCTTTTATTATGTTGAGGTATGTTCCTTCTATTCCTGCTTTCTGGAGAGTTTTTATCATAAATGGATGTTGAATTTTGTCAAAGGCCTTCTCTGCATCTATTGAGATAATCATATGGCTTTTATTTTTCAATTTGTTAATGTGGTGAGTTACATTGATTGATTTGTGGATATTGAAGAATCCTTGCATCCCTGGGATAAAGCCCACTTGGTCATGATGTATGATCTTTTTAATGTGTTGTTGGATTCTGATTGCTAGAATTTTATTGAGGATTTTTGCATCTATGTTCATCAGTGATATTGGCCTGTAGTTTTCTTTTCACCTTTTTCTCAAGTGCTCATGGAACCTTCTCCTGGATAGATTACATCCTGGGCCATAAATCTAACCTTGATAAATTAAAAAAATCGAAATCATTCCAACCATCTTTTCTGACCATAATGCATTAAGATTAGATCTCAATTACAGAAGAAAGACTATTAAAAATTCCAACATATGGAGGTTGAACAACACACTTCTGAATAACCAACAAATTACAGAAGAAATCAAAAAGAAATTAAAATATGCATAGAAAGTAATGAAAATGAAAACACAACAACCCAAAACCTGTGGGACACTATAAAAGCAGTGCTAAGAGGAAAGTTCATAGCACTACAGGCATACCTCAAGAAACAAGAAAAAAGTCAAATAAATAACCTAACTCTACACCTAAAGCAACTAGAAAAGGAAGAATTGGAGAACCCCAGAGTTAGTAGAAGGAAAGAAATCTTAAAAATTAGGGCAGAAATAAATGCAAAAGAAACAAAAGAGACCATAGCAAAAATCGACAAAGCCAAAAGCTGGTTCTTTGAAAGGATAAAGAAAATTGACAAACCATTAGCCAGACTCATCAAGAAGCAAAGAGAGAAAAATCAAATCAATAAAATTAGAAATGAAAATGGAGAAATCACAACAGACAACACAGAAATACAAAGGATCATAAGAGACTACTATCAGCAATTATATGCCAATAAAATGGACAACGTGGAAGAAATGGACAAATTCTTAGAAAAGTACAATATTCCAAAACTAAACCAGGAAGAAATAGAAAATCTTAACAGACCCATCACAAGCACGGAAATTGAAACTGTAATCAGAAATCTTCCAGCAAACAAAAGCCCAGGTCCAGACGGCTTCACAGCTGAATTCAACCAAAAATTTCGAGAAGAGCTAACACCTATCCTCCTCAAACTCTTCCAGAAAATTGCAGAGGAAGGTAAACTTCCAAACTCATTCTATGAGCTCTTTTTAAATTCTGCCATTGTTATTATTCTTTTTCTTTTATATGAATAATTTGTCTTTAGACTTACCAAATTTTTTTGCTCTTTTCCTTCTTGCCTCTCACAACTTCCTCTGTGGTCATTTTCTCTCTTTCTGAAGTATATCTTTTAGAAATTTGTACTTTAGTGAAGGTCTATGGTGGTAAAGAGCATGTTCAGTTATGCTTTGCTCTTAATATCTTTATATCACTGTCCTTCTCTAAAAATAGTTTTCCTGGGAATTTAATTCTATTAATTTAGTTATTTTTTTTTAACTTAGCATTTTAAAAATATTTCCATTGTTGCTGTTGAAAAGTACAGCACAAACTAACGCAACATTATAAAACAACTATACTCCAATACAAAAATTAATTTAAAAAAAGAAAAGCACAGTTGTCATATTTTATAGGTAAATTCCCTCTCCTCTCTGGCTGTATATAAGAGTGTCTGTCTTTGGAGTTCTTCAGTATCACTCTGATATGTGTAGTTGTTGATTTTTCTTAATCCTGCTTTGAATTTGATTAATTACTTACATCTATGGATTTATATCTTTTATCACTTTGGAAAATTTCTTAGCTTTTTTCTAATGTTACATTTCATTCATTTTCTCTCTTTTCTTCTCTGGCACTCTAAATGAGACTCTCAATTTAGACTTTTCAACTGATATAATACCTTGTATTATATTCTAGGTAACTATTTTTATTCATCTTCCAACTCACTGGTTCTCTTTTTGGCTATATCTAAACTATTGTTTCAGAGAAGGCAATGGCACCCCAATCCAGTACTCTTGCCTGGAAAATCCCATAGACGGAGGAGCCTGGTAGGCTACAGTCCGTGGGGTAGCTAGGAGTCGGACACAACTGAGCGACTTCACTTTCACTTTTCACTTTCATGCATTGGAGAAGGAAATGGCAACCCACTCCAGTGTTCTTGCCTGGAGAATCCCAGGGACCGGGGAGCCTGGTGAGCCACCATCTCTGGGGTCTCACAGAGTCGGACACAACTGAAGCGACTTAGCAGCAGTGGCGGCAAACTATTGTTTAATTCACCCAAAATTGTAATTTTAGTTATAGTAAGCTTATAATTTTGTTGATTTTATTTTTCAGTTATAAAAGTTCTACTTAGTTCTTTTTCAGACTACTTGGGTAGTCTCTTATTACTTACTCATTTTTAAAATTAATTTTATATCCCTTTAAAGTTTTTGTGCTTATCTTACATTCTGGTTTTGGCAGTTCCAACACTGAAGTCCTTAGGGTTCTAAATCTATTTCTCATTACTTCTGGTACCTTTCATGAAGCTTGTTTCTTGGTTTGGTGTTTCTGTCATTATTGTTATGGCAGTGATAATTTCAGCTCATATTTTGTTTAACCAAATTGGGTCCAAAACAGGGTATGCTTTCTTCTGGAAGGATTTGCATTTGATTCTAACAGGAACAGGGGGTGCTATCAACCTGGGACCTTCTTAAGTTCCTCAGAGGATCCAGGTCCTTCTTCTGAGTTGTCTCTATTCTCCATTCCAGTGTTTATATTGGCATTTGCCACCACGGCTCAGCAGGTGAAGAATCCACCTGCAGCGCAGGAGACAAAGGAGACACAGGTTCGATCCTTGGGTCAGGAAGAGCCCCTGGAGGAGGAGATGGCAACCCACTCCAGTATTCTTGCCTGAAAAATCCCATGGACAGAGGAACCCAGCAGGCTGTGTAGTCTAAAGGGTTGCAAAGAGTTGGACACAACTAAGTGACTAAGCACACACAACACACACAGCCCTAATGTTTGTGTTACCTGATAGTTCACGGTTTCCACTCAGATTTCAACTCACTTGTTTTTTTATTTTTAATATCCTTGGAGATTTTTCTTACCTTTTAGATAAAAACACAGGATCTATTAATAGTTGTAATGGGAAGGCACTTCAAGACATGTAGTTTGCCATAATGCGGGAAGAGGAAATCATACATTTGGAATTTATCCTGGTATAAGGTAGGAAATATGGGTCCATCCATACTTTTTTCTGATAGCTGCTAGTTGTCCCAATAGCGATTATTGAATAATCCATTTTCCCCCATGGGTAGGCCATAAATATCACCCATGCTATAGTCCAAATGTAATTGCATGTATTTCTGAACTTTCCATCCTATTTTATTATATCTACTATCTATTTATTTATGTGGAAACATGATGATGTTTTACTTTTCAAAGATTTATAACATGTTTTAGTAACTGGTAGATCTAGTACTCCATCCTCATTATTCTAATGTTTTCCCAACTATTCTTAATCATATTTTTCATATTAACTTTACAGTTAGATTGTCTAGGTTACCAAAAAATGATTTCTTGATGTCATTTTTAAAATTATGATAAAATAACACACAATATAAAATTTGCCATCTTTTCTATTTTTGAATGTACAATTCAGTAGTGTTAAGTATATTCATATTGTCGTGCAACAGATCTCCAGAATTTTTCTTCTTGCAAAACAAAGCACTCTATACCCATTAAACATCTCCCCATTTTTCCCTTCTCTAGTCCTCATAGCCACCATTCTACTTTCTGTTTCTATGAATTTGGCTACTTTAGATACCACATATAAGTGGAATCATGCAGTGTTAGTCTTTTTGTAACTAGCATAACGTCCTTAAGTTTCATCCATGTGGTAGCAAGTAACAGGATGCTCACATTACGTGTATTTCCTTCCCTATTAAAGCTGAATAATATTCCATTTTATGTATATACCACATTTATCTATCGATAGACATTCAGGTGCTTTTATCTCTTGGCTACTATGAATAATCCTATGAATATGAGTATGAAAATACCTCTTTGAGACCCTGCTTTCAGTTTTTTTGGATATATATACCCAGAAATGAGATTGCTGAGTCATATGATTGTTTTTTAAATTCTTTGAGGAACACTATATAGTTTTCCATGGCAGTTGCATCATTTTATAATCCCACCATCAGGGCACAGGGTTCTAATTTCTTACATCCTTACCAACACTTGTTATTTTCTGTATTTTAAAAAGATTTTATGGTAGCCACCCTAATGGGTGTGAGATGATGTATCATTATGGCTTTGATTTGTATTTCTCTAGGGATAGGTGACACTGAGCATCCTTTTAGATGCTTGTTGGCCATTTATACATCATCTTTGGAGAAATGCCTATTGGAGTCCTTTGCCCATTTTTAATTGAGTTATTTATTCTGTTGTTGTTGTTGAGTTGTAGGAATTCTTTATATATTCTGAATATTAATCCCTTGTCAGACATATGATTTGCAAATGTTATCTCTCATTTTGAAGACTGTCTTTCCAGTCTTGATTGTGTAACATTTTTATGGAGATCATGTTTAATTCAGATCAATCTAGGTGGAAATGAAATCTTTGTGATTGATCATAATAAAGGAAATCTTTATGACAGATGAAGATCCTTCTTGATCTTCTATCTAGTCACTCTATCCATTATTGAAAGTGGGGCATTGAAATCTGCAACTATTACTGTTGAATTATCTATTTTTTCCATCAGTTCTGTCATTTTTTGCTTCATGTATTTTGGAGCTCTACTATCAGGTGTGCATATTTATAATTGTTATTTCTTTCTAATAGATTAGATTGACACATTTATAATTATAAAGTGTCATTCTTTTCTTTTCTTATGTAACAATTTTGTACTAAAGTCTATTCTGTGTGTTATTAGTAAAGCTGCTCCAGCAATTTTTGGTTAGAGTTTTCTTAATATATCTTTTCCAGCCCTTTTATCATCAACTTATTTCTCTGTCTTTGGATCTAAACTATGTCTCACATAGACAGCATATGGAGGATTTTTTTTAATCCATTTTTCCAATTTCTGCCTTTTAATTGGAGGGTTTAATCCATTTATATTTAAGGTAATTACTGATAAGTAGGATTATGTCTGCCATTTTGCTGTTTTCTCTCTGTCATATATTTAGTTTCTCCCTTCCTCCCTTAATACTTTTTTCCTTAGTGATTGCCCTGGGAATTACATGTGGTATCTTAATTTAAGATTATCTATATTAGATGATTAATTTCAAAGTATGCAAGTATATAAAACAATATATAATGGATTCCATATATAGCTCCAATATAGCTCCATTCCCCTTCTTCTTCTTTATCACATCTTTATCAATTATATCTTTACACATTATAAACCCTTCAACACAGTTTTATAATACTGCTTTCTGATGTTTTCTCTAATAGATTTTATTTTTAGAGTATTTCAGATTTATAGAAAATGTGAGCAAAAAGTATAGTGTTTAATATATCTCCTGCCCTCACACATGTACAATTGTATTTTAAATTAGGTAGAAAAACAAGATATTTACAAACAAAATACCTTTATAATATCTTTTATATTTACCTGTATAGGTTTATATGACTGTCTTGTATCCTTCATTTCACACTAAAGGACACCCATTAGTATTTCTTATAGGGAAGATCTATTGGTGATAAATTTTTTTAGTCTTTATCTAGAAATTCCTTAAAAAAATTTTTTTGTTGTTTACTTCTTGGCAGCATCAGGTTTTAGTTGCGGCATAAGTGATCTTTGTTGCAGCAAATGGGCTTCTGTCTAGTTGTGGTACACGGGCTCAGTAGTTGCAGCACATGGGCTCCAAAGTGCATGGACTCTGCATTTTGTGGCATGTGGACTTTCTAGTTGAGGTGCATGGGTTTAATTGCCTCACAGCATGTGGGATCTTAGTTCCCCTACAGGCATCAAACCCATGTTCCCCTGCTTTACAAGCTGTATTCTTAATCACTGGACCACCAGAAAAGTCACTAGAAATGTCTTAATTCATCTATATTATTCATGTAAATTTGCTTAATTTATCCTTCATGTTTAAAGGATAGTCTTGCTAGATATAGAATTTTTGGTTGACATCATTTTCTTTCAGCAATTTAACTACCTCATCGCACTGTCTTCTGATCTCCCTGGTTTCTGCTAATGAGTCAGTTGTTAATCTTATTCTGGATCCCTTTTACATGATCAGTTGCTTCTCTTCCTTATTGCTTACCAGATTCCTTCTTTGTCTTTTTCTTTCAGTAGTTTGACTATGATGTATCTACATGTGAATTTTTTTGAGTTCATATGGCTAAGAGTTCTTTAAGCTTCTTATATATCAGATAAGTTTTTTCACCAAACTTAGGAAGTTTATGGATATTATTTCTTCATTCTTTTTGCCCCCTTTTCTTCTCTTCTGTTGGGAAGTATCTCACAATATCATGGACTCTATTCAGTCTTCATTCTTTTTCCTTTCTGTTCCAGAACTGGATAATTTCAATTGACTTATCTTAAGTTTACTGATGTTTTTCTCTTGTCAACTCATTTTCTCCTGCTGTTGAGTTCTTTTAGGAAATTTTTATTTTAGAGTAGAGAATGTTAATTTTCTTTTAAATTTGGTTTTTATAATAATTTCTATCTTTTATTGATGTTCCATATTTGGTGAGACATTATTCTCATACTTTTCTTCAGTTCTTTAGACATGGTTTCCTTTGGTTCTTTAAACATATTTATAATAGCTGATATAAGATCTTTGTCCAGTAAATCTAACATATGGACTTCCTCATGGACAGTTCCTATTGACTACTTTATATCTCACATATGAACCATACTTTCCTGTCACTCTGCATGTTTCTTGATTATTTGCTGAGAACTTGATATTTTAATAATATAGTGTGGTAACTCTGGATATCATATTCCCCTTCCCAGTGTTTGTTGCTGTTTGTTTGTTTAGTGACTTTTCTGGATTAATTATAGAGAGTCTAAATTTTCTGTCATGTGTGACCACTAAAGTTTCTATTCAGTTAGATTAGTGGTCAGTTCATGATTGGACAGGCATTTCCTTAAATCCTTGAACCAATAAGTCTTCAGCTCTTGCCAAAATGTTCTATGTGTGTATTGGGACACACATAGTTACATTCAACGCTCCAGCAATTTTCAGCTTTGCTTTAACCTTTACTTTCTGCTTGTGCAGGGTTTCACGGTCAGCCAAAGAGGAGAGACTCAGGCCTCTGGAGATCTTTCCTGGGCATGTGCTCTTCCCTGCACTTACACATGGCCATTTAGATATTGAGGAATATATAAGAACTTTTCAGAGGCCCCTGTAAACATCTCATTCCCACTTTTTCCTCTAAGGCTTTTTGGCCAGACTCATTGTCTTGCCTCAACCACTATCATTGTCTCAAGCAACAGCAATGTTAAACAGTTGCTACTGGTTGTTTTCAACAAATATCCTAAGGATAGGGTTTTTCCCACTAAGCAAGTTGTAAGTCAGGCCAGATAACAAGTCCTGAAAATAGGACTGTCAGGGAACTGCCAGACATGTCAATAGTGACAGTTGTATGAAAATACAACTTGTTGAGAAGTTCCAAACCCAGTCTGTCCCTTTTAGTAGCTACTAGGCTGCTAGTTTTTACAACTACTATGGTTGCAAGACTACTGCAGATCTGGGAATAGGGCAAATTAAAACACTGCAGGGAATTTCCTGGCAGTCCAGTGGTTAGTACTCTGTGCTTTCACTGCTGAGGGCCTTGGTTCAATCCCTGGTCAGGGAACTAAGATCCCACAAGCTGTGCAGCATGGCCAAAAACAACAACAACTGCAAAGTTCTTTGTTCTTACTAAGATTCAGTCATTTTTCTTAAATAAATACTCCTTGGACTGTTGTAAACCTTTTGTTAATTTTCAGAATTCTGAAAAAGTTGATTTTGACAGGTTTTGCCTGTGTTCCTGTTGTTTTATGGAGGAACAGATTTTCAAAGAGCCTTGCTCTTCAATTCTCAGAGTTCTATTTGGGGACTTGATACAGCATTCATCCTGTCATAGTAATTATGAATCCGTGAGCACCTGCTGTGGGGTAGGCACTATGATAGAGGCTTGAGAAAAGATGGAGCGGTTCAAACAATGATTCCTGCCTTCTGAAAGCGTACAGAGCTGTTGAGGACACAAAATGTAATTACAGGAGCCTTTACATAATGATAAGAGGAACTAGAGAACAATACAAGGCTTTAAGACACACTCTGCAAAAGAATTTCCTTCAATGATGGAAATGTTCTGCACTGATCAATATGGTACTCACTAGCCACATCTACTTACTGGGCATTTTGTCTACTGTGGCTGAGGAACTGAATTTTAAATTTTACTTAATTTTCATTAATTCAAACTTAAATAACCACATATGGCTATCTAATTGGATGCCACAGCTATTAAAACTAAATAATTACCTAAATGACCAGGATGACTATGGTATAGGAGTGAATGGGGAAGATTTTCTCCCATGAGAGGCCCACAGCTCTCTTCCTCTGGCTCCTGTGGGTGGAAAGGCATTGTGAGCTGTGGATACTCTCTGGTATGTAATTGTGTCTGGTGAACAGTAGATGTTGTAGTGACACTGTTGAAACAAATCATGTCTGAGCCACCTGGTAGAGGCAAGCTCTAGTCCACCTCATTGTGGACAAACTTAGACCCCAATGCCTAGATCAGGCTGCTGCTGCTGCTGCTGCTAAGTTACTTCAGTCGTGTCCGACTCTGCGCGACCCCAGAGACAGCAGCCCACCAGGCTCCCCCGTCCCTGGGATTCTCCAGGCAAGAACACTGGAGTGGGTTGTCATTTCCTTCTCTAATGCATGAAAGTGAAAAGTGAAAGTGAAGTCGCTCAGTCGTGTCCAACTCCTAGTGACCCCAGGGACTGCAGCCTATCCAGCTCCTCTGTTCATGGGATTTTCCAGGCAAGAGTATTGGAGTGGATTGCCATTGCCTTCTCCCTAGATCAGGCACAACCTGACAAATACAATTTGATGAGAAGGGGTTGTGGGGGCTGTGAAAGAATCAGCTCCTCCTCCTAACCCAATGGTCAATGCAACATTCACTGTTTTTCTCTGCAGCCACAAAACAAGCTCACAGTAGCATCTGTCTCATTCCATGATTTCCAGTAAGATGTCTTTACTCCCACACCAATGTTGCAAACACAGCTCTTTGTCTAGGACCCATTCTGGTAGTTCCCCTTGAGGAAATAGAAATCCTATAACCTCCCTGCTGGGTCAGTGCCGAAGTGGGACAAAGGTTTTCCCTCTTGCTTGCAAAATGACCTTCACTTCCTTCCTCACTCTTTTCAGAGCTGGGTGCATTTGAGGGAAGAAGAATCACAAAAGGGTTTAATAAGAAATTCCCCCATGTGCCCTGGGAGTCATGTGGACCAGATGCTAATCACAGGGACAAGGGTCCCCAAGCTACCCTTAATCCAGAGCAAGGACTTATGGGAAGACATCTAGGCAACTGAAGCCAACCTCGGGGTCAGTCTGGCTCCCATGCTGAGGCATGAGTAGAGCTGTGGTTAATGCCTTTAAAGGATATTGAAGGAGAGAGACAGTACAGGCAGGAGGAGGCCTGGGGAGTGTAATAGGTGGAGTGGCAGGTGGCTAGTGAGTGAATTGTCTACAATTTCAATGATAAATTCTCTCCATAAAGGGCTAGTCAATGTTGGGGGACTCATACCAACCTGGACTGTCTCATCATATGACTCGGAGCAAGGCCTCACTTCCCTCAGCTTCAGTTTCCTCATTGTCAAATGAAGCTGACCTCAGTCGGTAAGGATGTTGTAAAGTTAGGTAAGATGTATTTATGAGATACCAGCACAGAACCTGCCACAATATTATTTACTGCCCCCATCCCAGTCTCACCCCAGCTGATCCTCTTTGAGGGTAAGTAAACTGAGCCTAGACAGTAGCAGGGAAGTCCATTCAGAGTCAAAGAAGTACTTCCTGACTCTGGCCACACAGCTGAGCAAGAGAAGAATGTGAGCCTCTGCCAGGTGCCCTGGGAGGTCTGAGCTGCTAATGGGTCCTGCTCTAATAGGATGGGGGCAACATTCAACCTTCTGTCTGTTCTCTCTGCCCTGTTTTGCTTGGCACATTGTGGAAGCTGCCAAGCCATGCCAACCTCCCTCCTCTTCCTCACATGATTCACAGATAGGAAGTGCAGAGTCTCTGGCTTTGGAGCCTGACTCACCCACCCAAGGCAAGAGGGACACACAACTTCTTCCCTTTAGTCTTGGGACCCCCACCTTCCTCTTTACATCCCTTAATCACTCATAAGCACACTATCCTCTGTAGCTTCCATCTGCCCATCCATCCCCCTCCCCCAGCCCTCCTACTTTTTCTCAGTCGCTCCTCCTGTTCTGTTCTTCCCCTGCAATCCAATATTCCACGTTCACAGAAGATTCCCCAGGCTGGGGAGACAGGCAAGGGGACTGTGTGTATGTCTGTGTCCACACAAAAACAAACGGGCTTCATGCTCAGGTGACCCACCGCTCCAGTCTGTCCCAGACTCTCCACATGGGGTGCCCAGAGGCCTCCCCTTAGCAGCCCCTTCATCCCTCCTCCTCTCCCCTCAGGCCCCATGAAGGGAAAATGGAGTTACCACCACTCTTCATGGGCAGCTGGGGGCCCCTTAGCAGTCTCTCTACCTCCTCTCCCCCTCTCCTCAGGCCCCATGCCCAGCCCTGAGGTTTGGAGAGCCTAGTAAGTGCCCTATCAACATGTTAATCAAATTACTTAGGAGCTAAAATTGACGCTGTTCATTAATTATACAAGATTATGCTAATTGTGCATGCAAATGCATGCAAGGGAACAGAAGGTGTTCAGGCGCATGGTGGGCCATTAGCATAGAGGATGGGGTGCGGGTGAATTGGCATGCTAATGTATGCGCCCCAGCTATTTATAGTCCCCCAGCCCATCTGCACTGCAGCCACCTCTGCCCCAAGTGGGGATCATGGTGGAGAGGCAAGGTCCAGGCCTGGCAGGTGGCTATGGCCCTGGGGACACTCAGCCTTGGCTGCTGCCCCAGGCCAAGACCAGGAAGTAGCATGGGCCACCACCACTGTGGCCACCCGCACTTGGGCTTAGATTGTCACGCCAACCTCCTCATTCACCATCCTTTCTCTGGCCTAGGCCCTTTGGTGCCTGACTCTCCCTGGAAGCAAAATAACTCTTCCAAGTAAGGCACCCCCTGCTAAGCCAGGATATTTTATTTCATTTTAATTACTTTAAACTTAGTCACAGGTGGCTCATAGCCACCCTATCAGACAGTATAGACCTAGAAAGAGGAAGTGTTGCAAAAGATACATGGGTTGAAGCACGTGTTCAAAACAAGTAGGAAGGTTTTGGGAGAGAAAGCAGGTTGAGAGCAAAGGGCAGAATCACACTAGATATTTGTTTCCAAGTGCAACCTGGGGTGGAGAACTGGGGGGAGGGGTCCTCCACTAATTTTCACCCCAAAGGCCAGATTCAATTTTATTGAATTTCATGGTGGTCTAGTGGTTAGGACTCCGCACTTCCACTGCCAAGGGCCCAGGTTTGATCCCTGGTCAGAGGAATAAGATACCACAAGCTCTGCAGCATAGCAGAAAAAATTTTTTTGAAATTTTAGTTTCTCAGTTACACTAGCATCATTTTAAATGCTCAAAAGCCACATGTGCACAGGGAACTCTACTGAATGCTCTGTGGTGACCTAAATGGGACGGTAATCTGAAAAAGAGTAGATATATGTATATTTACCACCGATTCACTTTGCTGTACAACAGAAGCTAACACAACAGTGTAAAGTGACTATACTCCAATAAAAATTAATAAGCTTTTAAAACTAAAATGGAAAAGAAAGCCACAGGTGGCTACTGGATATCATTTTTGGAGAAGTTCTATCAGATAGGATTTATGATCACATTTCTGTTTCCTTGCTCCTGACAGACCTGTAGCTACAAGTGCCCCTGGGCTCAGCCCATCTCTTTCAGTTCCTGACAGCTTTCTTTTTGGAAGTGTGAACATAATCTCAGCTCTAAGTATTTATCTCACCAGGGTGTAGGGAGTGAAAAGCTGGTGAAAGCTCTCTGCCTTGATTTCTTTAGGGTGAGATTCCTAGAAACAGAGCTGGAGATAGAGTTTCTTGGGAAAGTGATTTATTGCAGGAGAGCTCTGGAGTGAAATGAGTGAGGAAAGCAGGACCGGACATGAGAGGCAGCTTAGCCAGGAGATAGTCTCAGCTGGAGTCTAGCAGCAGCCTGATCCTTTGGGGAGCTTTCTCTTTTTTTTTTAGTATTTATTTATGTGTCTTGGTTCCAGCACAGGGGATCTTCAATCTTTAGTTGCAATATGCAAACTTCTTAGTTGCAGCTTGTGGGATCTAGTTTCCTGACCAGAGATCAAACCCAGGCTCCCTGCATTGGAAGCACAGTCTTAGCCACTGGACCACCAGGGAAATCCCCTTTGGGGAATTCTGAATATAAACATACTAAGAGTTGGCTCCTTGTGATGTCGGTCCTTCTTTGGCCAAGGCCTGCTGGTGAGGAGCATGTGCTTCTGGCTGAGGATAATCTTCCAGTAGTGGGGGAAGCTGTAAGCCATTTGTTTAGTTATTTATTTTTAATTTATTTATTTGGCCGTATCACACAGCTTGCAGAATCTTAGTTCCCCAGCCAGAGACTGAACCCAGGCTCCCTCAGTGAAAGCACTGAGTCCTAACCACTGCACCCCCAGGGAATTCCCTGGCTATGAGCCTTTTAATAACACTCTCAGGAGCTGTGAGTGGGGGAATCCAGGCAGACACCAGCCCACCTGATACCTGGACACAGCCTTCCAAAGAGCAGTTCCATCCCACTGTGCTCTCCACCCCTTGAGAAGCCAGAGGACTCACATTAGTCACCTCCACATTTCTCGTATGTATTGAGTGTCTTTTGAGTAAAGCATTGTGTGAGGGGAGCTTTCCTTATGCAGTGGTGTCACACTCGAGAAGTTATGTATAAGTCAGATGTTTTCACTTGAGTCACATTCAATTCAGCATTTGCTTCTTTGGTATGGAATATTCCATTGACAAGGAAGGTTCATTTTAATTTCATCTTGAGTTGTGTTTACAGAGAGAAATAAAAAGCATTTATAGAGATGATTAGGAAGCCTAGACTGAGTTTAGGATGTGGCAAGGTAGGTGTGCGGGTGAACTACTCTTACCTTTCACTTAAATCATAGGCATCAGAGTCATGGTGCAGAACTTCCACCTTTTAAATGCTTTGTTAGTTGGATGACCACTGTTCACAACTCATCTGGTCATTTATTAAGCTTTTTATTATAAAGAATGTTGAACGTATAGGCAGAATAAAATAATGAACCACATCTGTCCTTTACTGAACTTCAACAATGAGCAACTCTATGCTCATCTTAAAGTCCTAATCTTTAATCCTGAAAATCTTCTCAGACTGAGAGCAGCTGTCACCATAGTCAAAGGCCCCACACTAGGAGCAAGGGAATCTTGGTCTCTCCTTTGCACCCCTGATGAATCTGTCACCTTGAGGAAATCCCCATGAAATGGCTCACCTGGTCCCTGCACAGCTTGCCTCTCAAGACTGCTTTTGAAGAAAGGTTTGCTGCATTGTCCCGCAGTGGCAGCCTTGTGGCTAGGGCAGGCCTGGGTTGAGAGAACCCCAATTAAAAGTACTTTTCCATGACTCTAGTCATAGCTCAGCTGGTAAAGAATCCACCTGCAACGCAGCAGACCTGGGTTCGATCCCTGGGTTGGCAAGATCCCCTGGAGAAGGGACAGGCTACCCACTCCAGTATTCTGGCCTGGAGAATTCCATGGACTGTATAGTTTGTGGGGTTGCAAAGAGTCAGACAGGACTGAGCGACTTTTACTTTCACTTTTCCTGTCAGTATCAGTGGTTCATCAAAGTCCCAAGTTTGTATCCTGACTTTGGCATCTACTGTGACTTTGTCGTTTATCCTTGCTGATCTTTGGTTTTCTCATCCATAGAGTGAGGATGGTTGCAGACCTACAGCAAGATCATGAGAGGATTAAATAAGATCATGCAAGTTGTAGGTTCAGCAGAATTCCAGCCACTTGTTAAGTGCTCAGTTAATAAGACTTGGATCACTGTTTAAATTTTTTTTGCATAGTTTTGCATTATATTTGTAACTGATGTTTGTATTTATGGTGGTTTCTTCTAGTAATTCTAATGGCAGCTTCTAGTACTCGACTTTTCTATGAGGCACAGATCCTTGCCCCAACCCAGGCGGCATCCTAAAATGCTCACCCACAAGTCAGCCAGCTCTGTGGGTTTGGCCTCCTCTTGCTTTCCCAAGCCTGTGGCCCATCCCAGCCAGAGAAGGGGAGCCTCCTCCAGCTCTCTTCCAGCTCCATGGGGTGGGGGAGGGGAGATGCTCAGAAACACCAGCACCAGGACTCATCCAGGCTAGGGGCGTGGGGGATGCTTCCCTGGTGACTAGCAGGATCTCACAGGCCCTCAACGAAGGGCACGTGCCTTCCTGCCTTAGGTCCCCATAGGGTGTCTCCTACAGCTCCCCTTCCCGCCAGGTTACCTGGCCCTCCCCAGTTCCCAGCCTCCACATCTGACCTCTGTACAGACATAGCTCGAAGGACCTGCTGCTCCTCCTTCCTGTTGCCGATGCCATTCTCATTCTCATCCTTCTCAGACTGCTCTGGGTTCTACTCCTCTCCTCAGAGTGGAACGAAGTGTCACATGTGGTGCCAGCCTTTGGAGAGGTTTCCTGCACTGTCCTCATGTTAATTCCCCCACCCTAGCCTTCCAGCCTCCGGGGACATGGATGGTGTGTCACTGTCCCGGGGTGGGGAAAGAAGGGCCCAGAGACACCTTTCCAAGGCTGAAGGTAGCCAGGTACTGTTGAGAGGATGGAGACACATCTGGGCACTACTTCTGGTTCTCTGGACTAGAACAGTCCCCCCGACTCCAAGCCCTGTGCTACAGAATTTCTGAGACTAACCTTGGAGGACAGGACCCTTTGGGTGCTAGTCACCCTTGTTAAAGCATAATATTCAATATGTTAGAAATATGATTCTCACATAAATTATTACTCAGGATGCGTTGAAGTTTTCTGTAACTTATTGATGGAAGAACCAGCAGGATGACAAGGCTGGTTCAAAGGCTAAGAGGACTGATATAGACCACTGAGGAAAGAGTTGAGGAGAGAAGGAGGGAGAAAAAACAGATTATGTGAAAAATACTTGAATAAGATTGCCAAGTTAGACACAAAACTAGTTAATGTCCATAGAACAATAAAATTATAATCTTTAGGGCTCATTTCTCTACCAAGCAGAAGTTATTTATTTCTCCCAACAAAAATGATTTGCACCTCATCAGTTTTCTGCAAATTAGCACCTAAATTAACAGAGTCTGGCCCTAATTAATAGCAAATATGAGTCAAAGTTTTCTATTCCCCTAGAGAATCAGCTAATTCTTAGGTGGCTTTGTTAACATAATAGTCTGGAAAAACACTGTGTAATATAAATATGATATAAGCCATTATACATTTGTCATTTTTAAATTTTCTAGTAGCCACATTTTAAAAAACAAAAACTGGCAAAATTAATTTGATCATATATTTTATTTAACTCAAGATATCCAAAATATTATTTCAACATGTAATCAATACCAAAACATTACTAATGAGATATTGTTACATTCCTTTTTTTCTGAATGTTTGAAATCCAGCGTGTATTTTATGCTTACAGCACACCGCAATTCAGACTAACCGTATCTCAAGTGCTCAGTGCCACTGAGGGCTGGTGGCGGCCGTATTGGATAGTGCAGCTCTAAAGCAGTCATTCCTAAACCCTAGGGTGCATCAAAATTACCTGAGGATTTATGAAAACACAGATGGCTAAGTCCCACCTCAAGAGTGTCTGATTCAGTGGGTCTCGGGTGGAACCTGAGATTCTGCATTTCTAGCATGTTCCGGCTGATGCTGGTGCTGCTGGTCTGGGCACCACACTCTGAAAACCACTGTTCCAAGGATAACTTGGAAAGAACTCACTGTCATCTTTTTGCCTTATTTCCAAGTCATAGATGATTTTGCTGAATATCCGTGGTGGTGGAGCCACAGGCTATCTGCAGTGCTAGCATCAGCTTGGCCTCTGGATGGGTGCTGTCTGGACACTGCCTCAGCAACTACCAGATGGCGGTGGGTGAGACTTCTGCCTCTCCACCACTGATGGCATCGACTGTGTGGAGCTCTGAGCTAGAGGTTCAGGAAGAAAGAAAAGGGGGACTGGCTTCAGTACCCTCAACAGAGAGCCCAGGCCTTGTGTGGTTGCTTTTTATTCAGTACTACCCTACAGATGATGCCAACCAGGGGTTCAGAAACTGAGATGTCCCAGGAAAGGCCTGCAAAGATGGAGGTACCAGCAGAGTCTTGGGGTTCTCAGGGAGGGGTGGTCTCTGTAGCCTAAAAGGGCCAGAAGAGGTTGGCCAGACAGAGACTGGGAATTGGTGTGGATCCAAAGGACAGATGCAGCCTGTACAGGGAAGGGAGATGGTGCGAGACCTGCCAGACAAGGGTTATGGGAGAGGTTGATGAGGGAGCCTCCCAGGGGGAGCCAGGATCCTGCAGGTAGCAGCAGCCTGAGGCTTTGGGAGGCTGAAATGAAGGCGGGATCAGAAGGGACCTCAGCAAGCATCAGTTGCTTCTCTCCTGGTTCATGGATGAGGAAGGATCCGAGAAATGTGAAAAGATTTACCTCAGGCCACACAGTGAGGCAGTACCTGGGAAGTCTTCATCTTCAGCTGCATCCCAGAGTTCTACAGGTTTGGGAGTGGGGTGGGGTGTCCAGGGCACATGTGTGGATGTAAAGGAAGTGTGTCCCATGTTTGTTGAGTCTTCAGTGATGTCCGAGGGCTAGCATTAATCCACTTTAGGACAGAGACTGAGTCCTATCCAGTGTCTTGTCCTCCTTCTAGCTCTGTGTAAAGGCCTAAGCACATGGATATGGAGTTTAAATGAAATGGTCTGCACCACGTGTGACTAGGGTGTCTACACTCTGTGGGACATATATGAGGTAACTACTGTTGGAGAAGGCAATGGCACCCCACTTCAGTACTCTTGCCTGGAAAATCCCATGGACGGAGGAGCCGGGTAAGCTGCAGTCCATGGGGTCGCTAAGAGTCTAACACGACTGAGCAACTTCATTTTGACTTTTCACTTTCATGCACTGGAGAAGGAAATGGCAACCCACTCCAGTGTTCTTGCCTGGAGAATCCCAGGGACGGTGGAGCCTGGTGGGCTGCCGTCTATGGGGTCGCACAGAGTTGGACACGACTGAAGCGACTTAGCAGCAGCAGCACTGTGGTTATAGGGCTATACACCACAGGGCCCTCACAGGGGTCTAGGGAGTTATTACTATGGCATATAGGGTATCTACACTGTAGAGACTACAATTTGGGGGCCATATAAGCTGTCTGTGCTACAGGGTATCCTGTGGGGTATGCACTGCTCAGGGTCACAGGAGGTGACTGCACCTCAGAATGCTCTGCAGGGGTGTACAGAAGGTCTACACTACATGAAAGTATTCCTTGGGTGGTGTCCACTAGGGGTGAAAATGTGTGCTGGTGGAGTGTCTCTATGGAACGAGAACTAAAAGGGGTTCCCAGGAGGGGACCCATTGTGAGGGGGAACATGACGGGGGCTAAGGGGTCAGAGGTGGGAGGGGAGACACATCTCGGGGAAAGCGACTGCTGCCACCTTCCACTGAGGGGTGGAAGTTCCCCTGGGGACACCTCTGTCCAGGGGTGGTGCCCACCCCTCCCAGGACTTGGGGACTTCCGCTTTGGGGACTAGGCTTTTACAGCCTGCTACAAATCTGATTTCATGCTCATAGAGTTTGGAAGCAACTCTGATGAGCTAAATGGATGTACACATCTGGAGTTCAAAACCAGGGGGCTGATCAACTGAGGCAGCTGACTGGAGTAGCTCAGCTCATAGAGCAGCCCAGGAGGCTATGCTTTGTACTGGGACCCCCACAGACTGTAGCCCAGAATACTACAGTTTGTAAAGAGCAACTCCCTGGATGTTCACAGAGTCCTGCAGGGGTGAAGGCAGATGACTGATAGTATCCTGAGTTTACTAACAGTACAAAACCAGAGTATTATCCATGGTTACCTCATGGAGAGTGGGCGGGGGAAGAGAAGGTCTCACCATCCCCATCAAATGCCTAAAAGAAGGATCAAGTTCTCATGTGTTTATCTAAAAAAACAGTCAGTCACATCACTGCATATACTGTGCTTTTTTCTAATTACTGTATGTGCAAAAGAAGGTATCCACTGTGTATCTGTACAGTGTGTCTGACAGGTACACCACGTGTATATGATGACTATATGCTCTGTGTAGTGTTTGCTATGTGTATAAGGAATATAGGGCTTCCCTGGTGGCTAAGATGGTAAAGAATCAGCCTGCAATGCAGGAGACCTGGGTTTGATCCCTCAGTGAGGAAGATACCCTGGAGAAGGGCATGGCAACCCACTCCAGTATTCTTGCCTGGAGAATCCCCATGGACAGAGGAGCCTGGGAGGCTATCCATGGGGTTGCAAAGAGTCAGACACGACTGAGAGACTAAGCATACACATAAAGGATATAGAATGTGTGTGAGGGAGATCTGTTTGCTGGGGATGTAGTGGGACAGAGGGTCTGTGTGTGAGGGGAATTTGTTGGGGGGATGTGCTGGTGAAGAAGGAAGGGGGAGTCTGCTACATGTGATGACCATACAGTGTCTGCAGTGACTATTCTGGGAAATCACATACAACTTAAAAATGGTGTACTCCTGTATGCACTCATATTCTTTCAGTGCATATACAGTGTAGGATGGACATACACTGTGCGTGATGATATAGACTATGTGATCAGCATACCACATGTCCAGGCTGATGGAGAGTACATATTATATATGCTTCTGTGAAGTGCGATAGTCTACTTTATGTGTGACGGCTGTATCTGGTGCGTAGTAGTATATAAGGCATATAGAGTGTGCGTGCATGCTAAGTCACTTCAGTCATGTCTGACTCTTTGCGACCATAGGGACTGTAGCCCACAAGTGGGATTCTCCAGACAAGGATAATGGAGTGGGTGCCATTTCCTTCTCCGATATACAGTGTAGATATAGTATATTTACTGTTCATGATGAGTAAACATCTCCAGACTGATAGGTGCACTCTGGGGGAAGGATACACTATGTGATACGAATGCACTGTGTATGTGATGAGCATGTGCTGTGCTCAGTCATTCAGTCGTGTCCCGCCCCTTGTGACCCCGTGGACTGTAGCCCAACAGGCTCCTCTGTCCACAGAATTCTCCAGGCAAGAATACTGGAGTGGGTTGCCATTTCCTTCTCCAGTGATGAGCATATACTATGACAAATATACATGGTATGGGATAAGTTTTTAGTAAGTGGGAGTACCTGTTACATATGGAGTATATAATAATTCATGAGTACTAGGTATATATAGTATATATATAATGGATGTGCTCTCTAGGATGAATTACTGTGTATAGATATGATGAGTATATACTTTGTGAGACAGTTAAGCACTATGTAATCTATAGACTGTGGAGGTGGGAGATTTTCTGGACAGTGAAGTTGTTGTTGGGACAGGTCTCCTGGATGTGTGACATGTACCCTGTGCATGTGGAGCTTAGGATGGGAATGTGGGGTGTGTGCCTTGTGTGAGCAGGCAGAGGGGAAGTTGCCCTGCTGGGAGGCGGCGTGGCAGAAAGCAGCTGGATCTCCATCTGTTTCTAGAACCCTCAGCCCCTTGAGCCCACCCACCACACTGTTTCAGGTTCTTCCTCAAGTTCTTCCTCAAATGCAACCAGAATTGCCTAAAGAATGCGGGGAATCCCCGAGACATGCGCCGTTTCCAGGTGGGTCTGAGGGTCTGCTACCCTTTCCTGCTGGGAGGGGGGGTGGCGGGCATGATATGACCCTGCCATCCTAAGGCCCCAGGGGCTGATCTCTGCTCAGACCCATGTTTTGGAGCCTGGTGCCTGCTGGGGGTGGGGCAGCTCTGTCTCCACTTACTCTGGCTGCCAAGGGAGGCTTCATTAGAGTCCCACTTAAGGAGATGCTAATTGTGACATTTTTACATGATTAACGACCCAGCTAATTTGCATAGCGTGAAGCAGAGAGCAGCTGCCCTTAGCACATCCCCAACCTGCACACCCCTCCCAGTGAAGGGTAGAGGGGAGAAGGAGGTAGCCCCAATTTCCTCCCAAGGGTAGGGGCTTCTGCTGACGGGTTCTCAAGCTGATGCCCCCCTCCTCCATCAAAACGCTCACTTGCACTTGCCTAAGACCCATTCCTGGCTTGGCGCCCCAAGGATACAGCCTGTGGTGCATGTGAGTGGAGAAATAGCAGCCACTCTGCCCAAGGAGTCAGAGGTTTTTTTTTTCAGGGCTTTCGATTTTTCTAGCTCCTGGGGGTCCGTTCCCCTGGGCAGCCAGAGACTGTGTATCTGAGAGGGTCACCTGATCCAGTTGGTCCCCCTTCCACCAGCTCAGCCCCAGCAGGGCTGAAGCTCTTCCTCATGCCAGTGACTCTGAACTACAGTTACAGTATCCAGCCACCAGCCTCAAGTTGCCAGTGCCCCCCCAGCAGTCCCTTACTGGGAGCCCCAGCCAGGCTGGCCTTGGCTCTCCCCACAGGTGGTGGTGTCCACAACAGTGAGCGTGGACGGACATGTGCTGGCTGTGTCAGACAACATGTTTGTGCACAACAACTCCAAGCATGGCCGCAGGGCACGCCGCCTGGACCCCTCCGAAGGTCAGGACCCCCCAGTCCACACCCTACTGCCCCGGGCCCAGCTAGCCCCAGTCCCCACCTTGGCGTGGGCCCCTGACCTGACTCCTCTCCTGCCTCCCAGCTGCCACCCCCTGCATCAAGGCCATCAGTCCCGGGGAGGGCTGGACCACAGGCGGCGCCACCGTCATTGTCATCGGCGACAACTTCTTCGACGGGTTACAGGTCGTGTTTGGGAACGTGCTCGTGTGGAGTGAGGTGGGCCACTCCCGCCAGTCTCCCTCCCAGCCTGGGGCTGGACCCTGCCTTCACCGGGTCAGAACCCGCAGGCCTCCCTTCTCCCCTCGCAGCTCATCACGCCCCACGCCATACGGGTACAGACGCCCCCACGGCACATCCCTGGGGTGGTGGAGGTGACCCTGTCCTACAAATCCAAGCAATTTTGCAAGGGAGCCCCGGGACGCTTTGTCTACACAGGTAAGGAGTCAGGTGGGTGAGGGGAGACCCAGGGTTGCAGGAAGGAGCCCCACGTCACACACACTAGCCCTGGTATGGGAGTTGGCAAATCGCTGTGGTGTGGCCAGGCGGCCAGACCCCCTCAGCCCCTGCTGGTGCTCATCCAGGACACCTCCTCTCTGGACCTTCTTTCCCTCACTTCTGTTTCCCTCCCTGGCCTCCACCAGAGCAACTCCCCGCACCCGCTTCACCTTCTGCACTCCCCAGTGTCTAGAACATCTCCACGGGGAGATTTATTTCAAAGATGCCGCCCAATAGGGAGAATGGATACATGTAAATGTATGGCTGAGTCCCTTTGCCATCCACCTGAAACTACCACAACATTGTTAATTGGCTATTCAGTTCAGTTCAGTCGCTCAGTCGTGTCCGACTCTTTGCGACCCCATGAACTGCATGCCAGGCCTCCCTGTCCATCACCAACTCCTGGAGTCCACCCAAACCCACGTCCATTGAGTCGGTGATGCCATCCAACCATCTCATCCTCTGTCGTCCCCTTCTATACTGCAATGCAAAGTAAAAAGTTAAAAAAAAAAGATGCCCCCAGATAACTTGCTGCTTCCCAGATCTTCCTGGTTCTCCTGGTTCCCCCAAGCCACCCCAGGCTTCATTCTGCATGCACACACACACACATACCTTGCACGAAGCCAGGGCAAAAAGTTAACAGAAGACAGGCGTGTAGGCCACTCCTGAAGATCTGGCTTCATCCCCCGTCCTGGCTCTATTTGACCCCTGGCCAGTATGCTCTCCACTGCCACCTTCCAGCACTTCTCCCCATTCCCCCACCCCACCCAAGAGATATTCACTGAGCCCTTCAAAAGGCACCCTACTTACTATTTGCTGGGAGCTCCAGTATAAGAGTGAGAGGGGACAAGCAGGGAACACCACATGGGCTGGTAGAGTTACACAGTGGAGGAGCTGGTAGATGGTCCAAGAAAACCTCCAGGTGGGAGTGCAGGCTACACTGCTAAGCTGGAACTGGAGGGGTCAATAAGGAGGTAGAGGTGAGGAGGAAAAGGTGTCCCAGGAGAAGGAATGGCAAGTATGCAGACCCTTGAAGTGGTGCCTTAAGATGGGCTTCCCTGCTGGCTCAGCAGTAAAGAATCTATCTGCCAATACAGGAGATATGGGTTCTATCCCTGGCTCGGGAAGATCCCCTGGAGAAGGAAATGGCAACCCACTCCAGTATTCTTGCCTGGGAAATCCCACCGACAGAGAAGCCTAGTGGGCTACAGCCCATGGGCTCGCAAAAGAGTCCGACACAACTTTAGCAACTAAACAACATCAAAAAAGGAAATTCACTAAATGTAGAGTTTGAAGTGGAGAAGGTAGGTAGGGCTTTAAGGCTGGTGAGATAGGTCGCCAGACCAGAGTGGGGGGGAGGGGAAGGGAAGAGGTTTTGGAAGCCTGGTCAGGAGGCTGCAGCATCCACCCCAGAGCCCTGGGTGTGGGCCAGCCCATTCCTGGGGCACAGGCGTACCCCTAACAGTCAGGCGCCCCCTAACAGTCAGGCGCCGCTAAGAGTCCACCAGAGCTGTGATAAATGGAGATTGTTGCGCGTTTTTTCTCTTTTTATGGTAAATAGTTTACTCCTTATAAGCTCAAAGAAAAGCTGCAGACAAAACTCCAGTCTTGTCCCTAGGAGTACTGAAGTTTTATTTTATACAGGTGTCTTTTTTCAAATCACAAATGGGATCCTATAGTGCATGTGTGTTAATGCCAAGCAGCTGGCACAGGGCCTGGCTAAACATTTGTTGAAATCAATGAGCACGAAAGGAACTGAGGAAATTTCCCGAACCTTGCTGACCCACGTGCCTGGAGTTCTCCCAGAGGCCTGGGCTGGGCTCGGAGGAGGGGGTCTGCATCCAGGCTCGGGGACCGCTTGCTGGTAGGCGCTATGCGGGGAGGGGCGTCCTGCAAACACCGCCCCTTTCCCCAGCCCTGAATGAGCCCACCATTGACTACGGATTCCAGAGGCTGCAGAAAGTTATTCCCAGACACCCCGGAGACCCCGAGAGGCTGCCCAAGGTACTCAAAAGGGCGAGGCAGGGAGGACGGTGGCCGGTGGCCGGTGGCCGGAGGGGGGATAGGGAGGGAAGAGGTAGCTCCGGGCCCCCTGCACCACCGCCACCCCCGCCCGGGGCCGCCCCTCCGTCCGCCGTCTCCTCCCCTGCCCCCAGGAAGTGTTGCTGAAGCGGGCGGCCGACTTGGCAGAGGCCCTGTACGGAGTGCCCAGCGGCAACCAGGTATGGCGCCTCCGCCCGCCTCCCCGCGCCGGGCCCGCTGCTGCCCGCCTCCCGGCGCCCGCTGCTGCCCCGGCCGTGCCCGCTCTTGTCTTCGCAGGAGCTCCTCCTGAAGCGCGCGGCGGACGTGGCTGAGGCTCTGTACAGCGCCCCCCGCCCGCCGGCGCCGCTCGGACCCCTGGCGCCCAGCCACCCGCACCCTGCCGTCGTGGGCATCAACGCCTTCAGCAGCCCGCTGGCCATCGCCGTCGGGGACGCCACGCCGGGGCCGGAGCCAGGTGCGTCCGCCGCCGCCCGGAGGCCCCTTCCCTGCGGGCGCGCGCCACTGACGGCGGCTCTCCCGCAGGGTATGCGCGCAGCTGTGGCAGCGCGTCCCCGCGCGGGTTCGCGCCCAGCCCCGGCTCACAGCAGAGCGGCTACGGCGGCAGCCTCGGAGCTGGCCTCGGCGGCTACGGGGCCCCGGGCGTGACCGGCCTCGGTGTGCCCGGGTCCCCCAGCTTCCTCAATGGCTCCACGGCCACCTCACCCTTCGCCAGTGAGTGTCCCCTGCCCGGGGGGCGGGGGGGACGGACTAGGCCCCGGGGAGCAGAATGGGGCTCAGCTCGGCCCCCTCCTAGCCTATGGGATTGGGAGGAACTCCCGGCACCTGTCCGGTGAGCGTCGACCCTGGCCTTGCCCTCCTGTGTGCGACCTCTCTCTGCCTTTGGAGACCCCACCCCGCCACCCTGGGGCCAGGGCACTTCTCGCACCTTTATCTCTTTGCTGGCCGCAGTTGTGCACATCGCTTCTAGCTTTTCCCTCCTGCTGAAATAAGCTTTAACACGAGGGTATCCTCCTTAAATCTAGTGGCCCGCCGGCCTTCCCTTTGTATGCCAGGGCTTCAGAAGGAGGGCTGGTGCCCCCTGCCGGAAGCGTGAGGAAACTCAGGGCGCAAGAAAGGTGTCCCCGGCCCCCAGGAGACGCGGGGGCTTGAGGAGGGAAGAGGTAGCTCCCACAATCTGATTGTGCAGAGCAAGAGAATTTTGTGTAGTCAGACACCTGGATCCAGCATTTGTTGAAATGAGCTGACATTCAGCAAGTTACTTCAGTTTTCTCTGTAAAACAGGATCAGTATCATCTGTTGCTTAAGGTTGTTCTCAGACCTGAATGTTCAAGTGTACATAAAGGGCTTGGACACAATTCAGAAAGAGTGCGAGACTTTGCATTCCAGCACTAGCTGTGGGCACTAACCATCTTCTGTATGGTTTCTTAAGGTGTGCAGCTCAGAGCTGAGTAGATGAGCAGAGAGCATTTATGCTTTTACCATGCGTGGCCCTCAACTCCCAAGTTCCAAAAGAGCCTGTCTACAGGTTCCTATAGCTTAGCTATTCAGCAGACATGTATGAAGCACTTACTCTGTAAAGCACCTGGCTTGGGGGATAGCTCCACCCTTGCTCACCTTCAAGGAGCTTGCCCAGCAATTGTAAGAGAGCATGCACCTTGATTCCTGGAAGACACTGCTGTGCCAGAGGAGTGGGAAAGCCGGCCAAGAAGGAGCTGGCTGCGTGGCTTTTCCTGCCTTTCCTTAGCCTATCCCCTGTCTTTTGTTTGCTATTGCTGAAGACCAACATATCTGGCACCTGCCTAGACTTCCTTGCCATGGCCTACCTCCTTTTTGGCTGTGAGTTGGATTCTGGGGCTCTTCCTTTGGCCTGGGCTCAGTGTCTGGGACCAGAAGCCCCCTATGCATGGTGTCCCCACCAAGACTCCTGTCTCCTCTTTGCTCTAGCTAGGCTACAGTGCTCCCACTTTGCTTCAGTTCTGCACAGTACTCTTACCACCTGTCTCAGGGTTCCCCCCAGATCAAAGCTGGTGGAATTTGAAACACCAGCCCCCCTTATCCATCACACACACAGTACAATCAGTCAGCAGTGGAGGAACAAAGTGCCCCAGGGGGCGAAAGCCAATTGCCTGGAGTCTTCCCATTCAGCCAAGAGGTCAAGAATTCCCTAGCTGCGTATGCCCTACTCCAGCATCACAGCCCCGCTCCAGTCCCATCTAGTAGTGTCCTGTCCAGTCCCCATCCACTCCCCTTGGGCGTGCTTTGTGGTGGCACTCCAGTGGGTGTCATTCTCAGTGAGTTTGCCAGGGTGTGCCTGTAATAACATACAGAACGGTCCCTGCCAGAGGCTGTCTGCTTAGACCTCTTCTCTGCCTTCTGCTTCAGCCCCCAGCAGCTCTGAACTGACCCACAACTCCCAGTACTACCCAAGCTGCAAAATGCAGCTGTGAGCTCTGGGCCTTGAAAGATACAGTGCATTTCTGCCATTCATCTCAAGCCCTCCATGGAGTTCCATGGGCCTCATTAGCTAGCAGTCAGCATTGTCTTAAAGGAGATGATCCATGGGGCTGAGCACATTTGGAACAGGGACAGCTGTTGAAGGCATCACTGTTCCGAAGTGGGGGGGCGGGGGATGGGGATGAGAGTGTTTTCTAAATGCCAAAAGCAGTTTTCTCAGGCTCCTGTTTTCTTTCAGGAAACTCCCAACCTCACCCCACTGGCCGCTTCTTGAACAACACTCAAATCACAGTCCTATTGGTGTTTGGAAAAGAGAGGCAGGGAATTGGGTTCAGATGAGGATGTAGAAAGAGGGATCCAGAAATGACCTGGGCAGGAGCCTCAAGAGAGGAAGTGGGGCAGAAGAAGGAGGGGCAGACAGAGGCTGTGGGTGGGAGGCTCCCTGGTTATTCTCAGGAGAACAAGCCACAGCTGTGGAGGTCAGGGGGTTAAAGAACAGGACGATCTGAGAATGTGGATTTTTGTACATTTCCTTAAAATTGAGGAGCTGGAAGGAGATAGAGGAAGCCTCTAGGACCAGGGCTGAAGATGGTGAGGACTGGCATTAAGCTGGAAGAGAACAGAGTGTTGAGGGTTAAAGGGAGTGCAATTTGTAAGGGGCACATACTTGTCAGGGGGAGTTAGGGCTCTTGTGTGAGCTGTGATCCTGGACAGAGAGGCCTTATAACAGGAACCTATGTGAACCCCCCAAACTTCACCCTGACCACCTGCCCCTGACCTTTGACTCTAACCTTGATGCCCCAGGGCCCATCAATATTTCTGAGTTTCTCAGAATCCCGGTGATTTTCAGCAGGAATCCTAACTTGTTCCATCTCATCTTCATTCCTATCTTTATGGACATCTCTCTGTATTTGGTTTCATTGGATGTTCTGGTTTTGCTTGCTTGCTTGCTTGCTTTTTTAACCTCTTCTGGTCTTATCATCTCCAACCCTAAGAGAAAGGGTCTCTAGATTCCCGCTGCCCCAAACATCAAGTGCTAGCCCATAATCCTAGAGGCTCTCAGGCTGCCTCCAGACTCTACACTGTACTGGTCCCCCCAAAACCTTCACAGCCTCCCACTGAGGGCTGAGCCTGGCACCCAGTTCAGCAGCCCGCACAGGGCATACTGCTCGTGCCAGGACAGCAACCAGGCTGCTCACTCTGGTGCTGTCTCCCTGTTGTGTCTCCCACTGCCTTCCCTGCTGCGCCTGCCCCTCCCCGCCCCGCCCCGGAGTCATGCCCTCTAGCCCCCCGCTGGCCTCTGCCTCCTCCATGTCCCTCCCGGCGGCTGCCCCTACCACCAGCGTCTTCTCCTTCTCGCCTGTCCACATGATCTCCGCTGTCAAACAGAGGAGCGCTTTTGCCCCCGTGCTGCGCCCGCCCAGCTCCCCACCCCAGGCCTGCCCCAGAACCCACGGAGAGGGGCTTCCAGGTGAGTGCTCTGAGCTGCCTTGCTAGGACCTACCTGGTGGAGCAGCTGGGCTTGCGGGGCCCACTCCATCCGTATCTCACAAGAGCTTGAAGCCAGTTGCCCAGTTCTCCCTGAGGGGTGCAGAGAAGGAAGCTCTGCAGGGGTCCAAGGAGGCCTATCTGGACCCTCTTCCCTGGGCCTCATAGCTTGGGATGGTCTCACTCTGGACCATCAAAAACACTCAGATACTAGTCGGAAAAGGTTTGGAAACCACTCCAGGGCCTCACCCCCATCCAGTTGAGCCCAGAGTAAAGACCCAACACACAGCTGGAGGAACCGTAGCGTGGACTGCATGCCTTTGACCTGTACCTCCCTGCGTCCACCGGAGGGTAGCATACACCATCATGAGAGACCTGGTCACTCAGTGAATGGAGGGAGGCTGACCTTAGATAAACTTTAGCCTAGCTTTGCCTTCCCCATTTTATAGATAGGGAATTGAGACCAGGTCACCCTCCCACAGTCCATTAGTGAAATAATTTATGTACCATTTATCAATCTCTTCCAAGTCAACATCCAACTTAACAAAGCCTGGGCTCTAACCAGTAATGTATATAGCAAGTCAAAAAGAGTTGCATCCCCTTGAATAAGATGACTCGTGGGGTGGGCTTGTTAGATGACGCTCTAGGATGATTTGAGGTAGAACACGGTCATATTTGTCCTTGTTTCCAATTTTTGGATAATTTTTCTTAAGTGTGTTTGAAGCTTAAAATGCAGGGAATAGGAAGGACAGAGGACCACCAGTTTCTTTTGCAGCAGACCATAGTAAGGGGTTTAGGCAGAGGCAAGAGTGATGGAAGGGGTGAATTTTGTGGGATGTGGGAGGAAGACTTGCTGCCATCACTGCATTAAGTATCAGTACTTCTGGAGGCTGCCCTCTGTCTTTTCCCATCCTGATACATGGCTGTCCACTTCCTCACCTTGAGAGAGGCCCTCAGAAGGAGAAATGCTGGGAAGAAGAGGGAAGACGACCCCTAGAGTCATCTCTCTTGACTGACGAAACTAGGGGAGCAAGAGCTTGAGGCTGCACCTCCTAAGAGGTCTGAGGGACACACCTCACCTAACTATCTGCAGTGCTGGGCCCAGGCTAGGAGTGGGGGCGGCTGACTACCTTCAAGGCTCTTGATAGCTCTGCCCTGAAAAAGTGCCTGCTGCTTCCAATCGAGAGGGGTGCAGGCTACACATGGCTTATGGTTCCCCTCCTTGGTTACTGTAGACCAGCCTTTTGAAGATTCTGACAAGTTTCACTCTCCAGCTCGGGGACTTCAAGGCCTGGCGTACTCCTAATTACGGTAGGTCTTTGGCTGGGTCTTGCCTTCCCCACCCCTACCCCCACCCTTGGATGGGCTCTCTCCAAAAGCCTTTAGCAGGGATGGGGAGTTGAGGTCCAGGTCTCCCTCTCCAGGGCCCATCTAGACAGTTGTCAGGACCACAAAACCCAGTGGCCCAGGCTAAACAAGAAGAGAGAAGTGGCTTCCCGTTGCCTGTGGCCAGCCTTCCTCCAGGATCTTCATCTTTTCCTTCCCCACCAGGTCTACAGGTGTTGCCCCCACTGAGCTTGGACTAGTGGTCCCTCCAGGATTCACACCCATGCTGTGGATGATAGCACAGACAGATGCAGGGCCAGGGCTGCAGGCAGACCTCAACCCACAACCCTGAATGGGGAGAGCCCTTCCTCCCTGTGCTCAAGGGCACTTCAGTCCTACAGGCTTCTCTCACCTCCCTTTTCTTGGGGCTTGTTGGAAGCCCCAGCACTGTGCTGATGCTCTTGTTCAGAGAGCATCCTAGGGAGGTGCTGGGATGCCTGACCTTACTTGCTGGGTCAGTTCCTCTGAAAGAGATGGACCTTGTACAGACCAAGGACATCTGGTGATATGAGCAGGGATGGGGACTGTGGGAAAGAGCTCAGGGAGAGGTGGGCTGGGAAGGTCCTGTTTGCGTCTGACCATCTCAACCATCCCAGCATCCCAGTTCTCTCTGGGGCAAGGGGTGGTGCCCAGCAGCCTGCCTAGGCTCCCATGGAGCTTCTGACAGCTACTTGATCCCATGGCTGCCCCACTCCTTGGGTCCTGCTCACTCATTCTTGCCACATCATGAATCTCAGAGGGGGCTTTGGGCATGAAGGACACAGAAGAGGAGGCACCAGGACCCTTGGATTGGTTGATCTTGCCCTTGGTGAATGTCTCATGGACTCTGGCCCTCCACACAGATGACTCTACCTGGCCCCATAGAATCATGGGTCCAGCTGCCCCTGGCCTCATGTTCTGCTGAGGTTGGAAAAAAACAATAAACACAAATGCAGCTAGCCACCTGGCCTCTCTGTCTGCTTCCTTGGCATGGGTCTGCTTCACTCTACAGCTCTAAAATGCCCCTGAGCAGCCTTCTTACACCTTGGACTTTTTCAATAGCATTGGAGTTCAACTGACAAGTATTCCCTGCCCAAGATATGCTCTCGGATACTGTGTAGGGGGGCCCTGGACGGGTGGGAAGCCAGCAGGCCTGAAGACCCAGGACATGGGCTCAGCCCTGACAGCACTGACTGGGAACACATCCTGGGCACTGAGGAATCAGTCCCCCAGCTGTCTGACCGGGACCAAAGCGGGTTGGAGAGGGTCTTATCAGGACATTGCTGGGAACCAGAACAGAGCCAACTAAATACTGCCCCAATGTACAGAGGCTCAGAAGTGAAATTCTTCCTGATTGGAGGCCTCTGGGTGGGGAAACTTTGCTTCTAAGGCTGCCTAACACCCCTAACCTCTTCGCTCCTCCCCAGCTCTAGGCACTTGCCAGCTCTCCTGTCCTAGAGTTTGGGAAGAGAGGTGGTTAGAAAGGCAGGATTCCCAGGCTCATTCACCCAACTCAGGATGAATCCCAGTCGCTCCCCCACCAGTGTCCCCTGGACCCCAAAGGTCTGCCTCTATGACACTGGGAGCCACTTTTTTGAGGCACTGTCCAGAGAGCCCAGGGTCCAGCTCCAGGCTTCAGGCTTCCTTCTCTCTCCTGCCAGCACTCCTTGACTCTGGCCTGTGGAAACGCTGTCTTTCCCCTAAGTCTGCACCCTGCAGGCCTCTGGACTAATACACTTGCCAAGGCAGATGGGCTGGCCCTGTCCTTCAGAGGCCTCCACTTTCTCCTCTTGTGTTCCTGCAATCCCTGGGATTCATCTCCCCTGGGCCCATGACGGGGTAGCCTTGGGTCATCCTGCCTTCTTAGTGCTTGCCTCGCCTCCCCTCAGTTCCTACCTTCAGCCTGTGTTGCAGAGCCCCAAAGCCTGGCAGCCACACCCTGTTCCATGCAGGCTTTGAGCAGTTTCTACAGTCCAGGGCCCTCCCAAGCTGACTACCTGCTACCTGCTGATCTTACGAGATACAGGTTATTACTGAGTAGTGGTAGCTCTGGTTCCTGGAATGGGTCAGGTGCTGTGGCTGGTGTAAATAAGATGTGGTATTTGTCCTCATGGATCTCACAACTATACCCAAGCCACAGTTTGAGTCTATGCTGCTCACACCTGGGAATTCCTTGGGGGTTAAGTGGTTAGGACCCTGCACTTCCTCCACTGCTGGGGGTCCAGTTTCAGGAAACAGATCCCACAAACTGCTCAGTGCAGCCAGTCAATCAGTAAAGACACTTCCCACTCCCTCATTCATAGCAGACAGAGCCAATCACTTACAATGCTTGCTCTAGACTGAATTGTGTCCTCTCAAAATTCATACATGGAGCCCAAACCCCTCTGCCTTTGTGGCTGTATTTGGAGATAGGACCTCTAAGCAGGTGATGAAGGTTACATGAGGTCATAAGAGTGGGACCCTAATCTGATGAAACCGGTGACCGTGTGTGAAGAGGAAGAGAGCCCGGAGCTCTCTGCATTGTGTGACGACACAGCGAGGAGGCAGCCACCCACAAGTCAGGGAGTCCTCCCCAGGAATCGAATCAGTCTGCACCTTGGTCTCGGACTTCTATCTTCCAGATCCGTGAGAAAATAAATTTCTTTGTCTAAGCTACCTAGTCTATGGTATTTTATCCGGGCAGCCTAGCTGACTGACACAATTTTCTTTCTCATGTATCTTGGTTTTGGTACCCCTAGAGGCAGAACCTGGGACAGGTTCCCTGCTGCAGAACTCTGGAAGACAGTGTAGAGCACATCTGAGTTTTCTCACCCAAAGGGCAAGAGGATCTGGGATATTGATCCTCCAGCCCTCATCTGTCACTGCCTAGAGGCTGCTCCCAGGAGATTAACTCTCTGACACTTCTGGCCTGCCTGTCCTTCCTGCAGGGAAAAAGCCACCAGCAGGCTTTGTTGTAGGATGTTGTAAACAAATTCTGAAACAGTGAGGGGACATAGACATGTATAACCAACAGTTCTACTATTCCACAGAACCACCAGGGTCACAAAATCCTTTTTAACACAGTCTCTAGTCAGGGATGTCACTTGAGATGACAACTGTTAACCATATCTGGCAAGTAATCACACCAAGCCTTTTTGTAACTGATAATTAGTGAGTGAGTGAATCTGGACCATGAGTCGTGGATCAGTACGAGACAAGCCTGCAAGCAAGTCTGGGCCTGCATCTGGGTCTGCAGCACTTCCAGCAAAGCAACGAAGGCTTTTTTTTTTTTCTGGTTCTCACAGTCAGAACATGTCTGTGGACTTCCAGCATTCTCTAGTTGAAAGGTACTCTATTTTCCATCGCTCCAGCCATCCTGTTGTTCAGCTGCTCAGATGTGTCCAACTCTATAATCTCTTGGACTGCAGCATGCGAGGCTTCTCTGTCCTTCTCCAGAGTTTGCTCAAACTCATGTTCATCGAGACAGTGATGCCATCCAACCGTCTCATCCTCTGTCTTCCCCTTCTCCTCCCGCCTTCGATCTTTCCCAGCATCAGGGTCTTTTCCAATGAGTCAGTTCTTCGAGTCAGGTGGCCAAAGTATTGGAGTTCCAGCGTCAGCACCAGTCCTTCCAATGAATATTCAGGACTGATTTCCTTGAGGATTGACTGGTTTGATCTCCTTGCAGTCCAAGGGACTCTCAAGAGTCTTCTCCAACACCACAGTTCAAAAGCATCAATTTTTCAGCACTCAGCCTTCTTCACAGTCCAACTCTCACATCTGTACATGGCTCCTGGGAAAACCATAGCTTTGACTATAAGGACCATTGTTGACAAAGTGATGTCTCTGCTTTTTAAAAAGCTGTCTAGATTTGTCATAGCTTTTCTTCCAAGGAGCAGGTGTCTTTTAAATTCGTGGATGCAGCCACCACACACCATGATTTTGGAGCCCAAGAAAATAAAGTTTGTCCAGCCATCCTGAGTCAGGGTGATCTTAAACTAGTGACAGAGGCCTGGTCTTGATCTTACATAAACCTCTATGGAGACCCCACTGCCCAACAAATGCTAGCATATAACAAGGTCCTAATTCTAGCAACAGTCCTGAGGCTTTGTAGACAAGATAAGACTGGGTCATGGGGATTGACCCCTGGAAGTGCTGGACACAACAGGCCAATGGTGAAAGTTCTAACCCTGTGCCTATGTTCATATTGGTTAGGGTGGCATCATGCACCTGGAATGGGGGTTGTCTTCACGTGGATTCCCCCAGGAGCAGAGTGTGAGACAAAGATTTGGTCTTGGAGGGTTTATTTGGGGCGTAATCTCAGGGAGCAGTAGTGAGAGACAGAGGAAGGGAGGCAGGGGAGGCAAGGAAGCCCAATACTGTGTGTGCGTAAGCAAGTCACTTTTGTGAGTTATCTGAGGCTTAGTCCCACCAGAAAACTCTGGGAAACCATGTGAAACACATGCCTCAGATTTCCCACCTGAGGGTCAAGGAGCAAGCATCACTCAGTGGTCAGAAGCTTCTAGGGGCGGTGAGAGGAGAGCACCACCTTCCTGGAACTTCTAGGGTGACAACAGGCCCCAGAAACTAGAGAAATATCTCAGGCAAAGGGATGCAGTGATGGCAGACCGAGTCAGACAGGTGCACACTGAAGAGGCAAAGATGAGGGGCTCTGGGTAGGGAGTGACTGTGTGCACCGGAGGTGGCCCCAGGCAGTCCAGCAGTGGAAGAGGAAGTTGGTTTTTCCTGGTTGAAGTCAGTTTATGAATTTTTCATCATCTGCAGGTCATCCCTGTCCTGAGACCAGATGACACAAACTCTGCTCAGACTGTTTCCGGTGGAGGTACCAAGATGACAGATGACAAAGGGATCCTTCTCAGCATCAGCCCACCACCAGGCTTTTTTTTCCCACAGGGCTAATGGGGTGGGAATAAGATGAGGGTCACATTGTTGGTCACTTGACCTTTAGAGAAAGAACATCTCCCAGGAAATCCTCTGTGTCCCTCCCATTTGTTTCCCAGCAGAACCATGCTGCTGTGTTCTGCATCCTCCAGCAGCCTCTGGGGCTGTACTTGGCTCAGACAGGACCCGCTGTGAACAGGCCTCACTAACTCCAAGGAAGTCTGACCACACCTTTGATCAGCCCTGATGCTAACTGTTTTGCTAAACATCCTCCTCTTCCCATCCCTGCCCATATTGGAGGCACCCTTAGTTTCTTCCAAAAAGAAAAATCTCCCAGGGAACTCTTTGGCAGTCAAGTGGTTAGAACTCAGACCTTTCACTGCTGTGGTCTGAGTTCAATTCCTGGTAGGGGATCTAACATCTCACAAGCCACATGGTGCAACCAAAAAGAGAAAAATCTCCCAGAAAAATGGAAACTGCCTTGCAATGCAGAAAGGCTGGTCTTTTCAATAAATGACTTTGGGTCAATCAAATATTGATATGAAAAGATGGAACCTGACCTCTATTACACAGCATTCACAAAAATCAATTAAGATGAACTGTGGACATAAATGTGAAAGCTAAAACAGTAAAACCTCATGCCCTTGAATATAAGTTGTTAGTTGTTTGCCAGAGTAACCTCTAAGGTCTATTTCCCCCACCATGTGGTCGACTTAGAATGAGACAAGCATTATACATGGTTGAGGTGTTTCAAATGGACCCCCAAATCTCTTGTCTCTTCCCTAAGATTACTTCTCCAGATAGAAAGAAGTTCACAGATCACACAGTGTCTTTGTCCCCTGGTTCTAGAAGAGCCAGGCTCTTCAGTGATTCTCAGAGGCTCCTTGCTCCTACTCCTGGTCTGACCAACTTCCCCTCCTTGTCCACAGCTTTGCACCCACGAGCTTCCTTCCTCTGCTGCCATTCCAGCAAGCAGTACCAACACACTTTGGGTGGCAGAAGGGAATGAGCCAGCTTGAAGCCAGCTACTTTGAAGTCTGGTGTTCATAAGAAGACCCCCAAAGCGAGAGTCCTGATTGATGCGGGCGCTGACCTCTCTGATGGACTCAGGTCCTCCTGTCACTTCTTCCTCACTTTCCTGCTCACTGTCACTAAGGGATTTTTTGATAACTGGAATTTCTTAGTTGAATGTAGTCTAAATTATCAATCTTTTCTTTATGGTTAGTGTTTCTTGTATCCCTTTTAAGAAACCTTCACCTATCCCCAAATCAAGAAGATACTTTAATTTTTATATATGGTGTGAGCAAGGGGTCAAGTTTAACTCACAGTTTGTAATACTTCCACAGATTATCTTGGATTTTCTTAAGTTGATATTGTCATCTGTGTTATCATCAGTGTTTTTCTTCATTTCCAATCCTCATTTCTTTTCTTTCCTTTTCTTTCTTAAATACACCATTGGTGCCTTCAATACTAAGTTAAATAGAAGTAGTGTTAGTGGGCAGTTTCATTTCATTCCTCGTCATGAACTGCAAACTTTTAACATTAAATGTCATGTTTGGTTTTATAGGCATCCTTCTATTCCTAATTTTCTAAAAAAAAAAAGGTTTAATTATGAATGGATGCCTAATTTTATGGAATGCTTATGGGCATATAAAGAGAATCATATAAATTTCTCCATTATTTTGTTGTGCTGAATTGCATTCATTAAATGTCTAATGTTGAACCATTACAAATCAAATGCTCACTAAGTCATTCTACCTCGATGCAAACCTGTCTCCCCTCAGCTGAACCCTTAGCCCTGGGTCCCTTCTTTTGGAGTTTCAGAAAGACACTCATGGACCCTCTGTCCAGGTGCCCCTGCTTCTAGTCACTTCTCAAAGGAGAAGGTGTCCAAGCCCACCCCTGCCCCCACCTTGCCTCAGTCCTGAGGAGATGAGGAGTGAGGAGGGGCAGCTGCTGGGATTAGAGCTGAAGGGACTGGCAAGGGAAAGGGGGTGTTCTGAGTACATACACAGCCCCCACTGGAGACGGAGCAGAAGAGACAGGGTGACTTTAGAGATATGGAAGAGACTTCCCGGCAGGGCAGTAACAGAAACAGGACTTTCAAGACAAACAAGATATTTATGCACATTCCTTGTGGCAATTTTATTCCTTGAGAGAGAAAGAGCCAAGTGTTTAAAAAAGGGGAAGGAAAACACTGTCAAGCAGAGATCTGTTGTTCCTTGGAGCCCAGCATCCTGGCATCTTGGTTCTCCAAAGCCTTCCCTTCCTCATTCCCTGCCAGCCTGGGAATGAACGCTGCCCTGAGGACCCTTGGCTGTGCCACGAGCCCCTTGGGGTGAGCTGCCAGGGCTCCCAGGGGAGGTGTGGGTGCCTCCCCGTGGCCAGGGTGTAAGAGTCTGTCCACCTGGCACCATGGCCAAAGGCCATACTATAATGGGCAGCCGTCCCGTGAGTCCAGTTCCTGACGGCCTGCCTTGGGGTGGAGGGCTGGGCAGGAAAGCCCTGTGGCCTGGCTCCCTGCCCCTGCAGCCTCTTTTGGGGTTCCACCCAGCTGGGAGCCTGGCCCCCTCCACACATCCCCGTCACCCAGGGCCTGAGCCCGCCTTCAGGTGGGTGGAGGAGGGTCTGGCCACTGGGACTGGCACTGACTCAAGCCCAGCCAGCTTTGGCTTCTGTGGTGAAAGCGAGTTTGTCTGGGCTGCTCCCCAAGCCCTTCCTGGAGCCAGGCCCGGAGGGCCACCTCGCCAAGACAAACTGCCTGCCGCGTGGAATGTGGTTGAGTGGCTGCTCGCAGGCCCCAGCCTGGCACGCCTGGCAGTGGTGCTCGCGTGGTTCTGCAGCACGGGGCCCTAGCGGATCCCCAGGGGCAGGGCAGGCCGGGCCGGGAACAGGTAACGAGAGGCGACCAGGTCACGCTCTGCCCCTTTTTGAGTGATGTGGGGCCATCCCCTCTCTCAGTCTCACCTGAAAACCAAAAACTCATAATCAAGCCTCTAGGTTGACAGAACTCCTCCAAGCCCACTTCTGCAAGGGAGCAGCTTAGTTGCAGAAGGTGGAGGAGGAGGGCTGCAAGGAGGCACATGTGCCTGTGTGTAGACCTGTGCAGTGGGGCTGCCAGAGCAGGAGAAAGAGCAGCAGCAAGGCCTCCTCTTCCCTTAACCCAACCCAGGAGGAAAGATGACATTGCCATAAGCCCATCCCCTTAGGTGGATTCCCTGGAAGCAGAACCTGAAATGGGGGTTGGAATGCATATGGATGTGCTCTCTGGAAGAAAGGGGCTGAGGGAGGCAGAGCAGGGTGAGGGAAAGAGCTCAGTGAGCATGTGGGGTCCGCGGGACCTAACATGACGCCGCATGACAGTCGGCAAGGAGATGGCTGGTCATTGGCCCAGGTTGCCAGATGGGGTAGAGCCTGGAACCCCTGGGTCCAGAAGCTCCCACTGGGCCAGAAGCAATACCTGAGGGAAGGGTAGTGGCCAACACTCCCACAGGCGGGGGATGGGTACACTGGCGGGTAAGGAGGATCCAGTGGGACACTGAGGGCCTCCCCTCTACCCATTTACCTAGAGCCTCCAAGAACAAGGCCTTTAGTCCTCTTTATGGCACCACAGCTACTTGGGTGGCAAGGACTCCCCTTCTGTTTAAGGCAGGGCTTCTAAGAAGTGTCTTGACCCATCAACAAAGGGCAGGGATGACCCAGCAAGATCAGATGAGGCTCTGCACAGCTCTGTACCACAGGGGCACGTAGCCAGCAGAAGCTGACTCAGCTGTGGTCACTCACTCCGATGGTGATGGGTGGGGTCTACACTGGCTCTGCTGACCCAGGCTCACCATTCTTTGCCACAGATGTCTCCAAAAGCTGACCCACCCTCTTATGCTTGTCCCTCTCCCTCTCCCAAGTCAGGCCTCATTCCCTTCTCTTCTACCTCCTGAGTTAGGGGACCCTCAGCTGGTTCCCTGGGAAGGGGCGTGGCAGTCTTGCTCTCCTGAGTCTCTTTCCAAGGTGTCAACTTGGCATCAACTCCTGTTTCCCTGAAGCCTTTCCATTTCACACTCGAGAGCCAATTCCTAAAACAAAACAAAGACTACTGAGCCTGCTCTGTTTCACACTGCTCTCGGCCATGTGGACATTACTGACTGACTAGGGGGAAGATCATGGAAGTGAGAAAAGGGAGAAGGAGGCAAGTCCAAGGAGGCAGTGCGGTGTCCAGAGGAAACACAGCAGTGGGCTCCCACAGTGCAAACCCGAGAAGGGGACACTCACCAGCAAAGTTGACAGGAGCAAGCGTCAGGGGAAATGAGAGATGTGTGGAAAGCCCTTTACGCACACACACAAAACCAGATAAACAAGTGAAATAAACAGAAAGAGCCACAGAGTCTACCACTTGTGAGAAGATGGAGTAGAAGCATTTTCCCTGTTCCTTCTGCTGAGTATAATTTAAACAAATGCAGGACTGCGAAAGATAGAAAAAGGGAGGCAGATTATCTGAGGACCTCAGATAAGACACATCAGTGAGTCCTGTGGCTTTTCTTTTTGCCCTATATACCCAGATTTAGAAGTGAAGAAGCTGACGACTCAGAAAATGCCAATGGGTGTGAAGAACAGCAAAAGGGCCCAACAAAAACCTGCTCCCTCTCTAGTCAACAGACCAAGACAGGAGCAAGCTGGTAAGATAGAAACTTTCAGACAAAAGAAGTTTATATCCTAGCCAAATTCCCCAGAAGAATCTGTGGCCCCACTTGCACTCCCAGCAGCAAAGGCCCAGTGAGGAGCCTAAACTTCCACCTGTGCCCAGGCTGCAAGGAGGTGCCCCAGTACCCCGCCGTTGTGATGCAGGAGAAAACCAAGTAGAGAGCAAAGACTTTCTTCTCGACCTGCTAGCAATGAGGCCTCCCCTGGGCCCCTACTCATGTATTTCACCACATCAGCTGAAACCATGTGGAAAGCCTGCCTTTCTATCCCACTCAGCAGTACAAATGGGGCTTCTCATTCTCCTTGCTGGGATGATGCTGCAGGAAACCTAATAGGAGTCAGGACTTCGACCATGGACCAGAGGCAGCAAGGCTACCCCCAACCTGTGGTATCAGTGGAGATCCCAGTTGGAGGGAGGCTCCCCACCTCTGCCCATCAGGGAAAAGGAGCACCACCCCTGGGTGTAAGCAGAGGTCAGTGAGAAACTTAGACTTTCTACCTCCACCTGGCAAACTGGTGTCAGAAAAAGCCAGTTAAAATATAAAATTTAAATAAGTTCTAGAGTCTCACAATCTAGTGTAAACCTGTCCACATTTCAGTTGAAAAACACTCCTCATCCCAAGAACCAGGCAGTTTGTAAAAGGCAGGAAGAAAAAAACTATCCCTAGATGCAATATCAAAATGACAGAGATGTTAGAACTATCTGACAAAGATGAAGCAGTCATGATAAGAAGGCTTCAATACAAGATTACAAATATGTTTAAAACAAGTAAAAGATAGCCTCAGCAAACAAATAGAAAATATCAATGAAGAAATTAAACCCGTAAAGAAAAGAACCAAGTGGGAACATTCTAACCAAAAAATACAATAAATGACATAAAAACCTCAGTGGATGGGCTCAACAACAGAATTGAGGATATGAAGGAAATAATCAATAGGTAGAATACAAAATAATAGAAATGACCAAATCTGAACAAAATGGAAACAGACTGAAAAAATAAATAAAAACCTGTGGGGCTGTAACAAAAGAGCTAACATTAGTGTCATCAGAGCCCTAGAAGGAAAGGAGAAAAAGGGTAAAACTGAAAAAGTACTTGAAGAAGTAATTGAAAAATGTTCACTTCTCACTCAGGTCTTCCCAACCTCCTAGGAAGACACTGTTGGAAAAGACATGTCTTGGTTGAATTACTAAGCGAATTCCATATATCTGTGTTTCTTATAAAGCTGTAATTAAAAGACCATCTGTAACTTCAGAGTGCCAAGAAGCTTGAGAGTTGGATTACTGCATTGTTCCTGCAATTCCTCCAACACGCAGTTTGGTAAGTGATACCTTGACATTAAATTTCAAGCCTTTGACTTTCACTTCCTCCGCACTTTCCAAGGTTTACCCGACTTGGGGACATTTAGCTTGGGTCTTTTCTTTTTTGGCTGCGCTGGGTCTCCGTTGTGGCCCTCAGGCTTTTTTGTTGCCCCACGGCATATGGGGGCTTCCTTGGTGGTTCAGACGGTAAAGCGTCTGTCTGCAATGCTGGAGACCTGGGTTCGATCCCTGGGTCGGAAAGATCCCCTAGAGAAGGAAATGGCCACCCACTCCAGTGCTCTTGCCTGGAAAATCCCATGGACAGAGGAGCCTGGTAGGCTACACATCCATGGAGTCGCAAAGAGTCGGACACGACTGAGCGACTTTACTACGGCATACGGGACCTTAGTTCCCCAACCAGGGGTCAAACCTGAGTTCCCTGCACTGGAAGGTGGATTCTTAACCACTGAATCATCAGGGAAGTCCCTAGCCTGTATCTTTTCTCTCACAGGCTGGAACCACTTTTGTCTTTCTCTCCATGTATATCGAACAGGTTTCATCTCAACCACATTCTAGTACATATCATGTCTTTATTCAAATTAGAAAAAGACATCCCTTTGTCAAGTAAAAGAATGTACTATATTATAATTTCTTAACAATAATAATTAAAACAAACATACAGAAGCACCTGATGCCTCCCATAGCTGAGAGCCTTTTGTGTCACCTGATACCTGGGCTGGAGCAGTGTTCCTAAATGAAGAATGTCTTGTTTCCAGAACCCAAAAAGGTCACCAGTCACTGTGCTTCCTTCTTTGTGGTGGAGGATGCAAGATGCACTAATCAGTCTTTTACCTTGGAAGAGAGACCGTGGCATGCCCCTGCGTAATGGATCCCATAGAGCCTTACTGAAGTGGCAGTTTCCTGAATCTTCATAGGGTTTATTTCCCACCGTCTGGAATGCATGTGTCTTACCAAGGCCTCTAGTGTGCTAGCCATGTCATGTTCATCTTGCCCAACCAGTATGATGTCAGCAATGTAAAGGACCATGGTAGCATACTGCATGATGTGCAGATGGTCCAATTGTCTTCAGACTACGTTATGATAAAGACCAGGAAAGTTAACATAACCCCAAGTGTAAAACTTTAAGTATTTTTGACCATTCTGTGTGAACTAGAACTGTTTCTGATCCTCTTTTCAAACTGAAATGGAATTCTAATATGGAATTTGCTGTATTAACAAATTTAAAAAAGAAATGATCATCTCAGTGGATGCAGGAAAAAAATAAATAAACATTTGACAAAATCTAACATTCATTCCCTGGTGGCTCAGACAGTAAAGAATCTGCTTGCAATGCAGGAGACCCAGGTTTAATCCCTGGGTTAGGAAGATCCCCTGGAGAAGGGAATAGCAACCCACACCAGTATTCTTCACTGGAGAATGCCACAGGCAGAGGAGCCCCATGGGCTACAGCCCATGAGGTTGCAGAGTCAGACACAACGGAGCAGCTAACACATGCATGCAACATTTATTCTTGATGAAAATTCTCAGCAAACTAGGATTAGAATGGAACCGTCTCAATGTGATAAAGGGCATCTATAAAAACCTAACAGCTAATATCAAACAGAGTGTTTCTCTCCTAAAATCAGGAACAGGGCAAAGAAATACACTCTTACCAGTCTTATGCTTCTTTGATCCACAGGCTTTTGTTTTTCACCAAACTTGGGGCATTTTCAACCCCTTTTACTTAGTACTGGAAGTTCTAGCAAGTACAGTAAAGCAAGAAAAAGAAATTTAAAAAGAAAGAAAATGCTTAATATTGTAAAGGAATAAATAAAATTATCCCTATTAACAGATGATATAACCATCTATGCAGAAAATTCTAAGCAATCTCTCTCTTTTTTAACTCCTAGATCTAATAAACAAGTTTAGCAAAGGTCACAGATTTGAGATCAATATACAGTATTCAATCATACTTCAGTATACTAGCAACGAAGAACTGGAACGTGACATTTTTGAGAATAGTAACTGTATTAGTCTGCTAGAGCTGCCACAGATGGGTAAGTAAAAGAACAAAAACTTATTTTCTCACAGTTCTGGATGTGAAGTTCAAGATCAAGGTGTCTGAAGTTTGCTTTCTCCTGTCCCATCTCTCCCTGTTTTATTGGTGGACGTCTTTTCACTGTATCCTCACATGGCCTTTTCTCTGGGCATACACATCCCGAGTATGGCTCCCTCTTTTTATAAGGACGTGAGTCATATTGAATTAGGGCCCACCCATCTGACCTCATTTAACCGTAAGTACCTTTTGAAAGTCTTTATCTTCAAATACAGTAACAATCTGAGATGTGTGCGGGAGAGAACTTCAACATATGAATTTGAGGGAAACAGATTTGAGTTCATACAGTACCATTTACAATAGCTCCAAAGAATGAAATGATTTGATATTAATCTAACAAAACATACAGAATCTAAATGCTAGAAACTACAAAATGCTAATGAGAGGAATCAAAGAAGAATTAATAAAAGGAAGAACATACCATGTTTATAGATTGGGAGACATAATATATTTAAGATATATAGTCTCCCCCAGATTGGCCAATAAATTTAATGTAATTCACACCAAATTTCCAGGCTTCCCTGCCTGAAACAGTAAAGCTTCCCTTGCTCAGACGGTAAAGAATCTGCCTGCAATAAGGAGACCTGGGTTCTATCCCTGGGTCGGGAAGATCCCCTGGAAGAGGGCATGGCAACCCACTCCAGTATTCTTGCCTGGAGAATCCCCATGGACAGAGGAGCCTGGCAGGCTACAGTCCATGGAGTCACAAAGAGTTGAACCTAAGCACAGCACCTAAGCACAGCACAAACCAAATTTCCAGCAGGACTCTTTGTACGTATGGACAAGCTAAATCTAAAACGTATATAGAAGGAATTCTCTGGTGGCTTAACAGTGAAGAATCCACCTGCCAATGCAGGAGACAGGAAGATCCCACGTGCCATGGAGCAACAGAGCCCACGCGCCACAACTATTGAGTCTGTGCTCCAGAACTTGGGAACCACAGCTACTGAGCCATACGAAGCAACTACTGAAGTCTGCACCCTCTAGAGCCCATGCTCTGCAGCAAGAGAAACCACTGCTGTGAGAAACCCACACACTGCAACTAGAGGAAAGCCCACACAGCAGTGAAGACACAGCAGAGCCAAAAATAAATTAATTGACTAAATTATTTGAAAAGTGTATTGTCAACTAAAAAAGATGCACAATGTACTGCTAGGGAGACAGTACCTCAGATAGCTCTGAGAGACTGCTCTGAGGAGATTGAGGGGACAGTCAACATATATGATTTTGGTGAAGAAGGATTTCAGTGCTATCAACTGTTTATTTTACAAAAGATTTTCTGCTAGTCACAAGGAGCTGATGTCATCATGAAGGGATTTAGTGCTTTTCGAGATATCAGGAAATGCAAGGATTGGGATCATGAAATCAGTTCCTGAAAATATCTATCTAAAGACCTGTTCCACAAGTTTTCCTGGAGCACAAAGTGTCCTCCACCCTGAACTCCCTTCAGGGTGTGTTGAAGATCAACAGCTCCAGCAGCACAGAATTCAGTCCCCACAGAGGCAGACAGCAAATGCCTTCTGCTGTTGCTGCTGCAAAGTCGCTTCAGTCATGTCCGTCTCTGTGCAACCCCATAGACAGCAGCCCACCAGGCTCCCCTATCCCTGGGATTCTCCAGGCAAGAACACTGGAGTGAGTTGCCATTTCCTTCTCCAGTGCATGAAAGTGAAAGTGAAGTTGTTCTGTCGTGTCTGACTCTTCGCGACCCCATGGACTGCAGCAGCTACCAGGCTCCTCCGTCCATGGTGAGAGTACTGGAGTGGGTTGCCATTGCCTTCTCCGCCAAATGCCCTCAGCAAGCACCAATTTGTAGTTGGCAGGGTCTCCTCCTGGTAATAAATTTGACCACACTTTGGGAGACATTTCATGACCATTTTGTCCCATGTTGCTAGGAAGGCTCATGTGTAGTTCTGGAAAAGATTTTGCTCATAGGCCATTCAATGTGCTATTACTGGTCTAGATCTTAATAGTCAAAAATCTCTGGACACCTGTTTTCTAGTTATGGTCCAGGAAAATGTTGCCCCTTGTTGCATCTTCTCATATCTAGAGTTACACTATTATAGCCATTGGTCATATGAAGAACTATGTATTTCATCAACTGCTGCAAGTTGCTTAGTCATCATTATTTTCCTTGAAGCCTCAGTTACATACCTGGTAATGCAGAAAACAATAATTTTATAAAACAGGCAAAGTATGAATAACATAGCTAGCCGTATTATTAAAGTCGTAAGTGAGAATCAAGCCAAGAACTTCCATTAGGTGTAGCCCAGTATGTTCTTAGGTCATCTTAGTCTATTCTGTACCAATCTGTATTATGTATTATTTTTAGGAAAATCATATATTGACACTGTCCATAAGGTACCTAGCTTAGTTCCCTCATGTTACTAGGCTGGTTATCCTTAGTATAATTTCATTGTTCCCAAAATAAAGGGGGGGGGGGGTGCTTAAAACTTAAATGACCCCAGCCTGGTGTTAACCATATAGGTCTATCCCATAATTTTGGGAGGCTTTTTTTTTTTTAAGTAGATGAGAGGTTACAGTTTTTGATTGAGACCTAACTCATCATTCTGATTGAGTTTTGGTTCAGTTTAGTTAATCATGTCCGACTCTTTGCAATCCCATGGACTGCAGCACATCAGTCTTCCCTGTCCATAACCAACTCCCAGAGCTTGCTCAGACTCATGTCCATTGAGTCAGTGATGCCATCCATCCATCTCATCCCTCTCATCCCCTTTTCCTCCTGCCTTCAGTCTTTCCCAGCATCAGCGTCTTTTCCAATGAGTCAGTTCTTCACATCAGATGGCCAAAATATTGGAGCTTCAGCTTCAGCATCAGTTCTTCCAGTGAATATTCAGGACTGATTTACTTTTCAGGACTGATTTCCTTTAAGATTGACTGGTTTAAATGACCCTAAAAGAAAATTTAAATTTATGGCCAAAGTCAGAGCAGGTATTATTAACTGGCCAGGTAAGAGAATCCCATCTAGTAATATCATGAGTAAACAGAAAAGGACTGAACTCTCTTCTAAAATAAATTTCCTAGGGACTCTCCAATCAGAGCTTTAGAGTAGAGAAATCCACCAAGGTAATTTAGAAATATTAGATATCGGTAATTGGCCACAAACCCAACAACTGGGTTGAGTTTTTAAACTAGCATAGAACTGAATCCATGTTAGAAAGCATTTGATTTATATGCAAAGGTCTAAGAAGTCAAGAAAACATTATAAATGATCATACAAATCAGGTCCAGCATCTTGGGCAAGTTGCCTACTTCTGATGTTGTCCTCTTCTCAACCTGGTGTACATGTAGCTCCTCCTCTATTCAATCATCATTTCAAAGTGAGTTTGAGATCAGCAGTCCTCTCTACAGTTCAGTCTGGTGCAGGGGCCCTTTTTAAGTGGGAAATATGAATCCAAGAGTCAATTTCCCTTCAGTTTCACTGTGCACGAGCTATTTAAGAGTACCTGATAAAAAGTCCTTCCATTCCAGGTTGGAGAAAATCCCTTAAATTATCTTTTTCCAGTCTTGGTTGCAGGTCGTGAGGCATCTGATCTTCATCCAAAGATAGCTTCCTGAGATAAGCTTCAGTAACAAACTTAGAATGTCCTTAATAATTCATTAAATTTTACATTAATATACCATAACAGCAAAGAACTACCCAGGAAATGATTCTCAGTAGATACAGACCTCCATTAACAAACTGAGATTTAACATTAATTGAAACTTTTTTTCTCCCTAAAATTACCCTCATTTTTACCAAACATAGCCAAATTAAGACTACTTTATTTGCAAAATAAGTCTGATTTCAATAAACTTGATCATTTATATAACCATAATTGGTCATAGACTTTTCTTTTTGCTTTGCTAAAGCTTTTATGAAGAGTCTCAGACTGAACTTAAAAAAAAAAAAAAAAAAACACCTCGAGGGGCTAGGAAAGTCATGTCAAAGTGATAGTTTATGGTGAATGATGTTGGATTTGTGATCGCCGAAGAAGAGAATTTAGCTTTGGGACCAGAGATGAGGCTTCAGGCTCTCAGAGCTTCTTGTGGCAAAAATTTTATTACAGTAAAAAAGGGATTGGGAAGTCTTCTGACATAGGCATCAGATGGGGACAGAGAGTGCTCCACCCGCTAGTCTTATCAAGGCCTTATATTCTTTTTCAATTGGTTACTAACAATAAAAAGGTCTTACCAGACCCACCCCAAAACATACATTTTAAGATAACATGACTAGTCAGAAGGTTCTTAAGAAGGAGAAACATGTGCTCATACATTATTGTTATATAATCAGAGTACATCATGAGAAATGCTGGACTGGAAGAAACACAAGCTGGAATCGAGATTGCCGGGAGAAATATCAATAACCTCAGATATGCAGATGACACCACCCTTATGGCAGAAAGTGAAGAGGAGCTAAAAAGCCTCTTGATGAAAGTGAAAGAGGAGAGTGAAAAAGTTGGCTTAAAGCTCAACATTCAGAAAACGAAGATCATGGCATCCAGTCCCATCACTTCATGGGAAATAGATGGGGAAACAGCGTCAGACGTTATTTTTTGGGGCTCCAAAATCACTGCAGGTGGTGATGCAGTCATGAAATTAAAAGACGCTTACTCCTTGGAAGAAAAGTTATGACCAACCTAGATAGCATATTGAAAAGCAGAGACATTACTTTGCCGACTAAGGTCCGTCTAGTCAAGGCTACGGTTTTTCCTGTGGTCATGTATGGATGTGAGAGTTGGACTGTGAAGAAGGCTGAGCACCAAAGAATTGATGCTTTTGAGCTGTGGTGCTGGAGAAGACTCTTGAGAGTCCCTTGGACTGCAAGGAGATCCAACCAGTCCATTCTAAAGGAGATCAGCCCTGGGATTTCTTTGGAGGGAATGATGCTAAAGCTGAAACTCCAGTACTTTGGCCACGTCATGTGAAGAGTTGACTCATTGGAAAAGACTCTGATGCTGGGAGGGATTGGGGGCAGGAGGAGAAGGGAATGACAGAGGATGAGATGGCTGGATGGCATCACTGACTCCATGGACGTGAGTCTGAGTGAACTCTGGGAGTTGGTGATGGATGGGGAGGCCTGGCATGCTGCGATTCTTGGGGTCGCAAAGAGTCAGACATGACTGAGCGACTGAACTGAACTGATATTCAGTTGGTCATAACTTTTCTTCCAAGGAGTAAGTGTCTTTTAATATCATGACTGCATCACCATGTGCAGTGATTTTGGAGCCCCAAAAAAATAAAGTCTGACACTGATTCCACTGTTTCCCCATCTATTTCCCATGAAGTGATGGGACCGGATGCCATGATCTTTGTTTTCTGAATGTTGAGCTTTAAGCCAACTTTTTCACTCTCCTCTTTCACTTTCATCAAGTGGCTTTTTAGTTCCTCTTCACTTTCTGCCATAAGGGTGGTGTCATCTGCATATCTGAGGTTATTGATGTTTCTCCTGGCAATCTTGATTTCAGCTTGTGCTTCTTCCAGCCCAGCGTTTCTCATAATGTATTCTGCATATAAGTTAAATAAGCAGGGTGACAATATACAGCCTTGACATACTTCTTTTGCTATTTGGAAACAGTCTGTTGTTCCATGTCCAGTTCTAACTGTTGCTTCCTGACCTGCATACAGGTTTCTCAAGAGGCAGGTCAGGTGGTCTGGGATTCCCATCTCTTTCAGAATTTTCCACAGTTTATTGTGATCCACACAGTCAAAGGCTTTGGCATAGTCAATAAAGCGGAAATAGATGTTTTTCTGGAACTCTCTTGATTTTTCAATGATCCAGCGGATGTTGGCAATTTGATCTCTAGATCCTCTGCCTTTTCTAAAACCAGCTTGAACATCTGGAAGTTCACGGTTCACGAGAACTTGCTGAACCCTGGCTTGGAGAATTTTGAGCATTACTTTACTAGCGTGTGAGATGAGTGCAATTGTGCAGTAGTTTGAGCATTCTTTGAGACTGGAATGAAAACTGACTTTTTCTAGTCCTGTGGGCACTGCTGAATTTTCCAAATTTGCCAGCATATTGAGTGCAGCACTTTCACTGCATCATCTTTCAGGATTTGAAATAGCTCAACTGGAATTCCATCACCTCCACTAGCTTGGCTCATAGTGATGCTTTCTAAGGCCCACTTGACTTCACATTCCAGGATGTCTGGCTCTAGGTGAGTGATCACACCATCATGATTATCTTGGTCGTGAAGATCTTTTTTGTATAGTTCTTCTGCGTATTCTTGCCACCTCTTCTTAATATCTTCTGCTTCTGTTAGGTCCATACCATTTCTGTCCTTTATCAAGCCCATCTTTGCATGAAATGTTCCCTTGATATCTCTAATTTTTTTTTAAGAGATCTCTAGTCTTTCCCATTCTGTTGTTTTCCTCTATTTCTTTGCATTGATCGCTGAGGAAGGCTTTCTTATCTCTTCTTGATATTCTTTGGAACTCTGCATTCAGATGCTTATATCTTTCCTTTCCTCCTTTGCTTTTCACTTCTCTTCTTTTCACAGCTATTTGTAAGGCCTCCCCAGACAGCCATTTTGCTTTTTTGCATTTCTTTTCCATGGGGATGGTCTTGATCCCTGTCTCCTGTACAATGTCACAAACCTCATTCCATAGTTCATCAGGCACTCTATAAATCAGACCTAGTCTCTTAAATCTATTTCTCACTTCCACTGTATAATCATAAGGGATTTGATTTACGTCATACCTGAATGGTCTAGTGGTTTTCCCCACTTTCTTCAATTTCAGTCTGAATTTGGCAATAAGGAGTTCATGATCTGAGCCACAGTCAGCTCCTAGTCTTGTTTTTGCTGACTGTATAGAACTTCTCCATCTTTGGCAGCAAAGAATATAATCAATCTGATTTCAGTGTTGACCATCTGATGACGTCCATGTGTAGAGTCTTCTCTTGTGTTGTTGGAGGAGGGTATTTGCTATGACCAGTGCATTCTCCTGGAAAAAAGAGATGGAGGTAAATTCCTCCCTTCTCAAGGTCTCCAAAATTCCTTGAAATTTCTGTACCTGTTAGTGAGATAGCCTTCCTAACTTATCTGATAAAGCTACTGGAACCTAATAGTTTCCAATATATGGAGGTATCAGATAGAGAGAAAAGGTAAATGTTTCGATTTTGCTGACAAAAGTATATAATTTTATCAAATTACTGGAAGTCATAATTAGTTTGAGGGAAAGGTTTTCCTTATACCTGGAAAACACAGATTCAAACCAGTAGTTTTTCAGATAGAAACCATAAAATTTATAAGCATATTCACCAGTTCATTCAGCCCTTTTGTTCATCTTTTGAAACCATCAGATTTCCCATTAGAATTCTTTAATTTTTTACCCAGCTCAGCATTATGGTTTAAAAATCAGAAACTTGTATTTATCCAAAAGTCCTTTCTATAAATCTAAAGAGGAAGCATGTTTACAAAAGCATCATAATAAAACCATAACTGTCTATAATGACAAAAGACTTAAGGCATGCTGAAAATCTGAAACTTGGGTACTACTGTGACAACATTTGAAGATAGTAACTAGAATTATGACTGATTGTATTTTACCAGGACATAGAATTTTAGGCACTCTATGTAATTACTACGATATCTATATTAGTAACATTTACCATACTATCTAGGTCTTCCCAGTTGCACTAGTGGTAAAGAACCTGCCTTTCAATGCAGGAGATGTAAGAGACGCAGGTTCAATCCCTGTGTCAGAAAGATCCCCTGGAGAAGGAAGTGGCAACTCACTCTAGTATTCTTGCCTGGAGAATCCCATGGGCAGAAGAGCCTGGTGGGTTACAGTTCTTAAGGTTGCAAAGAGTTGGACACGATTGAAACAGCTTAGCACACATACACATACTATATAGCCTGAGGAGATTTATTACTCATTTGACAATACTTCCCATGCAATTTAACATGCCAAATGAACTTAATTAATCTCTCTTCGGAATGTTTCAGGGGCCTTCTGAAGCATCCCAAAATTAGCTAGAAATCAGAAGAACTTTAATTAAAATTTGATATTTGGGAAGCTTGTCAAAAAGTTTTAAAACACTTGGTTAAATAAGATCAGTCATTATGAGACAATACTAATTTCTTAATCAAATTAATCAGAGATCTCAAATCACTTAAAAGCAAAGAGATTCATATAATCTATTATCAAAAATGGCATTCAGAAAACTCTTCTCTGAGCAGAAAGAAAAAGGCAAATCCAAGTCTTAGCTTATTCCCAACAAGATTTGTTTACCCAACTAAACTCAGTCCAGTCTCAGGAAATCCTGATCATGCATAACTCTTTTCACTATTTGTTTATTCCTCACACTTTCTTTTACTGAAAACATGTATTTTAGTTTTCTTAAAGTTTTCCACATTGAGTTACTTTTCTTGTTGACATGTTTGTAACAGATAGAATAGTCTTATTTGACCATACCAACACATAAATCAACAAACAAACATTAAAACCAAGTATTAATTTGATACTGAATACTTCCCAGTTCACGTGAACCTGAAATTCATTTAGCTTAGTTTCTCCTATATTTAGAATTGTTTGCTTTGTAAGTGCTTACTTTTCTTTAGGCCAATTAAATTACAGCTCATTTACAAATTAACCTCAGCAATATCATCCAAAGACAAAGACGCACTAAGACATACATAAACCAGACAGAGATCTCATAGTTTACCTCTTGAGATTTAAAATGTTTCTTTACCTTTTTTAAAACTTGACTTGAAGTTCTACTAATTTGCCCAAGGCTGAAGTCTCAGGCAAAAGAGGACTGTGTTTTCCAAGGATATGATAACAGTTAACTTCAAACTTTCTCCTAGGCATATTTTTGTTTAACAAGCTAGTTTTCTCTAATTGTACATGCAAGAAGAATCAGTTTTGTAATTTCAAAAATATTTCATTTTAACTAATTTTCTCCAGAGTCTTAATATCATGGCCATACTGTGTTTTCTCCCCTGTGGTCATGGTATCATAGCCAAAATTTAAACAATATTTGCTCAAATTGTCCCTGATAACAAGGGCAGACTGGTCCCCAGCATGGACTGTTCCTCCTGAGAGGTGGGTCCATTTTCCCATCTTGTGGCAACAAAGATATGATATTTTGAAGCCACTTTTCTTTGTCAGTGGATCACAACTATAGGTTGACCAGTCATATAAAGTTTTTCCCAAAATGTTCCCAGATTGGGTGTGGAACCTTAGAGGAAGCACTTCACATTTTAGCTTGAGCAGTCTGTACCAGATATCTGCACACTCAAATCAATCTGCATGCTCAAACCCAAAGTAACCAAACCAAACCAGAACCTAACCAGCCAGAAATCACACTCCAAGTAAAACAAATGGCAAAAGCCAAATGGCAAAAAATTCCCCAAGAGGGTAACAAAGAGATGCCCAGAAGTCAAAAGTCAAATGGCATAAATACCCCGAAGGTGACTTCCCAGTCCCACTGGACCTGGCAGAGTCAATGCTAAGTGGCCTTTTTTAGGTCTGATATAGCTTGAGGCAATTTCTTACTGGTTTCTTGGAAAGAAGTTACTCTATCGTTTCCTCTTTTAGAACTTTTTAGATACCAAACTAAGCATTCCATTCAGTCTGTCTGCTTTTACAGCCAGCTTTTTCTAAGTATATGTGCAAAAACATCAATTTTGGAATATCCAAAGAACCTCAATTTGGACATTTTAGGTTGAGATCTCCTTTAGAGTAATTTCCCCAATTAAGAAGGTACCTGCAAGTATAAGTTTTGTACGTGCATAACCCTGACTGGAGTGTTAGGGCTGCTTTCTGATACCCCCTGTTTCTGTGTTTGAGAAGCTCTATTTCCCATTTTAAGCTGAATTTGTCATGAATGAAATTCACTCTTAACTTTTCTCCTGACAAATTTTATTAAGGCACCTGAACTGAGGAAAAGCATCAGATCAGCCTCTTACCTAACTACTCAGCAAAGACTACTCGAACTCCTACAAATGAGCAACCTTGGTCTTTTTCAACTGATTCCCCTCCCCACTACCTTTCCACTGGGTGAGTATTCCCTGGTGTCTTTCCAACCAGCCCCCCACCAGTATCTTTCAACTGGGAAGGTATTCCTCAATATCTTTCAATTAAGCCCCACTCAGTGTCTATACCATGAGTGGGTATTGTTATGCACCGAGCCCCTATCTCCAAACCGACGGAGAGAGAGAACAAGTCCACCGTGGTAATGCAAAGGCAAGAAGGGAATTTTTTTATTTCTAGCACGCTAGGGCTCAAGCCTCATCCGACGCAGCGGAATCAGACGAGAGCCCCGAACAAAGCAGTATGGCGGTTTATATACGGTCAGCTCTTTGTCTCAGTTACAGGGTACTTGGCGATACCTGATTGGACAGGCAGAATGAGCTCATGCAACGCCTTCCTTATGCTATCGCATACAGAAATTTTTCCTTATTTGGTTAAGGAATGTTCTTCAAGAAAACAGGAAACATGACTCAGGTCCCCGGCGCTGTTATGCACCTCATTGAGCCGACCACCCTGCCTAACAGGTATGCCCTGGTATATTTCACCTGAGCCTGCCCCCTGGTGTCTTCCACCTGGAAGAGGGCAAATAACCTGCTCCACCATCAAAGAAAATTCAGGATCATCAACCAGTATGGGAGATCTGAGAACCAGGAGAGACATAACTAAATTCACCTGGACTCCCTGAGGAGGTGGATAAGTGCAAAGGGACACTGCTGATATCAAAGTTCTGGTTCCTCATAGAGCCCAAGCAAATGAGAAAAGTCCACTCTGAGTCACTTCATTAGTTACCATAACTGTCGACTAAAAAAAGATGCACAATGTGAGAGCTTCGAGTTAAGTTTTATTTGTATCAAAATGAGGACTGCAGCCTGGAGATAGCACCTCTGATAGCTCTGAGAAATTCCAAAGAGGTCATGGGGAAAAGTCAATGCATATGATTTTGATGAAGAGGGAGTTCAATATAATCAAGCAGCACTTATTTTACCAAAGGTTTTCTGCTAGTCACAAGGGACTGATGTCATCATGAAGGGACTGATGTCATCATAAAGGGATGAAGGGATTTAGTGCTTTATGAGATATGAGGAGATGTAAGGCTTGGGATCATGAACCAGTTCCTGAAAATACCTATCTAAAGACCTGTCCCACCAGTTCTCCTGGGGCACAAAGTGTCCTCCACCCTGAACTCCCTTCAGGGTGTGCTGAAGATCAATAGCACAGGATTCAGTCCCCACAGACGGAGACAGCAAATGCCCTCCGCCAAGTGCCAATACGGAGCTGACAGTACACTGAAAGGCAAAGAAACTAGAATAGCCAAAACAATTTTGAAAAAGAAAAACAAAGATATAGGATTCACATTAACCAATTTCTGTAGAGTTTTTTAAATTTAGTTTTTTATTTGTGGTAATATTTAGCACTGTAACCATTTTTAAATGTACTGTTACAGATGCTGTTAAAGTGCTGCACTCAATATGCTGGCAAATTTGGAAAACTCAGCAGTGGCCACAGGACTGGAAAAGGTCAGTTTTCATTCCAATCTCAAAGAAAGGCAATGCCAAAGAATGCTCAGACTACCACACAATTGCACTCATCTCACACGCTAGTAAAGCAATGCTCAAAATTCTCCAAGCCAGGCTTCAGCAAGTTCTCGTGAACCGTGAACTTTCAGGTGTTCAAACTGGATTTAGAAAAGGCAGAAGAACCAGAGATCAAATTGCCAACATCCGCTGGATCATGGAAAAAGCAACAGAGTTCCAGAAAAACATCTATTTCTGCTTTATTGACTATGCCAAAGCCATTGACTGTGTGGATCACAATAAACTGTGGAAAATTCTGAAAGAGATGGGAATCCCAGACCACCTGACCTGCCTCTTGAGAAATCTGTATGCAGGTCAGGAAGCAACAGTTAGAACTGGACATGGAACAACAGACTGTTTCCAAATAGCAA